>NC_052136.2:3402605-4013016 GCF_016086655.4 Lepeophtheirus salmonis
TTTGCGTCTCCTGTCTCCATTGGCTGAATATCAAGAATTTTTAAGTTTCACAGTGGATAGTGGTGTCTTAGAATTAATTTCAAATTATCTCAAAGTAAGAGAAACTCGTAATACGCGTTTGGCATTTGAGGCCCTTCGTTTTCAAGCGGGTTTATTCTGTCATAAAAGAATGGTCATGGAATGGGTTACAACAGGTGGTATTCCAAAGCTTATTGCAATCCCTAGGCCATCTATTGCATCTACAGCTGTCAGTCAAGTTTTATATTATATTGGTTGTGATGATGATTCGATGGAAAAAGTGTGTTTATTGCCTCATAATCTCCTGGAGGACCTTGTTAAGTAAGTGTTATATTTAAATCATATTTATATTTAACATCCAACATATATATATTTTTTTTAGATATGTACTCTGGCTCATTGAATGTTCTCATGACTCGGGTCGACAGTTTGCAATTATGTTTTCATATCTTTCATTTTCCTTTCGTGTTTTCCTTGATATTTTTGACCAAAAAGATGGTATAAGAATGATTTACAATACCGTCAACACACTTCCCATTCTTAATCACGAAGACAATCGAATTTTGTTATCTGATGATCAAGAATATTTACAAAGACAGAGTGTACGACAAGTTATGGTTGCTTACAAAAAATACACTGATGCTCAACTTGCATTGAAAGCAGAACAACTTAAGAGGTAACTGAATAACTTAACCATTATATATAGCTATATTATTGATTAATTGTTTTTGTAGATTCCATACTAGAGAGTTTGTAGAGTCTCGTGTCTCTGTGCCAAATTATAAGCCTAATCGTCTTAGTCCTGAACAAAGTCAAGAGTGCATTGAAACTCTAGTTAATTTCATGCCGTTCAAAGCTAAATGGCCTCCTATGGACAAATTTATTCAACTTGGTGGTATTACTATGTGTTTAAAAGTAATAGCAATTGCATATGACTGGTCCTGTACTGGTCGATCCGAAACTGTGAGATCTGCATTGGATTGTTTATGCATTGCAGCCATTCTTCCAAAAGTGCAGTTACAACTTTGTGAAAGAATTGAACTCCCTGATGACTCAAAAACTGTAGGATTCAATATTCTTTTAAGTGCAGCTGAGGGTGAAATTATTCAAGATTCATCAGAGGTGCAGAAAGCATCTTTGAGTGTATTGATAAATTGTCTGTGTTCACAAAAGGGATATTCATCAAATTCATCATCGACTACTAATTATTGTTCATCATCTTTCTTGTTGAAGAAAAAACTTGCTAATTCAAAGAGTGCCGAAGATTTGATTAACAAAGTGTGGGACTGTGTTCGTACTAATAATGGTATTATGGCTCTGTTGCAATTGCTCCATACCAAAACTCCAATAACGGATGCTGACGCGATTCGAGCCCTTGCATGCAAAGCACTTACAGGTCTAGGAAGATCTCCTGCTGCAAAACAAATTATGTCCAAACTTCCTATTTTTACCAATGGAGAACTACAACAACTAGTTCGAGAGCCAGTTCTTTTAGATAAAAGAGGTGAACACGTAAAATTTCAACAATATGCCCATGATCTTCTCGAACTTGTTTCTGGCCCTGGTTTGTATTAATAACTAATATTTTTAGATTTAGTACTAATTATCCCTTATTTCAGCAGGCCCTAGACATCTGACGGAGTGTAATGACTTCTCTATTGAGATGCTTCATAGGGCATCTGTCGTTGCTCAAACAAAGATTCGTTTCCCCAAAAAACAACTACTCCAATTAATTCAAGAATATTTAGCTAGTCAAGGACTTAATGAATCAGTGTCTGTGTTACAAAGAGAAGCAAATCTTGCACTTTTAACAACTAAAAATTTGCATCATAACCGTTCAACTCCAACTGGTAACCCCATTACTCCTTCCAATTCAACTCCATCTTTTTCCTCACGAGTGACTAATTCAGCTTCTCGTCTTATTTCTTCTCCATCAAGGAGTTCCACATCTCTTCTTAATAATAGTTCAATACAAAATACGCCTTCCACGCCTATACCAATTCGGCTTAATCGCGCATCCCGAAAGCTTGATATTGGTTCTCCATCTCCGTCCATGACAGTCCTCACAAATCGCCGGTCAGACTTTGATAATGCCGGTATATCTAATTCACATTCTGGAGTCGAAGCTTCAAAAAATTCACTTGTGTCAATAATATCTGATTACTTATCTTCACAACATTCCTTGTGTAAAAATCCGATGTCAACATGCCCAGAATTTGATCTCTTTCTTCCTCATAAGTGCCCTGATCCAAGACCTAGAATGTCTGCTCCTTATAACTTTGCTACTCGATATACTTTAAGGTCAATTTTTCCTCCTTTTGGGGGTCCTGATGGGAGAAAATTGGATTTAAAGTTAATGTATGGACGATTTCGACCAGTCAAAACCTTTCGTCCTTCAATTGAATCTGAAAATAGACAGGACAATAATTTTTCCTCAGTAGCCATTACACCAGATGATCAATTTATTCTTGTGGGAACAAATAAAGGAGAAGTCAGACTTTTTAATTCTTACACTGGTGCGGAAGAAGTTACTTTTCAATGTCATACTAGTACTGTTCACCATATTCAACCTTCGAGAGATGGTAAATTTGTTTTAACGTCATCGTCTTGGCGAGCACCTTATTCAAATATGTGGTCCATGGGTGAATTCTTTGAATCCAAGATGATATTTGAACATGAAGATTATATTGAATTTTCCAAAGTGTCACAGGATAAAGTAAGATGATAATAATTATGAGTAGTTGTGATCAGGATAATGTAATTATCGACAGTCAAAATATTAATTGTGTGATTTTTGACTATTTTGAGGAACATTAATTTTATTAAGTATCCTCTAGCCCATTATAAAGAAATGCCCACAATTATACTACTCCGAAATACATCATATCCAAGTAATTTTAATTTATCCAAATGAAGTCATGGGATTAATTTTAACTTGTACACAACATATACTCGTATATATTAGATTTAGACATACATTACTCTTGTTTAGTTATAATTAATTTTAATAGATTGTTACAACAAACGAATTGTTACATCTCGATTATTAATTTTGTATTTTTTATTATTCAGATTATAGGAACGGCTAACGAAGTTGCAAAAATTTATGATATTGAACGAAACCAGGTTATACAAACTTTATCCCCCCAAATATCAAATAACTATTCAAAAAATCGTGCAACTTTTGATCCTACGGACGAATTGGTTCTGAATGATGGTGTTCTCTACGATTTGCGAATGAGTAAGGAGATTAGAAAACTTGACAAGTTGAATCAAAATTTGTCTGGTGTGTTCCATCCAAACGGTTTGGAAATTGTGAGCAATACGGAAGTGTGGGACATTCGCAACTTTCACTTGCTTAAAACTGTGCCTCAATTAGATCAATGCCATGTAAGTTATATATATTTTGTAAACCATGATTAATTTGTATATAACTATGTGAATTATTATATTTTAAAGATAACTTTCACCAACTCCGGAGACATTATTTACGCAAGAACAATGGAGCAAGACACGGAGGACGGTGACAAATATGAATCATCATTTAAAACTCTGGATGCTTCCGACTATTCTAGTATTGCAACAATCGAAACACGAAGATCTATTTTAGATCTGTGTACATCATCTAATGATCTTCAACTTGCGGTTGTAGAAAATTTACCGTTACTCACAGTCGAGGAGTCTGTTGTTCGGCTGTATGATGTGGGTAGACTCAGGGCTGATCAAGAAGATTATGACGAAGAAGAAGATGATGATAAGGATGATGAGGACGGTCAAGGGGATGACAATGATTCGGACGACTCAAGTAACTATATCATTAAGTACTTTTTGTATGTACATCATCTCTATAACTTCTTCTCTTTTTTTAGATGGTTTTACGGACTTGTTAGGATCTTCGTCAGATGAAGATGATGGAATGTTCCGAGGCGAAAATTTTTCGGATGTCGATTATGAAGAGGAGGAGGAAGAAGAAGAGGAAGATTGGGATTACGATGGAAATTTACAAGATGGCGATGACACTGAAGAATTTTAATTTAGTTTATGGAGTGAATATTATTATTTTCTCAATCTTTGCTCTCACTTGTATCTAAATAGCGGAAAAAAGTTTTATTCTTGCAGTCAAAAAAAACTATAACTTTTTATAATTTAAAATAAAAATATGGAAAAATTATTAAGTTGTATTATTATAAATAAAATTAGGGTTTATATAGAGATATAATTATACTTGTATAATTAATTAACTTTACTTTTTATAAGTAAATTACAGATAACGATATACCTAATAAATTATGGGCCATCATAAGAAATAATAATAGATAAAGACTGAATGATTGGCATATAAGAAGGGGTTGGTTCGAATACATTGGTACAAAGTAAATATAAAAAAGGATTTTTAGGTAATACATATAGTGTGCTTTTTAACAAGAATATCACAGAATAAATTAGGGGTCGTAGGCTAAAAAGCTTATAAGATTTCTTGGTAGATCCCAAGGAGGAATAGAGTGGATAACTTTTTTTAGTCTTTGACTCTTTTTAAGGTTTATTAATAATAATCTTCTTATCACGTTTCGACTTATGTTCAAAAGTGGTTGTGGCTGACTATACAGAAATGGATCAGTCAATATTTCCGCCATTTCAAAGTTGAATCTTTTTAGTGCGTAATACAATGCATTGTGGCCACTTTCATCTTCACAAAATATATCACAGTCCCGCGTTAATAAGAGTCTTACTAATAAGGCATACCCATTTTGAACTGCCATAATGAGAGGAGTTCTCTCCTTCTCATCCACAACATTAACGTTTAATTCACTTCGATGGAGTAAAAGTATTGCTATTTCAATTTTTCTATATGCAACAGCCTCTAGTATTGGATTTTCCCCAGATCTACTTTGAAAATTTATATCAATGTCAGGACGCGATAAGAGAAATTGTACAGCTTCAGTGTTTCCGTTACGAATAGCGTATGTTAGTGCACTCGATCCAAAATAAGTGGAAAGGTTGATTTGTGTCTCTGGACGGGAAATTAAAATTTTAACAAAATCTGGTCGATCATAGCAAGCTCTAATAAGAGCAGTGTATCCGTCCAGCCCTCTTTGATTTACGTTAATCATAGGATGCTCCAAAAGCAATCGTACAATCTTATCATTGTTTCCTTGAAAACAAATTAATTTAAGATATGATATATTTATATTAGTATCAAAATTGGTTTTACCTTGAACAGCAAGAATCAACGGGGTATTCCCATTAGCATAATGCACATTGACATTAATCCATGGTAACATCAAAAGCCCTTGAACTCTTTCTTCGCGACCTTAATGCAATATAAATAGATAACTTTTACAATACGGAACTATTTATTTCATGAATAATTACCTGTAAAAATCGACGCTAATAGGGCCATAGAATCCCTATCTTCAACTAAGATTTCTTTGTTCCTCTGAAGAGAATTTATTTGTGAATATTCTTCAAGGCATTCGCCATCAGGCAATCGAAAACACGAAGAAAAAACGTTGACAATGTTCAAAACTACAAATTAATATCAAAGAATTCATTTAATTTTCTACCCTCAAATAACTTACCAGCTTTAGAAACCATTTCCGATAAAGAAATAAACCAAGAGGGATTATGCTCCATTGCCATTGCTATCCAATTTTATCCTTAATTCATCTTGTGTATAATTTATAAGAGTATATTATCAGGGATTCATAATTGCACACACGAGTTGATAAATTGATCTCAATCCTCGGATTTACCATTGTAGTTAATCTCATTTTCATATTAGTATACTATAAATTAAAATCAACACGATATTTCAAACGTCTTTGAGCTTTTATGTACATTGAAAAGAGGAGTTGAAGAGAAAAATGAAAGGAAGATTATGGAAATGTAAAAAAATAGAAAGTTATCAGGGGGGGAAATGCAAATTAACATATTTGTAGCAAATAAATGTAACATTACGAGTATTTTATAGGTGTATTTCAATATTTATCATTTTATGAAAAGATTTGGAAATTTTTTCAGTATTATCCATCCCTTCGTCAAAAAACAAATAAAAAATGTAGTTTTATTTTATAACATTCAAAGTATTTTACCACATATATATTATCACAAGACGTCAATACAATATAAAAGGAAAGCCGCGTATTAATAGTAAAAAGAGATATATTCTTAAACACCAATAGAAAAGGCCTTTTTGTAGAAACTCGCATCCACTCTTCAGTTTCATATATAGTAGGAATTTGAATAAGATACGTAGTGTTAGTTTTAAAATTTTATACTATGAAGGCTGTAGGCAAGTGATTCCCAACCTTTCAATTATGGCAACCCATGCTAGTACAAGCAATCAAAAAACGCCCCCCATTAAAATATCATATATATGCAATTATTTTATTGTAAATTAATAATTAATCGCATGCGATTATTAATTATAGAGTATTAATTTGTTAAGTAACTATACTAAGAATACATTCTGTAAATACTTCATCAGAGAATAAAATTACCAGGTCGCACAGTCTTTTTAGGGTCATTAAAAAGACTCCTAAAACGCTTCATACGGAATTGTTGATGTTTTGAGTCAAGAATGGCCTTTCTTCATAACTCTTTGACTTCTGCCTTGATAACCATTGACAGTTTATTCTTACAAAAAGCTAGTGAACAAAAACCACCCAGATACTGCCAAATTTGGCCAGAGTAGTCCGAAATCGGCTAATTTGGGAATACTAATGGGATGAGGAACAGCAGTGGTGCGATCTAACAAAATATAGATGAAACAGGCTTACACCTGACTAAGACGTGGTGTAGAGTGACATACGAACTGCTACATTAAGTTTCATAGTATGCATTGATGTAACTTAATGTTTTTGACCGTGTTAGATATAATATTCAAATACGTCTCAAAACCAATGCCATGGGGTCGAGACCCCCAGGTTGGGCACCACTGCTCTAGGTAAACACATACAAATCTACACATTGTTAAGACAAGCTAGATACAAAGAGCTTAGTTAACGATTAGCTAAAATGAAAAAATATCCACACTTGTGTTCCACCATAAATGAATCCCAGGGCCTTTCATTCATAATTGAGTTTCAAAAGACGGGCAATCTGTCTAGCTCTGGTGGGAAGGTACAATCCTATGTGTTTGCTAACAGCTTTAATAAAATATAATTTTATTATCTGTTGACTATGGATGAGATACTCGTTAATAAAAATAGGTTCTACAACAGCTATTCCACGAGTAGCGAGACTCTCATAATCAATTTTATATTTTGGAACTTTGACAGGTTCTATGAAGCAATAAGTTGCATCTTCTGGATCAGAATAAGGAGGATTAGGTGTAATGACTTGACCTCCACCAAACTCTATTAGTCTTTGAAAAGCTTCTCTGCGCTTAGGAGACGTATGCATTATGGCAACAATCCCTTCAAAAGCTCTTTTTCGCTGACTTCCAATTTTATGTCTCCATCTGTATGAAGCCAATACTAGTCGTTTTTCAAAGCCCCCGTCCTCTAACTGAGAAAGACATTTTTTTTATGTCCCCATTCATATTTGTTTAAGGGAGTAATTATACTTTTGTGTGACATACATTCATCAAAATAGGAGTTATGAAGGAACATTTTCCCAGATGCAATGTCGCTATTATTAAGAGAGTCGATCAGATCTCCAAATCCAGCCTTGAGATCGTCAGGATAACCTGAAATTATAAATCGATATTTCTGAATGGTTTCATCTTCTTCACGTTGTAAAAGTGATTCTTCCGTCTTATTCTCAGGTATATCCATGGACAGAAATTCACTCTAAAACATTTACATAAAAATAGGTTATGTCAAATAATATATCATTCAAAGGTAACATAATTACTTACATTATTAGCTAAAGATACATTCTCATCAGCATTCAACTTCTCAACCAATATCATCTGTTATTTTGACTTTATAGAATCTACCTAATGTATCTGAGGTTCAAGTGTCTGGTTATCAATTACAATCGAATCTTGGTTATATTCTTCACAAAGAGAAGATCTTTGTCGATTACACTCAGTTGATGACGAATTCATTTGTATTTTTTTGATTGAACTAGTAGTTTTAGAGGCATTCAGATCATTTTTTGTTACATCTTGTAACAAATCTTTTAATTTTTCTTCATCTTTTGGTTTTTTGAAATTTTTACAAGCTTTCAGAGTAGTTAAACAATCAACAGTTGAATTCATAGATTTGGTAGTTGAATTCTTAGGATTCAACGTATGAAGATACTTAGAAGGATTCAACAATCGTTTTTCTTGTTCTTGGGAAGCAAATCCTGAAATGCCAATTACAACTTCTTTCAAAGGCTAAATAAATTATTTTGAAGGAAATCATATATTATTATAAATTTGTATAAAATCTTACCTTCAAATTAGTATCGATCAAATACGGCTTAAAAAAATATTCAATATCCAAAAATTCTCCTTTATTAAGGCATTAACTAAGCCACAAATGATTGACTTAATGTTGTGCCTTAAAATTATGAATGTTACAGCCGTAAACAGGAAGCACAAGATAGTCCAATATACCCCGGTGATCCGCAGATACTATCTCTTCAACTTCATCATCTACCCATTCACTCAATTTCTGCTCTGTTTCTTCATCTAAACCGACAAGAGATAACGTTTTATTTGTAAAAAATTTGGCTGATTGAGACTGGTTTGATTCACTTCCGGAGTAAGAGGATCAGCTAATGTGGTATCATCTTGTTTTATATCATATTGAGCACGAATGTCGTTGTCAAGTTCAGTAATTTGTTCAGTTAGTGTCAAAAACCTTTTCATCTTTTGGAAAAAGTGGAGGTAGACAAACAATTTTTAGTGCAGCAAAATCACTTGCAGGAGCAATTCTACCAAGGTGCATACTTTCAACAATCCACTGAATAGTGACCTGATCAGGCTTTAAGTTAAGATCTTTTATTTGTTTCGTCGAACGATTTTACGACCATATGTGTGACTGAGGGGATAAGCTGTTACATTTTTGTTGCTACAGCTATTTGAATTACTCTTCTAAGATGTTCTTTCTGAAGATCCTCAAACCCATCAAGAAAAATTCGACATCCTTCCACAAAAGACCCAGCTTTTATTACACGGTCAAGATCCAAACTTTTAACCCAACTCTCTGTACTATGTATACACCTTTTTACTATCAAAGAAATTGATCCTGAATTTTCTACAGTATCATTTACTTTAATGGTCGTTGTTTCATCCACTCCTGGACCCATTATAGTAGTACATAATGATACTTCAATAAGACGAGAAACGTTTTCTTTAGTGGGGTAGAACAATTATTTTTTTCAATTTTGTATTCATCAGATTCAAGGCAATAACCCTTTTCAATTGAATCAATGATCCAATTAGAGTTTAGAATTGGGATTTTCAATTTCGTTGCATATGAATATTTTTCCCCTTCGGAGCGGGGTACTATAATGACATTGGTCGAATGCATATCTAATGCTTTAGAGTAGATCCATCTAAGGGACTCGATACTCTTTTTGAGTAAATCTTTGTCTTATGGATTCATTTGAGATACAGTTATTTTCAGACCCGTAAGGGCAGGGCATTTAAACATAGCAAATTGTCTATCTACAGCAGCTACATAATGTGGGTGCTGTAGAGCGACATTTTTACTTTTTTCCATACATAGAATATCCATTCCTCCGACATTATGGGATTTTTTTTCTCAACGGCAGCTGAGTATTTAGGACTATGGACAACCTGATAAAATTATAGTTATATTGCTATTGATACTGAATTTAAAATATAAGAACCCTCTCACGGCAGCGATAAGATGAGTTACTTCATCGTGGAATGTGTTACTGTATACACCAGAAATACTTTCAATTAGCTTCAATATCTCAACCTTTTTTTCCTTTTCGAAGCTAGTAGACGTAACTATGAGGCCCCTCATAGCATCAGTAAACATAGGATATGGAAGTTCAGATACAGGTTCTTTTTTTTTTTTTTTTTGTAAACATGACAGAAGGTAACGGGACCAACAGTTGTAGCTTTACTGTTTTTATCGAATCAAAGGCTTCGCCATCAAAGGGATCCATGACAAAGACGTCCGATGAATAAAGAGTAACGTTAAATGTAAGATGAACTAATTTTAAGACTTAATAGATTAGAAAGCTCAAAGGATTCCCATTTTTGAATATCTCAAGTAAAGAACTACATCGTATGAATCCAAATAGGTTCATGTCTCGTATCCTGAGTTTGATCAAAAGGGTAGGCTAAATCTTCAAAATAAGAAGTTTGTTTTTTTCCTCAGTGGCAAGACGAAACGAATATTTACATTATCTTCCCCTTTCATGACTGATCCTTGAATTTCAGCTAGTTCATAATTAAACAATTTGTATTGAGGGATGGCGGGGTGTGGGACAACAATTGGTTACACCATTAATGAAATTGTATTTTACTACGGAAAACCCTAGGTCATATCAAGGCAAGGTGACTATATATAATATAATCACCTTGTGTGAAGGTTAATAAAATACAAGTTTATACCGTCCATAACGCTTTTCCGACTGATGTTAGATCTATGACTTCCACCGTGCTTTTTAATAGTGACGTCAAAGAGTATAACTGTTACCAGGAGCAAGAGTAGCAATCAATTATCATATTTGAATTATAAATACCGCTTCTTTGACTGTAAATATACATGTCGTTACCTTTATAATATCACGCAACCTTTCATCCAAAAAGAAACTAAATTATCTGGTAGTTAGGCAAAATAATTCAATTATCCCAACTGCTATTTATTTTATAATTTTTTCCAGATTATCAGTGTCATATTATTTCTCCACAACTTTTAAAATGAATTACATATATAAATTTCATAATTTTCAAATCCTATAAATTTTATTCTATAATTCAATTATTCAATGTGATTGTGAATGGATCACTTAAAGATTTTAAATAATCTAAAAGAACAAATATATCCCAAACTGGGTTGTAGCTTACTATAGGAGGATTTAGATTAAAAAAATCCTCTAATTAGCAATTTAAATCTACTTTCAGAAAAAATAATTTTAAAATTAGAGATCTCGCTCCATTTTTCCAGTGCAGCTTTTTGCACAAGGCAAGAGGATTTGAAGGCATATCCATTCTCAAACAGTTCGGCCAAGAAATTCAAAACGGCTGTGTTGTCAATTTGACACAAAGGGAACCTTCTGGTCTTGAATTTTTTTTTTTTTTTTTTATATTTGCTATGTAAACCTTACTAGATGACCTTCGAATATCATTTAAGAAAAGTTTTGAGGCTTCTTTTGACAAATTTGAGGTACTTTTACTTGAATGGAAAATATCTCCCAGTCAATAACCATTTTTAAACCCCGAGGGGGCATCTGGCCTTTGGATTCCAACACACTCTCCGGATTCCCTATCGTGTAGAACCTCTTTTTTCTGGAAAAAAACTTATGAAAAGTAGATTATATTTTTCCATTCCGGCATCACTGAAATGGGCGGTAAAGATTTGGGTCAAGGCTTTAAATGACCTTCTGTATTAGGAGAGGAAAACAAATAACCGAATGTTTCCATGGGTCATGCTCATAGCATCGAAAATGTATCTGACAGATCAATTGAGTCATGAAGTTCCCCTTTTCAAATCAAGACATTAAAGGGATGATTTCTTTCGGACTGCAAAAATACTAGATAATACATTGCAATGCTATCTGGTATAGGTTTTAATAGCTCCTTTGTCAAGAAGAGATACAATTTCTAAGTCAATGAATGTGCATAATTCATTTTACATCAATGGGTTCTTAAGCATAGGAAACTGTGAACAGGCTGAGATAAATTGATTTTTGTAACAATATGCTATGATCTTTTAGAATAAAATAATTTTTAGTTACAATTTTCCATTTATCGAATAAAAGGCTTGATAAAACAACAGTTTAACTTAAAATTTCTTAGTCATTTGGTCTAATAAACCCAAAATTGTCTTAAGTAATTCATTAAGTGTTGTCATGCACTTCAAAAAATTATAGATGTAAATCATTACTTTTTTGGTAGATAAGTTCTCTTGTATACAAGTCCAAACTCCAATGATTGTCTAATCTTACGTGAAAACTTATTCGAGCAATTATGATCGACAAAATCATAACTTCATATTAGTTAACAAATAACTAAATTTGAGCTAGATACATGATTAAGCACCGAAAACTAGGCGCATAAATAATTAAATTATATCGAGAATTCACTTCTTAAGCAAGCTCATTAATTTCCCAAGAAGAGACATTCCAAAGGAAACGGATTTGCATATTACGACTCCCTTACAAGGTTCAATTACCTAAATTATTTTCTAATCATTAAAAGGATAATTGAATTTCAACTTTCCACTGTCGTTGTCTCCAATTTCGATATAGAAATTTAAAAATTTGTTAGATGATTGAATTATCTATGGAAAAAAAAGAAAAAGGGAACTACAATGTTATGTAAAAACATCAAAATCTTAAGTAACATTGTAAGTAATCCATGTACAATGGGAACAGATAAAAATTGGTCAAAATTTACTCAAAGATATACACTAAAAATCATCAAATTCAGCTAAATGTTTTCCCAGATTCATAGTGCATTTAATATGGAATGCCCCCATTATGCACACTTTTTAATAAGGAGCTAAATATGTATTACAATAATTTATTAGAAACATAAAAAATACAAAGTACCATACTCCAAAATATGAAATATATCCAAAAGAAGTAATACACAAATATCACAGAAATGTATTTGAATTAAGCAGCATTTTTTCCTTTATATTTGAGAATTTTTAGAGCTCTGTATTGCTCTATAACCCTACTCCGCTCCGTTTCCAACATTTGTTTTTGAGCCAAGGATATAGCCGGCACATTCTTTTTCTTATTCTTCGAAATTGTATTTTGCTTGGTCCCCTTTAGAATGGCTTCAACAAGGAGGCCACCTTTAGATGCTGGCTTTCGTAGTTCAGGATTTTTAAGGTTTGTGTCTATTTTATTATTTTTATGGGTTATGCTAGGTGGAGCATGAACAACTTCATTAAAGGCCACGTGATCTTGAAGTTCTGAAAAATCTCTTAAACGATTTTTATCCTCCTTACTATTTCTAATTTCAACGTCACTATCCTCGTTATCATCCTCATCGCTCAAGGGAAGTTTGCCTTTCTTCTTTAACTTTCGTAGTTTCTGTCGTTCCCGTTGAATCTTACGTTTTTCTTCTTTGGTTCGAATAATGATTCCTTTTTTCTTCATAATCTTCTTACGTTTCTTTTCTTCTTTAGCTAGTTCATTCTAGAAATAGAGATATAATGATTATACTGCTTATAGATTGATTAATTATTAATTTTCTAGTAAATACTAAATACAGTTCTAACTAGAATGGGCACTCGCTAGAGTATAAAACCTCCGCCTAAAATCAAATTGAGTTATGTATCTCAATTTGATTAAAAATTATAGTCGATTCCGCTTTTTTTACATTTTATGTTACCTTGACCTCTCAAAATTTAATGGCCATCCGGAGCGGGTGCTAGGCCTTCCGCCGCAGCCTGGAAGCCATAATTTCCGCTAAAGGCGGCTACATTATTGATTTAGAGAGCTCAGACACATCTATTTATAGTATAAATTTTGTCGAAATTCTATTGTAAATTAATAAACTATATCTTGTTGAAGTTTAAAATGTTCAGATTTTAATGGAGCACTCGGTATATGTACACAGTATAAATAGTTTGTACTTTCATTAAACATGATTCATTTGTGTTTTGTAAATAAAGTTGATCCCAAAATTTGATTTTCTACTTCATTAAGAAGGTATATTTTATTGTAAAACATAACAAAGACAAGCATTGTCTTCAATGGCATCGTTACTGCAGTGGAAAAACTACAATCTTCAGTCAAAAAGACATTGGATTTAACAAAAACAAATATTTGTATCTTTGTATACTGGCCCATAAATCAGTAGTAGCTAAACCACAAAAAAAACTAAATTATCACCATTTGCTGATTATAGATAAATCGGTGCATCCTTAGTATCTATACACCTATTTAAATCAAACTTACTTCGTCCTTTTCTCTTGCCTTGATGACATTTTTACCAGTCACAGGATCTTCCGTTACCTCAACATTGAATTTTTTTTTCATAGGATTGTCTTCGAATGACTTCCTTAAAATAGTTTTAATAATCAATTAAAATAATGTATAATTTTCTGTTAAAAAAACATTATGGATCTTACTTTAACTTTCTGATCTACACGTCGAAGAAATTGATACTCAGATTCTCCAGGGGATTGTGTAAAACGAGGAACATTTCGTAGGGGTTTAGCACCCTTTTCTCCGTTAAGTGACCTAACATTATTTTCATTAAGTAATAATAATGGACATATATTAGTATTAAACTGAATGAATGAATCTAGTTCGCACATCGATAAATCATTTAGTAAAAAATAAATAAATATCAATATTCTAAAATTAAATGTCAGTCTCTCATTTTGGACCTCTCATAATTAATGATGAAGTAAAACTTAATTACTTTTGTGAGGGTCCAGAGTCTAACAGCTTTTTCTTCCGTACAACTTTAGCTTGAGGCTGGGATTTGCTAGAGACGACACGTTTTTTAACGCCTTTGGTCGACATGAATTTCGATATCATCATTAATTTACGGGGAATTTCTTGATCGTCAGGATTACCAGGAGCTGCGTTTATCTTGCCCTTAAACTTGGCTTCTCTTGCTTCTCTTTGTGCCTCTGGATCTCGAACTCCATGATGCTTTCGTCCTTTAATTTTCCTTCCCATTGATTTTGATTAATATTACTAATATAAATATTGATTAAGATATATTATATTTCAATTTTTGACAATTCGATGTTATGTACGTCAGTTATGAAAGCACGTGTATTTATTTGTTTGTTTTGATTAATCTATGACGTCAAATGCCTATAATAATGAGACTATAATCTATAATATATAGTCACCTTGGCTACGCACAAGGCTAGTTAATATTTATCCAGGGTAGGCCAAAACACTTTAAATGAATATGGAACGCATTCTTTTTCTGTGCTTGACGGATGTGCAAAATAATTTTCTCATAATAATTAATAGATAACTCGCCTTCAATTTCTCAGTTTTATTCTCCGTTTTTTAGTGCACAATCGCACGTAGTTACTCAACTTCATTTGATGTGTTCTCTCATCAAGAATGAAACAATAATAAGAGTTGTGAAAAAATAATTACATTGTGGGATCACTTATCGCCTATATACAATTGTGCACAGGATAGACATATCTCTACCGATGAGATCTAACTAATTATTAATAATAAAGTAAATGTCAAAATCATAAAATTAGACAATAAATATACTAATAAAAAAATGTTACAAATAAATTCATTTAGAGCAAAAGCTAATTATGTAGTAATATCCGGCGATATTACTCCTTATTAAGAGCATAAAAAGATTTTCCCCCGTTATTTATGGTTATATAACAATATACTATTATCATGAAGGATATACACACTGCTAATTATAATGCTACAGTCAATGCAACTACCCCCGTTGTTGTGACCATTTAAGCAGTTGTTTTTGCCTTTTATGAGTTTTCTGAACACCATTTCTTGGAGCATTTCCACCATAGCTAAGCCTTAAGTGATAAAAAAGTAATATTTATTGACTATGTGTTGCGTCTTGACGAGGGAGAGACACAATCTTATTTATAGTAGGAGAGATCCAGGATGACCAAGAGACACGAGGAGAAGAAATCACGTGGAGGAATAATGTAACACTGTTTATAAGATCATGTGTCTTCTAACTATACTCTAATATATTTACACAATACGAGACTATTTATAATACGTAAAACACAGTACTTATAATACATAGACGAATATACAATAAGTTAAGAACATGTAAGGAAATATTAAATACATAACACTATGTAATATTGGAAAACCTAATGATCATACCCAAGTCTTTAAATGAGGAAACTAGTCTCAGACAAACTAGTTGCGAACCATCCAAAGCTACTACCCCCGTTGTTGTGACCATTTAAGCAGTTGTTTTTGCCATTTAATGAGTTGCGTATCATAATTCTTGATATGTTTAGCTAAAATAGAATCATATTTTATGGTTAGATTTAAAAAAATTTGAGTACTTACTGTTAGATAGTATAAAATTCAGAGTTTCATTTCGAAATTAGTAAATATTTTATACTTTTTACTGATAACTTTGATCGTAATTTGGTGTGGATGACTCAAAACACAATTAACTTTACAATTTACAATGGGAGTATTTATATAAATGACATCATTACCAACATCCTCCATTAATTTAATGATGATTCCTCGGGAAGGGAAGAATTTACCCGTGATTTTCTCCATAATTTTTTTGAAAATCGGATGATTAGCAATGAATAAGGGTATATTACATTCAATAAACATCTTTGTGAGATCAAAGTTAAAGTCTGACTTGATATATTAATCATTAACTTGATTTTTTAGATGAATATCCATGCTCTTGATATGAGATGAGGATAATGAGTGGCGTTTAATTCTAGACGGGGGACTAAAAGCACATTTACATCGACCAACCCGACAAGCCATCTGTTTCTCGGCCAGTAAGTATTTCCAAATTCCTGGGCCTCCATTTTCAGAAATCAAGACAGAAGGCGACGTTATTTTAGGCATTTTATTGAGTTCTCTATCGACTATCAGCTAATATTATATTAATATTGAATAATAAAGGAGGGCATGATAACGTTTTTGATAGAAGAAGATGTTTACTATTTAAACAATGATCCCTCCATCATCGCACGCTTTTCTATTCTTAACAAAATTATCATATGATTACTTTAGTCTTTAGAGTGATCATTAATAAAATAAAAATCCATTTTAACATTCCCCAGTTTATATTTAAATAAAATCTTAAGATATACTCAAAATGCACATGCATTATGAATTTTTATCAATCAATAATGATTAATATTAGAGACCATTGACAAAAACAAACAGAAACAGTGCCTTGTTATACATGCACACGCCTGCAATATTTCATTAATACGACTACATTATTATTTCTTATATAAAAAAATATTTATATGGTTGACATCAGGAAGCACAATATAAATTAAGTAATATATTAACCTTGCGTTGTCCTAAGCTTAATAGAAATACAAGGTTAAACCATAATTGGGCATGGTATAATTTTTAATTTGGTGTATCAAGACAAGCAGATTATGACAAAAGACGCAACCAATGCTATTGTATGACGTCATTATTAAAAAGTGTTGTAAAAGCATTGAGATATAAAGATTTTCTATTTCTATAGGTGGAAGTCAAACATATCGTCGTACCAAGTTTAATAGAAATAATATTTCTATTAACCTTGAGTCGTACACGTCTTTTGTTGTAACCTTGTATTTCTATTAACCTTGCGTAGTCCTAAGAAAATACTTTACGCATACATACAAACAGACAAACTTTGTTTTATTAATATGCAAGTAAATTTAGTTAATTGAAATTACGATAAAGAGGAATCACAATTAATTTTGATTCAATGGCTTACAAATAATCTAAACATTACGTTCAGTACCTAAATATTCCCCCCCCCCCTCCCTTTTTTTATCATTTTATGCCTTATTTAGAGCCTCAGGTATATATTACTATTTATTAATCGTGGATATAACAGTAGTCCAAGGACATGTAGTATTAACTGTCAGTTACAGCTGTGAAAAAAATTGGTCAGAATGTAAAATAAAGAAATATATTATAAATACATCATCGATATTTATATACCACTAGTCAATTTGGCGAAGTACCAGGCAGGACTTTAATTTTATCTTTCCCTTGGAGAAACAAAATTTAAAAAAAATCTAAATGAGTTCTACTCCGAACTCATGGAAATAGTAATATTTCAAGCAGAAATCTGTCTTAATTTTTTGCCTATACTTAATTAACCTAATATAGGTATATACCTCAATCGAAATATATCTATATAATTATATTTAGTAACAAAAACATAAGGTTTAATAGTATAATATGATATTGGTAAGATCATTTATGTAACTAATATCTCTTATTATAAATAAAATAAGTACTTAGCCAATTAACTTAAATATGAAAATCCAGCTACTTTTTGAGAAGGAAAATGAGCTAGTTTATGGCAATTTAGCAATGTTATTACTTTGATATTATGAATGACGTCACTATTGAGTAATGACGTTTTGGAATGGCTATAAGCAGCTGCAACAGCTACTTAAAGAAGTCAAATAATCAGCTGTGTGTGTGAATTAATAAAAAGTTATTGATTCCATCATAATTTGACGTCCACTTTTTGTTCTTTTACATAGTTCACGGATTAAACAATGTCGTTACTTCGTACCGGATGTCGATATTTATCGTCTGGAAAATCGTCTGCTTCTGTCGCAGCAGCTGTGAAGTCGGAGCAAACTCACAGCCCACCTAAATATGAAGTATGTTCATGACAATTATAATTAAATAAACCCTAATTTTGTCTTATTATAGACGAACAAATCCGTGTCTGGAATCCATTATTGTAACTTGGACAATCCCAAGCCAATAGTGAATCTTATGGTTATGGTAAATGGGGCTGGATCATCATCTGAAACATATAAAAATGAAGGTATTGACTTTGTATTTCATTCAGTTAAGACACTGACGAATATTTTATATTTCTATTAGGTGTATCTCATGCTTTGAGACTTTCTTGTGGACTCTCAACTAAAAACTTCACACGATTTGGCACCATTCGCAACGTGCAACAGCTTGGAACTGCTTTGGAATGCATTCAAACACGGGAGAATTTAATTTACTCCATGAAAATACATCGTGACTACTTTCTGGACGGGCTTGATTTCCTTCGAGAAAATGTTGTGTGTCCTAGTCTTAAAAAGTGGGAAATTGAAGACTCCATTGCTTCAGCTATGAAATTAGAAATTGAACAAATGAATCCTTTGATTAAAGCACAAGAAGAGTTGTTGAGAGTTAGCTATCGTCGAGGACTTGGAAATTCACTATTTTGTCCAGAAAGAAATGTATTATTCCAATATTTTTGATGTTATATGATATTATTAATATATATGTTATATAGATTGGAGCAATCTCAAATGACATGATTAGAGATTTTCACAGTACACATTTCAATATGGAAAATGTCATTTTTGGAGCTAACGGAATTGATCAAATGACTGCTAGAAGACTTGCAGACACTTTCCACCTTCCATCTGGAAAAGGTAGGGATTTGATTTGATTTGTAGGTGCCAATGGATGGCAATCTAATTTATCTAATATTTATGCATGATTTTTGAAAAAAAACAAAAAAAAAAACCAGGATAAAATCTAATTGTTATTTATTTCAGCTGAATCTTCAATACCCTCTAAATTCCATGTTGGAGAGTCCCGCATCGATACAAGAGATAGTAATGTGCATATTGCTTTTGGATCCGGGACACAATTAGAATTAAAAAACCCAGGCGATCATACCGCAGTAATCGCTAATTATCTTTTATCTATTATCCTTGGAAAAGGAATATCCGTTAAAAGAGGACAAGGTATTGGTAAACTTACTCAAGGTCTTCGTTCTGCCCTTGGAGATGTACCATTTGGTGTGAGTTCCTTGTACAATGAATTTGAACATACAACAGTAATTGGCGCTAACATCATAACTGAGGCTTCATCTGCTGGTAAAGCTATTGATGCAGCCCTCAAAACCATAAAAGAATTAAAAATATCTGAGAAAGACCTTCAAGGAGCGAAGAAGAGAGCAGAAATTGACTTCAATGTGTGTATAGAAGAACAAGCAGATAATGTGAGTTTCTGTTATAAAATAATTATTTTAAAATCCTCTAAAATTTTGTTTCAAAACTTTATTTTAGTTGCTTGGAGCCCTTAGCCTATTTCATTTGACGGGCAATCCCAATATGGAGGGTTGGATTGACTTAATACATACAATTTCTGTTTCTGATGTACAGGTATGGGATTTCTGTTATTTATTCGTTCAAGTACGGGTCTAACCAGGGATTACTTAGTGTCTGGATATACTATTCATTTCTAAAATCACGCAATATTACTGCTTTGGTGTTTAGCTAACTTTGAATGAGTCTAACGTTCATTTTCAATAATTATCAGAACCATATATATATAATATGTTATATATACATACATATGTGGCCCGTCAAGACAAAAGTAAGCAAGGATGATTATTCCCAAAAACGATAATCTGGACTATCTTCCATTTCTATAAATTAATTACTCCGACTAATCTTCTGGAGACACTCCAAATACAAATTTCTCAGTTATTATAAAAGAAAGAATATGATGCGTTCTATATTTTAGTCGGTAGTAACTCCACTCATCCCATAAATTTGAATGTACATCCTAAAATTGGCCGAAATGTGTCTATGGGACGTATATATTTTTTATAGATTTGTATAAGTATATTGGGAACTTCTCCTCTTCTTGAGTTTTGCTCGAGAGTAATTTTGTGTTGACGCACTATTTTATCAAATGATGTATACTAAATTTCATCAAATTTTGAGTTGTTCAGTTAAAAACGAGTGTTGGCTTCCGGTCTGAAAATCCTAGACCTGTCCCAGTTTGTTAGTGGACTAAGCTAATTCACGCAACCTTTCTAAATATCATTAATCTAAACTCATAAATCAGGATAATTTAGAAAATTGGCCGGATTTTTTTTTACAGTGCTTTAAAGATGCTAAAATTTAATTTTCTCATTTTATTTAACACCTACTCCTAAGTATCTTGAAATTACCCCTAATGAAATTTTACTTTATAAATTTTCCATTCTTATTTCACTATTTTTCCTCTCAGCTTTAATTAAATTTAAATAAAATACCTCACTTGGACATTAATAAAGTACTTATTAATTTTTCCTCTCTCTTACTTTATTTTTTCTATTTTCTAGGCTGCCGCTGATAGAATGGCCAAGTCTAAGTTTTCCATGAGCTCCGTTGGTAATTTAGTAAATGTCCCCTATTTGGATTCCTTGCAGTAATGAGAAGAAGAACTTTAAAATTTTAACTGCATTCATAACAGTTATTTCCCAAGGATGAAAATAATTCATATATTTTTTTAAATTTATTCTGTTTTGTTAAAAAAAATAAGTTAAGAACATAAAATTCTTATTGAATTACTGAATTAATTATCCTTGAGTACAATTTCTTATTTTAAAAAGAGTTATCTATTTTTAAATTAGCAAAAATACATAAATGTCTTCTATAATTGTAATTTACGAAATTTTATCTACATTTTGTTTTGTTTCAAAACACAGCGTGATATTATATAAAAGTTTGATGATTAATAGTCAAAAGAAAAAGTTATTATTTTTTTTTCGAAGAACTGAAGATTTTTTCAGAGATATTTGCCTAAAATGAACAAATAAAGAGCGCCAATATTTCGAAAAATGAGCACTCAAAATAAAAATAAAACCAGTTTTATAAGGATAATTTAAAGAAGTGTTTTTTATTATTATCATAATTTATACATATATTTTTCTAATTATATCGACAAATCAATATTTAAGAAAGAAGCAAATTTGAAGTTGGCGAGATCTTCAGGATTTTTCAATTAAGTATTTCTCCTTTGTTGCAAGATTCAAGGGGGATTATTCAACAGTCAATTTTGTGCCAAATTTCCCATTGTTTGTTGTCAAAATCTGACTCCTTCACATATTCTATCATGTAATCATAACCTTGATTGCATCATATAAGTAGTTTTACCTCCAAAAATAGAGTCTAATAAAGGAGGAGTTTTGCAAGTGGATTTTCCCTCGAAAAATATAATAAAGGAATCATCAAAAGCTGTTGTGTAATCCATCTAGAATCCAATTTTTCTCTATTTATTTCATACCAGTTTAGAAAATGAGATATTTTTATAAAAACAAGGCGATATGAGCAATTTTTTGAGCCATCGTTCACAAATCCTAAGTCTATTCATCTCTAAATCAGTTAAATATTTCCACATATTATTATGAAAGATATAATTAATAAATACATAGACTAAAGTTGACAAGATGCGCAAATGATTGAGACGAAGCTGTAGAACCGGAATCCTTAATGATTGATTTTGGAAAGCCCTGTTGAATTCATTTGGCAAAGTTGTCCATGCAAAAAAAAATGAACTACAAAGAATTTGAAGTGAAGGAAGACCCATTTTAAGCCCGAAAAAATATGTGGGAAGATACATTTATGCTATAATATATAGATGGGGGCGAAAGTTTCAAGGGCAAGAATTCCTTGGGCGAAGAGGAGAACCTTCTACATTTAAAATAGCATTATTGCTGGGAAAATATTATAAGTATATTTAAATTCATATATATTTATTTTATTATGGATTGTTAAAGCAATTAACACCAAAGATAACCGATAATGCTTACTTCAGAGAGAGAGAAGTTAAGGCCATGACAACTGATTAAATAATGAACATAACAGAAGAAAAAACACCCGCAACAACCGTTTTTCCTTTTATAATTTCTTCATTACAAACATATCAACTCCATCTATGGGTGCCATGAGTTTAACTCTACGAACTCACCCATTCAATTGGGTAAAATTTTAATTAACAAGGTAAATTCTGCAAAAAAAAATTATATATGTTATGAATAAAGCTTAAAGATAATTATTGTCATATGTGGTACCGGGTGGTACATTGAAATATGAATACTTACTAATGAAGGTTGAGTGATTGAAATTAGGTCATAGTTCGATATATAAAAGCCTAAAAAATTAATTACAAAATAAAACAAATCTGAGCTCTCTAGCTCACGTACAAGTTGAGAAAATGACACTTGAACGAGATGGAAGAATTTCCATTCGCACACTCCAAGCAGTTGGCCGTCTCTAGGACCGCCGTCAGCAAGTCCGAAACGTCGGAAAGGAAGAAAATCACTCTCAAAATGGTCAAACTAGACCCAGAGGAGTTAAAAAAAAACATCCCAGGCTATCCCCTGAAGTCCATGAGGGACCATGGAAGATATCTCGGGGTTTTACACCAGACTGCTCAGAGAGCATTAAATTAGAATTAGCTTTTTTAAAGCTGTAAACAATTCTCAACAATTATAGCATATAGGTTTGATCTTATCTAATGCAAGGTTAATAGAATTACAAGGTTAGACAATTATGTAATCGGGCTTTCTAGAATTTTCAATTTGATGTATCCAAGGAATACTAGAACTACTGTAAAGGAAACAAAAATATGGCGCTCACACAAGAAGGCTGACTCTCTCTTTTCCTGTAACTACAAAAAGGAGAAATGAATAGTAGGATTTATGAACATTGATAAATTTATCCAACTCGTAACAATTCATCACAATCTTAAATTAATCAATTTCTTAACTTTTATTTTATAGCCAGACAAATTAAAATTTAATTTATATTACTTTCGACTTTCATTTAGCATATATTTTTTTCTACATAAGTATAAAAATAGTTTTTATACTTATGTAATAATAAAAATATAATATTGGAAGTTAATCCAGTTTGGCAATGTTTTTGTTGTTGTATTGATGATGGCTAATATTTTATCTTCAGTAAGCAACGCAGAATTCTTCACCACAACGTTGAAAAGTTTATCGATATTTTAGGAATATAGGTAGAAAAACAGTGAACTGATTTGCAATTTGTTGATGGTTTTTCATAGGATATTGGATAAAATACAGGGTAAATACTCAATTACTATTACCTATTAAAAACTATAATAATACCCTCAACTAAAAGTAAAGTGATTCTAGAATATGAGTACACATAGTTTAAACAAAATTGTAGACATAATAGGACTCTCTGATCATTGCTGAAATACTTGAACGTATCTCACTTCTACATAAGTTTCTAAGAAGTACATTTCTAGTTGATAGTAATATGATAACTAACAGTAGTTGAGTATTTAATTTTATTATTTTCCCGATTTAAGGTCATATCATAGTCATATGTTTTTAGAGATGTGCAGACATAGCAAGTTTTTGGATAATGATTGTGATATATATCCGACAATATAAATACTATTCCTTGCTGGTGCTGAAGATCCTCTAGAGAAATTTATATAGCAGGGAGATTTTCCCATAATGTTCTCAATGCATATCATATTTATCTACTTTCAGGGATAAGATTTTAACAATTATTCTTTCTTCGGCTTTGTATGGGTCGACTTGAACAATTGAATTGTGTCAAATAAGGAAACTATTTACGTTTGAGTAGTATCCTTTGGATATTTGGTCAATAAACAATTTTTCACTGAAGTACATACAAATAAGTATATTCACTAATTCATTTTTGTTGATATAGGCATCACAGATTGATAAGACAAGAAGAATTCACTTTTTTTACACTAGCTAGAATCTATTTTATTTTATTTAAGAGGCAAATATCTTAAATTGATTTATGTACCATGCTAACTTTTCTTCACCATGTAATTCCTGTTGTTGTAAATCATAAAACCGTTTTATAAGTTTGATTTCCCATTCCGTAGAATTTTCCATTAGGGTATTAAAAAAATGGTGGACTCATGGAAAATAGCATCTGCAAGTTTGACACTAGTCTTCTCGATGGATGTGGGAATGAGTACCTTGAGAGTAACCTTGTGAACTTGTTCCACCCGTGTTTACCCGAGACTGAATGGATCATGAAGGTGAGGACAGTTTAAGAAGTTTGATTATTTGTAGTTCTCACAAATTTTCCTCTAACAAACTCTACTCTTTGGGCCGAAAAAATCTCGTCGATCATCAGTGTTACATTTTTTTCTCTGCTCTTCAAGCCTCTAATTTGTGCTTTTAAGTACTTTGTAGTGGATGAAGGTAATCCTGTTTCTACCGTAATTACACTGGATACGGTCCTGGGATATATGGCAGACGGAAGTGACAGATCATCAGACGTATATATTTGCTCGTAGAGGGCAGAACTGACATTGTGCCATATCAAAGCAACGGAAAGGAGTCCAGAATAATATCTTCTACCTTTAAGCTGTTTTAAGAGATGATATATTTGTTCCATTATGAAAGCGACCTTGGAAGATTAAATTTGGTCCATTTCTGCCGAGTTGGAAAAATTAAGAAGCTGTTCACAAATGTCTCTTTCTCTGTTTGACCGTCCGTGGAAGCCAGAAAAGCGGAAATGTTGATGGCTTTAGAGACAAAGTTAATTTTATTTTCTTAATTTATGCAATGCGATACTAAGATCTTATTTAGCTCGATGTTATTGCAGAAAATTCTGAAGGAGAGGTCTTCGTCCACCTCGAGGCAAGCAGCAATGTCTAGCCCTTTCATACCTGAATGTATGATATTAACAAGTGCAACTTTTGGAGTTTTAAGCAACAAAAACCCCGAGGACAATGATTCCAAAGAGAGTTTGTCATAGAGATATTGTGCCGAAAGAACGTTCTCTTCCATAAACATTGGATACTCCAGAGCTTCTTGTCTTTCATTCTCCAAATGCACTGTATTTGTGCTAGTTGATGCCTGTGTTGGTAATGTAGGTGGTGATGGTGATGAAAGGTAGATTGCCAGATTCGGCCACTTTGATGGGATGGCTTCCTTTTTCAACCGCCTGTGAATATATGTCATTTATAAGTATCATCGATTACTAAAATTATATGGGATTGCAATATTAAAGTGCATAATTTAGAATTTGAAGAGAATGCTGCTGAATTATGCTATAATTTCGTTGTCCAGACACTTCACAAGCATTGGACAGTGCTTCTAAAAATATTTGAAAGGAAATTTAGCCAAAAAACGATACGTCTCAGATATTTACTAGCAATATTCTTTGTTTTGGGGAGCATTGCTTACTTCGAGTGATTTTCCTTTATCATGGGATTGATCTAAAGATTCAGTAATAAAATCAGTCACTTTAAAATGCAGACTGCATAGTCTTGAATTCACTGTTGGTATTTTGTAAATCGTATCTCTTGGGATAATCCTAAGCCATTTGGTTAGAATTTTGGAGTCCTTCATGGGGAATTTGTGAAAGCTCACATCCGGATCCTTAGTAATGCCGTAGTAGCCCTGCTTGCACCCAGGAGCAAATACATGTACGCCATTGTTAATTAAGTAATAACAAAAAAATTTAATTAACTTTGGTGAACCACGTTTCCCTTTATTATATAATTTATATGAAAAAGGAAGAATGGGTCAGCCTCCTCGTGTAGAAAAACAGTGAGTGCGATTTTAAGACGCACTTATGTTGTTTTTAGTGTTGTTTGATGTATCCCACCGACTGCTGGGCAAGACAGACAAATTTTAACAAAACACGTAACCAATCATATTATATGACGTCACTATTAAAAAGTGTGGTGGAAGTCATACATCAGTCGTACATGCGTTATTGTATAACCAAAGTTGATAATCCTGTAGAGAAAAACGCGTGTAAGGGAGGAGAAAGACTTATGGTATCATTGTCCAGTGACTAAAATAATAAACATCTTCCTCTATCAAGAACATTATCAATTACCGCCTATATTATTCAATATTAATATAATATTGGATACTGGTAGTCGATAGAGAACTGAATAAAATGCCTAAAATAACGTCTCCTTCTGTTTAGATTTCTGGAAATGGAGGCCTAGGAAATTGGAAATACTTACCAGACGATAAACTAATGGCTTTGTCGGATTTGTCGATATAAATGTGCCTTTAGTCCCCTGTCTAGAATTAAATACCTCTCATTATCCTCATCTCATATCAAGAGCATTGATATTCATCTATAAAATCAAGTTAATGATGAATACACCAAGTAAGATTTTAACTTTGATCTCACAAAGATGCTTATTGCATGTATATCTTCCGTCATTTTGCACAAATGTTTTCCGGATTGAAAATAATCAAATGTATAACACTAGATAAGATCAACCCTGTGTTGTATAAAAATGCCATTGTTACAAAAAATTGGATTAATAACAACTGATTTTGAGATTTTTTCAGTGTCTCTTATTAATAAAGTTTGCGTGATACAATAAAAGTTACGATTTATTATGAGAGTAAGGAAATTAAAACAAATCCTACTCCATATCTAGCAAGAAATTATTTCGTTATCAATCCTCAATTCTACTTCAAGTCCAAAGACTTACACTTGCAACTCATGCACCAATCCTTAGTGTTACTCTCCGTCATTCATGAGCATATGCACTGGTGATTACTTTATATTTAGATGTTCTCTCTTCAAGAATGTAAGAATAATGATAACTGCTTTGGAAAATGGAAAAAAAAACAAACATATTTCAGATTGCCAACTAGAAAAAACTTGCCTTAAGGTCATATTTTGTACAACCCGAATTATAGAGTTGAAATTCCATCTTAGATCGGTGCAATTCAAAAAAAGTTAACGAAAAGTTGTATTGCGTCTAAATCTCACTTGTCTTAAGAGTTCTTAATCAAGATTCACAATTAAAAAACATCTCCATTGTTAAGTTGATAAAAATATAATTAGGAGATGAATATTAATTAGAAATATATAATTATAGACTAACCTAATTGAGACATGCAAATAAGTACGTGGATATAAATTAATTATAACATTGTTTGTTAGACTTCATTCAAGGTATATTATTCATCTATTTCAACACAAAATATACTAATTGAAATTTAAAATGAATGACAGAGGAGGGAAAAAGTCCTCAGACTCAAGGCCAGTCCTACCATTTCTTTTTGTTCTTTGGGGCTGTTGAATATTTTTTTCATATTTGCCCAATGATATCCTATTATTGCTACTCTACTTTGCCTTTTTTGGAAAATAAAATATGGGCCTTAATGAGTGTATCTTAGGACTGCGTAGATACCTGATCTAAGAAGTAATGCAATCGAGCATGGGTACGTGTTACATTGGAAAAGAAAACGGAGTAAATATACATTCAGAGTGGGAGCCGAGAACATGGAGCAGCATTTAATTACGATTTTATCGCGTTATTTTCAACTATGAAGCTTTCTTACCAATCATATGACAGCTGAAACAAAAATGAACAAGTTTTCATCTTATCTCTCTAATACGTTGTTATCTTTATTGTATCACGCCACCTTCCCTCCAAAAAGAAACAGAAAAAGGCCAGAAATCATCTGGTATTTAGCCAAATAAGTCAATCATACCAACTACCATTTATATCTTATATATTCGCAGACTATCACTGCCATATTATTTCTTCAGCATTTTTAAAATAAATTACATATTATTAAAATCTACAATAGTATTTTATTGGATACTGTATTATAATATTGCTTAGTAATATTTGACTAAAAGAGTAGTTATACATTTTTATTTGTGTTTGCCAAATTTATTCATAGGAACAATAAAATGGTCAATATATATAATATATAAAGGACAAGAGATCAACAAGAAATTGTATTCCTGTTCGACAGCTGACAACAAAATACATAGGGTATTTAGCGAGGTAATAAAAATCAACACAAAAAAGGAAACGGGTGTTCGCCGGTGCAAGTGCTGAGTAAACTGCAAGGACCGTCGACATTTCCATCTGGACTGTTTAAAACATCAAGAAGGATGGAAATGGATTACAGTATCCCATACAGCCAAGAAGAACCAAAACTTCTGCAGAAACAATATAGCTGACTTCTGGCCTGAATTGAGAAAAATGTAAATTTCAAAAAATGAGCCCAGCCACGACCTCAACTCCCTGTACTTTCCAGTTTGAGACGTCTTGGAAAAGAACGTGTGCAACACCTCTCACCCAAATTTGGATTTGCTCCGAGTTGCTATCATGATAGTGTAGAACGGCATGGATGCAGCCTTCATCGTCAAGTGATATCAATCTGTTCGATGGTGTGTCAGGACTATTATTACTTGTGAAAGAAGAAATATCAAATAAAAAATATTGCTAAATATAGTATTGACACATATCACAAATTGGTTTGTGATCAAATCTGGTCTATTTTTTTAGCTGGCCCGCTTTTTGGAATTGGTAATCTGAAGAATGAATTTTCTTTTCTTTAGTAGTTGTCATTATTATTTACTTCGTGTGTGCAATAAAAGACGAGGCATAAAACGGAGGATTTGTTGCAGAGTTATAATTGTAAGTTCTTGTTGCACTCAGAGTAGAATTGGGGATCGACAATGGAGTAATTCTTGCAAATACTCTTCTTTTATTCTTTTCTCCTCCAAAACATTTTTCCAATTATCAGAGTTACCATGTAGATTTTCTCGTTGTTTTTAACATGCCCATTCTACACTGGATTTTTAGCATTGATTATATGTTATAATAATCATAATAAACTCGGATTCGATAGCTATGACTCAAGACTGAACTAGAAATCCAAAGATATTTGTTTTAAATAATTTTATTTAGATAACAAATAATATATAAGGATTATATTTTATTTTCTGGTGAAATATGTTTGAACATTATAGTTTAAAGTTATTTCATCAAATTAAGGCATATGATTTTAAGTATTCATAAAACCAATTTAAAGAACATTAGTATCTCATTATCAAAATATGCATAAAATTTTAACTGCATACAAATCCATAAAATAAATAATAAGACATGTATCGATTTTCATACCAATTTCAGTCAACATACCGGGTGTCCCGAAAGTCTTGACCGATATCTTCGATTGCTTTTTCGAGGTTTCACAGGCTTTTTACGTAAATGTTCCGTAAATAAAAGTTAAAGGCAGTTTTCAGATTAACAAGTTTTGTTTCGATAACATTTCCAAATTCATAATTGTTTTTGACATGGAGGCTAAAAGACATGAAGTAGCTGCTCTGCTTCGTGCAGGAATCAGTCACAAGGAGATCTCTGAGGCCACCAGCATGTCCGCCAGCACCATTGGCAGGATCAAGAGGAGGTTGTACAAGTGGGAAGGCCTTGAAGACAAGCCTCGAAGTAGGAGACCTGTCTTAAAGGCCACCAAGGCCACTAAGAAGAAGATCAGGGCACAGATCAAGATAAACCCTCTTCTGAGTACCAGAACAATTGCCAAGAAGAACAACATGGGTAAGACTACTGCTGCCAAGATTGTCAAGGACATTGGGGGCAAGTCCTTGGCCCGCACCACCCGTCCCATGTTGTCCATGGCCAATTTGGAGGCCAGATACATCCAATGTAAGAAGATTTTGAACAACATGAAAAGCAATGGGGACAGAATTCTCATTTTTTCCGATGAGAAAACTTTTACAGTGGATCAAGTCTTCAACCGCAAAAATGATCGCTACATTAGCCTTAATGGTTATGTGGGATCTGAGAAATATGTGTCCATGACCAAGCACCTAGCCAGCATCATGATGCTTGGAGTTGTTGGCTCAGATGGTAAAGCCATGCCTCCAGTCTTCTTCCGAGAGTGCTACAGGCTCACCTCGGAGAACTACATCAAGGTGCTCAAGACCAAGGTGGTCCCATGGATCAGGAAGGAGTATCCTGGCAAGAGGGTGTATTTTCAGCAGGATGGGGCACCCGCACACACAGCCAAGAATACCCAGAAGTGGTTGAAGGAGAATGCGGAATTCTGGCCTAAGGACTTCTAGCCCCCCTCCTCCCCCGACCTGAACCCCTTGGATTTCAGCGTCTGGGCGCACATTGAGAAGGCAGGCTTGCAAAAAACGCCACAGCAGTACCAAAGCTCTCAAGGCCAGTATCACCAAGGCCTGGGCCTAGATGGACCCCATCTACATCAAGAACACCTGCTCCTCTTTCCGTCCCCGTGTTGTGGCTGTTATGGAAGCTAAAGGCCAAATTGTTAAAAACATATTATAGATTATAACCAAGCAAAGTTTTTTTTATTAAAAACATTTCTCTGTATCTCTACTTTTAGTCCTTGTAGATCTTAATTTGTTGGAAGTTAGAAATCAGTCAGGACTTTCCCGACACCCGGTACAACAAACAAACAAAAAAAAAAAAAAAAGTAAAAATCCACTAAAATATAAATATATTGTATTTTGGCTATCAACGAGCTCGTTTCTTCGAGCTCTTTCTAAAAAAAAAAATTATTATCCTCTGCAATCTTAAAAAATATCAATTTAAATTTGATGGAGGATATCTAATAATATCAGAGGTCTAGTCCTAAGTTCGCTTATTTACGCTTTTTCCTGAACGAATTAATGTTGAGATCCAGTATTCTACTGTCAATATAAATATTTTAAACTGTCCGGTATACCAGTATTATAGTGGTACCGGGATACTGATGTGTTTAAGACAGTTCCATACTAAGATAGTACTGGAACCAGTACTTAAAATATCACTACGTCATATAAACATTGACCGACTGCTGTTTATTGACAAATGTAATTTAAATCCCATTCAAGATGATCTTAATAATCATGTTGAATATCTACCATGATAAGAGAGTCTCTGCATATTCATTTATAATATATTGAATATCTTTATATGGCGAATAAGTTGAAATAATTAATTAGGTGTGACCCTTCGTCACAGGCGAAATACACGATTTGTCATATTAAACAATTGTCTTCAATTCAAATGAATTTTCCCAATTTGGCATCAGAATCAGATCTGGAATCTGGACTACTGATCCTCCAAAATCGTCATTTCTATCATATGATAGGGAACGTTCAATCAGAAGTGATTTTCTCCCATGAGTCCTAGCACCTCGTTTTACGAGTTCTCGCTTGAGTTCCGTTATTGTCCAACCAGCCTAATTTTGATCTATAATATATCAATTTATTGATAACTTCTGTTTTATTTTTAATAGTAATATTTATTTAAGGGATTACTATTTACTTCTCCTGTAGGTTGAATAGTAGAGTTGCTTATTTATGGCGGCGTTTTGAAAACTGTTGAAAACGAATATTGGTTTGACAAGAAAACTTGATGTAGTGTTCCTAAAATACTACAGGTCGGAGGAAGAGTTTTCAATAATGGCCTCTTTATTGGGGGGACAAGCATACCCTATCTAAATATATTCCTAAGGGACTAAAAGTTAATATAGGTATGCACTCATAGAATAATTCAAGATCAATACAAGTAATAGTTGTTGGTAAAAGGTACATTAATGATTCGAAAAATTCCCTACGTCAACTTAATAAATGTAAATAAAAGCAAGAGTAATACAAAATACTTCATACAAGACATTATTAAGACATTTATTGACAAGACATATACCAAATTTTAGTTTAATTTTTATATGAAAAGGTTCAATTATTCTCAAAAACGATTAATTTTACTTTAAATTGTCATTTACATCAAAATAAACAATGATGCAATGTATTTTATCTTTAAGGATATTAATGATTCTATTTTCTGTATCATAAAATTATTGAAACTATGTTTCTTAACTAAAAATACAGACAAGATATTTAAAATCTGTAATTGAATTCTTACGCTTAAAAATTATATTATTTAGAAGAATATCAATATGAATAATCATGCTTCTGGAACTATGCAAATATTTTTCTATGGTACTGAAACGTTGCAGACCATGTTTTTTTTATACCTAGGAACAACTTTTAAAAAGTAGCAGCTATTAAAAAATTAAATATATAATAAAATTTATTACAATTCTACTGTTTAGCAATGATTAATAAAATAGTATTTACACATTCTTGATGAATATATTATATATATCATATACAGGGTTCGGAAGCAAAACGTGGAATAAATGCTAATTATGTAATTAAAATATAGAGGTTTTGTGATTTCCCCCTGTATATTCCGGATCTCCTGTTCTTTCTGCATAAGTAAACAATAATTAACATATCTCAAAATCTTTCATCATGAGTGAACAAGATGAAGAAGCAAAAAGGCAGAGGATCTCAACCTTCTGGATGCCAAAATTGAGTTGGCAGAGATTATGGACATTGTGAAGTGCTCCCTGAAGGAGGACCCCACAAAATCTATGAATCGCCTCTCTAACGAGTTGGACGTTGGGACAATCAGGAGGGCTGGGAAGGAGGACTTAGGGGTTTCCTCTTACACAAGGACGCCACGCCATCTGTAGACGGACACTCTGAAGGAAAGGAGACTGCAGAGGTGCAAGAAAGTTTGTGCGGGGGTCAAGGCAAATAGATCATGTATACAAGCGTTGGAACGACCGTTGGCTAGGGGGATCAGTAGAGGAGGTCAAGGGGGTGTTCCGTACAAAACATCCGACCCAAACAATGGTCCTGGGCGTCGTGGCGTCCGACGACAAGTAGGTGCCTCCCTTCTTTTTTAAGACTGCGGAGAAAATCGGCCAGGAGGCCTACTACAAGGTGCTGAGGTTCACCATATTGCCATGGCTCAAGGCCACCTACCCAGAGGAAAAACGATGAGTGGACCCAAGATGGTGCACCCTCACACATAATGGCCAAATGCCATAAGTTTTGCACCGACATCTTGTCAATTGAGGGGATCGTTATGTAACTTTTTTTCTTCATGCTTTAACTTATATACTGACCATCGTATGCTAAAAAAATCATTCATTCTCTGCTATGATCTTATTATTGATCACAACAAATAAAATGAATTGATAAGCTCTACACCGTATACGTACTCATGTGTCGAAATACAGTAAATTAATGATTTACTTTAAACAAAACAACAACAAGGTGAAAAGCTGTGGCTGTCTGGTTTAAAACCAACTCTCCAAAACAATAAAGGTCACCTTTCTACAAGGAATCTTCCATACACTCTCTTGGTATTCAATGCCAAGAGGGGTTTAAAAGCACACATTCCATTTTAGGACAAATCAATGTGGTCCCTTTTGTGTTCAGATCTAAACCCCCTCGAATATTTTGTGCAGAATTATCTCTCGAGTCGAAGGTTAAAATTAACAATACTCGATTTTGGAAAATCTCTTTGGGGTTATTGAGGTCGAATGGTCCTAACTTCCCAAAACTATGGGGGATGCAGAAGAAGAAATAGTTTCAGTCAAAAAACGACATTGAGCTAAGTCCAAAGTTCAAGATATCAAAATTTTTGTCTACAAAAAAAAAAAAAAAAAAAAAAAAAAAAAAAAAAAAAAAAAAACCTCTATCCAGTATTCTGGGACAAGGTCAAGATATATTTCATTGCTTTTCCGACATCATATATAGTAGAACGGGCCCTCAGCGTAGTTACTCTGCTTCTTACCAAACAAAGGAACAAACTTAACATTACCGAATATAGGGATCTAAGCCTTCTTCTTAGTGAGTTTCAACCTGATGTGGATAAACTAATATGTACCAATAACACCAATAAACACCAAGTACACCCATCCCAAAAATATATTTTGTGTTTAATTCATAAATTTGTTGTTTTAATTTTGGAAGAAAAAACTTATATGTGTCTATGGGGGGGGCTCTACAAGTTTATATTGAAGCGAAGGTGGCGTCAGCTTGTAAAATTTTGGGAAACCCTGGCTTAAATAATCAAGTTTTGAAGGGTGTAAATCGAATTTTGAGAGCTGACGATGATAGTAGAGGTCATGGAAGAAATGTGGGTTCAATGCTCCTCATCAATTCAGAAGACCGTGTCCTACAAAGGAGGCTGAATGCCGGAACTGTAATAAAAAGGACAATATGTAGAGCTAAAAATGTAAGTTCAGTCTTAATAGTCAATTCTGTTCGCGAATGTGACCTGAACAAACTCTCAATTGGCGAATATATTGAATAATAATTAAATAACTTTCATTTGACATTGGTTTTTATTACAATTGGATGACTAATTTATGAGAAAATCCATTGAAAAAAAAAATGTGTTGGATGTTACCTAGAGGTCACACCCTGTACAAGCTATCATTCATGTATTTTTTAAATCAATTTTTTTTAATTTTTAGAAAAAAAAAATCCACATACACACTTATACTGGGTGATTAAAAACTTGTTTTTAGTCACCCAGTATATGTTATGTATGGGTTAAATGGTGGTCCGGCTTAAAATAGGCGTTACGCCCCTAATGTCAGAGCTCCGGTACATCTATGGGATCGCCTTTATCTTTGTTTATTTTTCAGAACTTCCCTCTCGTTATTGCTGCTTTCATTTAATCGACCCTGCTCTCCTTTCAAACATTCTTATTGTCCGGGTTAGTAGAGTGATTTTTGTCTTTTTAAACTTTCCCAAAATGACCAAAACCGATCAACATCACTCCTAATTTCCATTTATATAGCTACATATTTATGTCTATTAAGTTAATTTGTTGAATATAAAACAACTTATATTCAATAAATTAACAATACATAGAACTATGTACATTAAAAATAATTAATCCACATGAGTAATAGAAAAAATATTGAAAAATGGATTTATAAATAAATCCATTACCTGATTAATTTGTTTATTTAATCTTACATTTTTTATCGCAAGGTTCATATAAATATCAGAATTAGTATATATGATATCCATATCGAATAGTACAATATTAGTCATAAAAAAAATAATCAGAGCTTTATCTATGAGATAATAAATATTTTGAAATTTAAATAAGTAGTTTTATATTTTAAGAAGAAAAAATGTAAGGTCTAGTAAAAATAAATACATTTTTTTTTTGCATAAAATTGAAGGCTTGATTTAGCATATATGTAATTATATAACACAAAATACACATTACTATAACCATCCATTTGAAAAAATGGATTTATCTTTACTACAACATATATACAAATATTTTTAAGCAGGCTCTACGTACCGTTTTTGAAAGTTGAGGCACAATAACTGTAATTTAAAATAAGGATTTTTTGCTGCTATTTGCAAGGTGACCAGCCCCTCTCATTTTCTGAGACATTTCCTTTTTTTATATCTTGTACAGAGCGTCCGGGATACTTTTATATAAATTCCTAAATCTCTGGGTTATTACGAGTTAATTCGATTTTCAGGAATTAAAAAGAGGACGGTCGGTCTCCATAATTTGATATACAGTAGGGATTTTCTATAATAATAAAATAGAGTATAATCAATTTAAAAAAAAAAAAAAAAAAAACACGACCAAAATTTATAATTTCGGTGTCGATTAAAAACTGCAAGAAAATAAATATAAGTCAGAATTGAATCTTAAATTTTACTAATTTCAAAATATTAGCCCCTCCTACCCTTATAAAACAAACACTGGTTTGACCACATGTCATTTTTGAAATAAGAAATGGTCACCCTGGGTATTTGATGATTATAAATTATCACAAAGGGCTATGACCCCTCTTCTATTCCTTGTTTCGTTGTCCTGCCTTAATCACACATTCGTGAGGAAAAGATCCTAAATTAATCTATTTTTCCTCCTTTAGAAAGGAAAATTATAATTATATATTCACTTGAAAGTTTATTATAGGTAGGGATGGGTTTTGTTTGAGCAGACAAAGTTTAGCAATAAGAAAAGGAAAAAAAGTGTGTTTTTTCTTTCTTTTCTGTTAATTTTTAATAGATCAACGTTATGTTAACATCTATATTTAAAAGATGATTTCCCGCTTATCTTTGGTGTACTTTATATAAAAAGATTAATAAAATAATAATGTCAAAAACTCTTAAACTTCCATGATTTGACGCTAATATTTTTTGCTAAAACTTCCCATCTGCAATTTGATTAATTGTAAAGCAATTTGTGTCCAATCCATCTGTTCTTATATAAAAAGAAGGTAATTCACATAAACTTTATCAGACGCCCATGAAGATCAGTTGAAAATACAAAGCATATTGGTATATATTCCGGATTCTGTGGCCTGAGTTCCGTTAAGTATAATATCAAAAATAATGGAAGTAATGATGACAAGTCGAAAAGTGGATGTCCAAGATCGGTTTGTAATGCGAGGAACAGCTGGAAAGTTATAGCTAAAATTTACAAAAACCCTTACAAATCGAACAAGGACATCCTTGTGTGTCAAGAACTTCTCTAAATCGAATAATTCCTCGGAACTTAAGGATGGGTTTCCTCAAGTTTCCTAATAATTAGAGTTTCAAGGATTATTCACAGGCTAAGGTCTTGAAAAATGTCAAATTTTTTTTTTCGAATATTGCACACGGAGGGGATCTAATGTGTTTAGAGACAATAATAAATTGGACTTGTACCAAACATTTAAGCGTATCATAGTCGATAGATTTGGAATAAGACTCAAGGCATCGGTTTGGCTCATTTACAATAAGAGGGGAAAATTATTTCAAAGTAGAGGGGATAATATCTAAGACTCTCACGATAATATATGCTAACATATCAAAAGGACTCCTCGTGTAGCTCTGAGCAAAAAAAAAATAAATCGTAAGTTACTTGGACTCAACGGTTTTTTAAACTACAGAGCATTAAATATTTTTATTATAATATATAAAGATAAAAGTACTTTCATCTTGTCAATTGATGGGATCGGTGTGTAACTTTTTTTCTTCATGCTTTAACTTATATATACTATATGCTAAAAAATCATTCATTCTCTGCTATCATCTTATTATTGATCAAAACAAATAAAATGAATTGATAAGCTCTACATCGTATACGTACTCATGTGTCGAAATACAGACAATGAATGATTTACTTTAAACAAAACAACAACAAGGTGAAAAGCAGCCTCTAGTTTTTTCACTTGACTTTGAGTCGTTCTTTGGTTTAAAACCAACTCTCCAAAACAATATAGATCACCTTTCTACAAGGAAGCTTCCATACACCCTCTTGGCATTCAATGCTAGAAGATCCAAAACCAAAGTATGTCAAACATGGGCGTGAGTAGATTAAAATTTTAGTACAAGCTTACATAGGTCACGGGCAATTTCTCGCTCATTTGAGTATATGGAAAAATATTGTAAATGCAACATGCAATGTCAGTATGGGAGAATCACAGAGTGCAAACCATCGTATAAACAAATATTCTGGACTCTCGCATGAAATATATCAAGTAATGCGAGATGAAAATCTAGAAGTTTCTGTCTAAAATTTATGAAATGATAAAAAATGAAGATAATTGTTGATAAGAATTTCAAATCCTAATTAGTAATCAGGATCTGCTTCATAAACATAAATATCCCAATGTGTTGTCGTGTTATTTACCTTAGTATTTTTATATTCTTATCGCATATATGTCTAAGGTAAACAGTAATAAACTTTAACTGACTAGTCATTTCTCTGTAGTAAATATTCCTGGGACTTAAACCTACGAGCAACCCATTAATATATAAATAAAAAATGAAAAGGCTTAAAGCATATGACCACCCCTTTACATTTCAGAATTTTGCATATAAATTGGGAATTTCTCAAAATGCCATATCTCGACTTCCATTTTGAATTTAGCACTAAGAATTGCTTCTTGTGACTGACGGAATTCTCTCTTTAATATGAAATTTTGTTTACAGAGAAGGCCAATGCTATAAGAGCTCAGCTGATCGCTGTCCAAAGTTTTTGAACTACTTGAAGCACAAAAGGGGTTTAAGTACTTTTGTACGTCGATGATAAAATGTTTGTATTTAAGCCAGAAATAAATTGGCAAAATGCTAGAGGTATCCCCTGTGATCCAACTGAAGTCCAACTAGTTTTAAAGTACAATAATTAAGTTTTTGGAGCTATGGCTAGGGAAGGTTTCATCATAAAACCACGATCTATCGAAGCTGGACTCAAAATTAAGACAGTGGAGTACCTGACAATTCTAAAGGGCATCTTGCTACCCTGAATGCATCATTTTTTGTGTATGAAAATAATTTGCACTGTTGTATAAGTTGTTAAAAACTTGAACTAAAATGAGTTTACAATATGATTTTTGACATTTGGTATGCTCTACTGTCAATAATACGACAAACTTAATTTGAGTCAAATCCCTTTCCCCTTGAAAATGTATCATGGAATAACCCATATAAGGAAAAAATGGGACTTGAAACCTTTGTTGCCTATCAAATATATATCTACATATATTAATTTATATCATCTTGGCCATCAAAACAGTCCCTAAATGACTGTCGTACTGGCCAATTTTCATTATTTTATCCACATTTTAGACAATTGGTGTTATAGAGCCAAATTCGACATCAAAATTACCTTGTTATACCTAATGTATTTTGTTGTCAGCTGTCGATCTCCTCCTCTCACAAGTAGACAAGTGGGCGCTGTTCTCAATATGATAAATGATCGCTTCTTGGCTGAATCAAGAGCTCAGGTCAAGTGAACCTTCAGACCAAACATCCAGCTCAGGTAATTGTTCTCGTCGTCGTAGTGTCCGACGGCAGGAAGGGGCCTCCCTACTTCTTCAAGGCCAACGAGAAAGTCAATATGGACGTCTAGTACAAGGTCTTCCGGTACCATGTCTTGCCATGGATGAAGAGCTTATTCCCCAGGGACAACTATGTGTTTACCCCAGACTGCGCTCCAGCGTATTCGACATAGAAGGTGAAACATTTCTTCACGGAGAACATGGCTGCCTTATGAACTTTGTCCTCACCCGACGTGAACATCATGAAATTTGCTGTTTGGTGCATTTTAGAGGGCAAGACGAACAAAATTTCTCACCCGAATGTCGATGCCCTGAAAGCCATGATCACAGAGGAGTATCACAACATGTTCTCGGACTTCATCAAGGCCAGCTGTGCTTCCGTTCGTCTGCGTATGGATAAGTGAAAACGGCTTTTCTAATTTTTGAGTCCTAACCCTGTACACATAATACTTTTAATATAATTATGTTTAAGTTTATGAGCACAACCCTGTATTTATAAATTTTAATATATTTAACTATTGTGAGCAGACATACGTTCAAAAATCTTGGATACTTTGAAGATGAAAAAGAAAGAACGAAGATAAGATCAATCTTGTTCATTCACCACTAACTCACACATAATGAACTTTGCTTTTGTACAGCTAGTGTTGAGACTCGGTCCAAGGCTCAGTCCGAAACCAAAATTGTTTCAGTTCAGTCTTAATTGATTTTAAATGATACATGTTCTCTACTCAAGAATGAAAGAATAATAATAAATGCTGGAGAAAAAAAAAAATATATAGTAGGACGTAAATTATTTAGTAGGTTCATGAAACTTTTCCGAAGTTTCATTCACGATTCGCTAGTACAAGATGTAATGATGAATACCTTTGTATGTTTTAAAAATAAAACGAAACTACTAAATAAAGTTGAAAAGAGCACCACCAACACTACGGCTAGAAAGAAAGTAACGATTATCCATCAAACATTATAAAAAGGTTTATAGTTATTTTGATTAAGCAAATATATACTAATTGATTTACATTACATATGTTTGATTATTCCGGGTATCCCATTGAAATCTGAGTATTTACTGATTTAATAATTAATGGAAGTTGAGTGATTGCAATTAATTAATATTCCGTATATTAAGCATCCAAACACTTGGGTGTCTACAAGGACCACCATTTACGCCGGCAACAAGTCTGAAACGTTAGAGAAGAAGAATGACTCTGTCACAAAGGCCAAATTGGATCCGAAGGAGTTAAAGAAAACAGTTCATGCCCATCTCCTAAAGCCCATTATTGCCTATGGAAGAGATTTCCGTGTTTCACACCAGCCTGTTCAGAGACCTATGAAAAGTTTGTGGAAGGACCCTTGTGAGGATGGAGAGGCCACTTTTGACACCAGGAATGAAAGAAACACATCTCCTTCGTTGCAAGACTCTTTTGAATGACCTACAGAAGGCCAAAGGTTGCGTGATGATTGATTTTATAAATTAGCTAAGTTTCATTTTTGTTTTATAATGATATTAAAGATTTAAAATTTTGTTTTTCAGTGTTTTAAAATCATATCAGATAGATGACGTCCCCTATTGTCCATACACTGAATAAATCGAACTTCAATTTTTTAATACTCTGCTATTTGTTTCTCTGTTTTTACTGTTCCTTTAATTTGCCAGATGGAGTTGTATGGATTAAGTATAATAGACATAAAAGTATTACAATTGCTCCATCTGACCTAGGAATTTTGTGTAAAATCCATATACTTAAAGTATATTTCTTTCTCTAGAAATCACCTGGGGGCCAACTTACTCGGACTGAGTTCAAGAGAATAATTTATCCCAAGCGCGTTGTTAATTGACCTACGTTGATTCCACTTATTTTTCGTTCAAAGGTTTTAGAGAGATATTTATTTAACACAAAAGATGCAAAATTGAATTAGCAACGTATCTAATTATGTACCTTTTTTTCTGATTAAAAAAAATCATTAGTTGATAAAATAAATTAATTATTACAATTCTGCAAAGGTTTTACAAATGTTGATTTTTCCAAAATAATTCCCATTTTAATAACCTGATTTGAACAAATCGTTCAAATTTAGGATTCTTGCACAGCACCGGATCTGATAGCACCAATTTCAGCTCTCTAACATCATTATCAGTTGAGTTGTTCAAAGAATTTTGCTAATTCCAAATCATGAAAATGAATTGAAAAAATCGTTTTTCGTGTATTAAAAATTGAAGCAATTAACTGATTTGCATAAATCGCACGAATAAAAACTGAAGATCTAAATTAAAATTACTTTAATTTTATAAATATTATATAAAACTACTTTTTTCCAACAATTTTTCTCGACAGCAAACGTATGTTCCTCACTACTTCAACGCATGACAGCGACTGACTGTATTTCTAGGAAACTCTAGAATCTCGCCTCTAGAATGAAACTACGATTATCTCGGTACTACTTCTACACTCTAATTGCCACAGATTCTACCGAAATAACTTATGTTGCAACACCCAGTACTAACCTTTAGCAAACAAACGCTATTACATCGTGTCCACTATTGTATATCGCAACCTTTCCTGTAAAAACAACTTGAAAATTAGATTAAAAATCCTTTTATAGTGAGCCGATTATTCTAAGCAGTAAAAGTCCAGAAAAAGTCCGAGAGATGGCACTACTGGAGCACAGGAGGTTATGTTTAGTTAATAGCATCATTTTTTTCTGTTTGGTATTCGCTTGCATCGAGGAATCGGGCGGAAAAATTATGGCAATTTCATGAGAGTTTCCTTGATATAACCATTAAGGGCCTTTGAAATTGTATTTTATGGTGATATGTCTAAGAAATCTTTTACTACATTCATAAACTATTTTTGTTTGGATCAATTTGCTGTCCACATAAAATCTCCGGACAAATACTTTGTGTCGAACAATGACTTTTACAATTCTATTTGAATTAATTGAAAGGTTGACCAGGGAGTATCTAAAAGATATCTAAGATTTATTGTACAATAGAGGATTTTGATTGATAATTATTTATCACGGTGACTTATAGGTAATTATCCTCTTTGAAGACTGATCCTTGCATCCTATATGAAAGAGTAGTAAATGTTTTTTTCAAGCATTAGATCTAACTATCTTAAGTTAAATTGATTAAAATTTTATATGCAAAAGAGAAAAAAAATTGAATGAAATTTATAAAAATCCTATCAGAGAGTATATTTGTTTATCCACTAAATAAATCATTCTATTTTAGCCATTGTCCCCCCACAGTCTTCTTTACCCTACATAGTCTAAAAGAACTTATACTCTACAGAAAAAGTTCATCAAACACCTGATTTAATACTTAAGTTATAAAAAAAAAGAAGATTGTAATGAATAAGCTGATATGAAACACAGTGCACTAACTTAAGAAAACTTTTTGCAATAGTTTAAAGGTGCTCATAAATATAATTTAGTAGAGCCCACACAAAAAAAAAACTATACCTAAAAAAAGGCTACTAATTCTTAAAAAGCGTAAGATTGTTAACGTTTTAATAAGTTTATATAGTCGACTAATTGGAATTGATGTACTAAAATAAATAAATACAGAAGAGAAATAATAAAATCAATTAACTAAATATATATATACATAACGATGATTTCATGAAAAAAATGAACAAATGATTTGAAACAATAATAAATATAAATACTTGATTCTGTGTACTTTAGCTCAACAAACATCTAACTTAATATATTAATAATTAAAAGGTCTTCGGGGAGTATCTCCAATCCATCTAAAAATACCCAAAACTAAAGACCAAAAGAGATTGATATAACTACAGATTCTTTCTATTTGAGGAACTTAGTGAGACTTGGAAAGATAGGTGCTTTTTTGTCCGACACAAGTTTATAAACTTCTGTCCATCAGATATATCTCCAGTTCTAGCATCCCACAGAGAAGATTCTCATAATGTCTTAGGAAGATTAGCTGAACAATTGCACGGTTTACTTAAGTTCCTTAAAATGTCATAATTGTCGATATTCAATCTCCCATGCTAGGCATGGATCTCTGACTTTTATAGTTTGATATTGACTATGAAATAGTAATTATAGTTTCTTATATTAGTACAACTTTAAATCTCAAACTGTGAAGATCCATCAATCCTCAAAGCTCGACAACTCTACACATCAATCGGGATCTTTTATTTACTATTTATCAACCACTAAAAAGGATGCTTTTCTTCCAATCGTTAGTATCAAAAATCCTCACAGTAATAGGAAGATGGTTTATTACAATATATAATCACAACATATGCATGAAATATAAAGACTCAAGATTGCTTGATAATTTACTCCCAAGGCACAGGGAGAGAAACACAAGTGGAGGGTCGAAACGAGCATAGCAAAATCTATGATTGTGATGACTGGTAAGTTAAAGAAGTATTTCAATATTATATCAAATTCACAAATACATGTAGACTTTTATGGACGATGTCCCCATCCTTGATCAATAACTGTAGTACAATCCTTGATACAAGTAGAGATTTCAATATCTCTTCATGGGATTTGATTTTGATTAAGAAATGTACTGCATATGAAGGCCAATAATTCTGTGCAACGGAGCGTAGCAGTATCATTCTGTGATTCCTTCCCAATGCATTGAAACCTATGTATTAAATATAATTAAGGGTTGAAGAATTGTGATTGTCCAGCTTGTATACGTTTTTGTTCCTAATTTCTCAAAGCTGAAATACAACGGCAAAATTTTAACAAACAAATATATAATTAAGAAGAAGTAGTATTCCTTCTATTATTATCGAAGGCAAAAAGTATCAAGGCGAAAAAGCCACAAGATAAAACATTACAAGGCGAAAACGTCTCAAGGCGAGATGATCACAAGGCGAAAGCGGCACACGATGAACAGGGTTCAAGGCGAAAGTGTCACAAGGCGAATGCATACAAGGGGAGTACGTGCTAGGCAAAAATGTTCAAGGTGAATTCTCCTGACACGGTTTTTAACCACATGGTATGTATATGTGTGTGTATATGTTCAAATTACAAAAAAAAAAACTCAGTTAAATATAAATAATATCTCTCTCTTTCTGCTTTGCTTATTTTTTTCCTCTGTTTTTTTCTTTTTCTTTCTTCCCAAGCCCCCCCCCCCCTCTCCACCTTTTTTTCTATTTTAAAAATGAGACCAACGCCACGGACGTCATGTAAAGCCCCTTACGTCCTTTCCGTTACGTATATGATTATTACTATAGTTAACATTCTTGGGTATCTCAAGCCATCCAATAAATTTAAATATAAAGCCTATAATTGAAAAATAAAGTTGACTATTTATTATTGCCAAAGTTTTGTTCAAGATTGGTTTTTGTGTTGACTCGCCAAATATATGAAATATTTTTATGAGTATATTGTTGTAAATACAAATCAAAGATTGAATAAAAGAATGTACATAAATAGTAAATACCTATATCTATTAAATACTTATTTATGAGACTTGTTTAATTAAATAAATAGTTTTTCAAAGTAAAAATATTATTCAACAATTATGAAAGTATGCTTAATTATAAGAAAAATATTTTTCATAGTTTTTTTCTTCATAACAATGTACGAGCAAACTAACAAAAAATCATAATTACAAAAAGTTGCAAATAACTTGAGTCTAATTCATAAACAAATAAGTAAAGCTACAGTGTGCGAGGTAAAATTGTGGACTTCACCATTTGCTCCACGCTGGAGTAAGTGTTGAGGAGATCATGAAGTTCGTATGCTGCTCCCGAAGTCTTTTCACAAGATTAAAGGCATGGTGCCTTCAGGCCAGAGCCTTGAGAGGTCTCTTGGCAGGTGTACACGCCTTAAAATCGGGATCATGAAGAACATGGGCACTGCAAATACCAGAAGTCCGGCCAAGTCGATGAGCCAGCATGCCAAGGCTCTCAATGCCAGTGATTGGACTGTGAGGAGGTATGTGAAGGATTTGGGGAAGGGGTTTTATGTATGATGACATATGCAACTGCTTTCAACAGCAACCAAGGCCAACCTAGTCAATAGAGTCCAGAGATTATTATTTTGATTAATGCAAAAGTAGCCAACAGTTGGTTTAGCCACCCCTCTCCCCAGATTTGGGGCGTAGTGGAGAAGAGAGCATGTGCTAACCCACATGGACATATGGATTACCTTCAGGCCAGCGCCTGAGACCATTATCAAGAAGTGCTGCGGCGCTTTTAGGACCATGTTGAAAGCCATGTATTCTAATATCCTCACAGAATCTTTCAAATCAATATCAAACAAGTGTGAAAGGGTCAAGTTGTAAATTCGTTGCTTTATATGAAAGCTAAAACTACATAATAAGCCTTGTATTACAACTTAAAATAGTTAGAAAAAAATCGATTTTTAGTAATTTTTCTGGCTTAAATTTAAGTTTTCCAAAAGTATATTTAATAAATCTGCCATGTAAGGTTGCGTTAAATTTTTCTGCAATAATATAAAATAAAATTTAGTAATTGAATAATTGTAATACGTAATCAATATTTTAAAGGTAATGGGATAAACTATAACTTAAATATGCTTCATATCCAATGTATTTGATTATTATTTATTACGGATTAAGTTATCTAATCATTTAGTTATATTTAATTGCGATACTGTTTGCATAACCTCCATTATTGTTTATTAATTTCATATTCCATAAGAAAATTAATAGTTAAACAGAAAAAGTCAATCAAAAACAAACTTTTTTTGACAGGATGTATTTTTCAGTTATAATATATGGTTTATTCTTTAGTTTAGCTATTATATAAAACAATTCAAATTAATTTTATGTTTAATATATGATCCTTCATTTTATTTGACTTTTGTATGATTAGACATATTTTGTAGGAACTTTATACGAAATAAATTAATAAATAATTTATCTTTTGAATGATGTGATGTTTTTATCAATTGTTATTACCTTTAATTCCCATCTATTATATAGTTATTTCATCCTTGAAATATGGCACTTAATCGATAATGCAGGGCCGGGTAGAATTATCCGGATATATTTATAATTTTTTTTTTTTTTTTTTTCACCGTGAAGCAGCAAGAGGACAAATGTAAAGTCTTTGCAGAATTATTTGAGGCCGGCAACAATGCTAAGGCAATAATAAAAGTCACAAAATATCCCAGGAGCACCGTCTATTATGTCTGCAAGCGACTGAAGGTGTGTAAGGGGATTTCCCATTCCTTCTGTTTTTCAAACAAAGCCAAAAAGCGTACTGGATACTTCCTGGACGGGTTCAAGAGGTCCATCAAAGAAAATCCTGGCATCTCATGCTTAGAGGAGATCTATCTTTTAGTTAGAGGATGGTGACCAGGGCTATCAAGGATGATATTAGATGATATTGTATGATACAACAAATAATTGTTCAATTTAAGTTGTATATGTAATAAATTTATTCTTAAATTGAAATTTACCAGGGAACCATTCCTGTTGAATGGTAATTTTCGTGATGTAAAGCTTAAAGAACAACATTATATGATGTGGATTTTAGCTGACAGCCATTCCAAGATTTGTCTTATAGTGTAATCAAATGTGGAGACTTGGATTCAATAGCTATGACTCACCATTCGACTAGGAATCGAAGGATATTTTAAACTGAACTCAAGGGAAAACTTAACATTTTAATTCCTTTATTGTAATTATTTGGATTATAAATCATAAGCATTTTTGATAAGTAAAAAACAACAACAAAAAACCCCGACAATTATCGTAGTAATTTGAAAATGTTTGAGAGAGAGGAGCTTACCTGTCATGAAATCATATTAGATTAGGTGCAAACAACACTGAGTGGATTGAAAACACAATTCCCAATCCATTGCAAGGGCATAGACAGAGATTACTTCGATCTCGATCCTCAATTCTACTCCGAATCCAACAAGGACTTACACTTCTAACTATTGTTATGTCAGTCCTTAGTTATTTGATCTAGTCACATACCTTCTTAGGAAGGGTCGGATCTGGTCTTAGACAGGTGCTTCAGACTTTCATTACTAAAACTGATTAAAAAAATATATAAATTTGAGTGAATTTATAAAGAACAAAAACTTTACAATTTTTAGGACTGATATGAAGTACTGAACTGGACCGAGACTGAATTGGAGGGGACAGCAGTCTGAAATCCTAAATTTGTGCAAGAAAATACTAAGTTTACCCCTTTCTTCTTTTTTGTTTATTATTTATGGTGTCAATAAATAACTCTGAAAGAAGAACTATCGCCTATCTTGGGTGTAAATTATTCTAAAACTCCATAATAAATTTTATATTAATTGAAACATAATTATAACATTTTCACTGGACTAATGCTATTTTAAATGTAGAAGATTCTCCTCTTCATACCAGTAACTCATTTTCTTCACCAAAATCTTATAAGGCAACTGTTATTAACAATGGTCTTTACTCTGTAATACCATATGTCTCACTCCAGTCTAATTTTCGCACTCTTACAAATATCAAATCGCTACTTATGACTCTCCAACAAATCTGCAATATTACTCTCCGTTTTTAATGAGCAAACTCATTAGTAGTTTCTTTATACATGAATGCTCTCTGGTCAAGAATAATAGATGAATAATAATAATACCATCTTTAGAAAATTAAATACAATGATCAAATTACCAATAACAACAACAGCAAAATTCGCAAACTAAAAATGCTTAGGATTTAAAATCTTAATAATTATGTACTTTAAATAAATTCAAAAGAAATCTTAGGACTCGAATTGGAATCAATGAAAATATAGGATGTAGGAAAGCTCGCATTTGTTTACCTTGGAAATGACTTGTGGACTTGCCTTAGGGAAATTTGCTTGTGAAAGTTTGCCGTGGATAAAACTCGCCTTGTTTGATTCCATATCAATAATAAGGTATAAAAAATGCTCACATTATTGATTATTTCTAGCTCATTTTACAGTAATTTGATTCAAATATTTATATCCTTAAATAATAATGCTAATTTGAAGGGTAATATAGATATATATATATATATAGAATGATTTCTTAGTAGTATTGTAGGCATAACATCAGTACAAACCTCTGAGTAGTATACATATTTAAATCAAATAAATAAAAATTCTAAAAATAATTTATGGATGCATGTGCGGGCCTTTGAACAAAAAATATTTTATGTGTGACATTGGCCGGACGAGTATTAAAAACTCAGGAATAAACCGATTCTTACATTCTAATTAACTTTTGGCAAATGTTACTTTCAATAAAAGATGAAGAAGAAGGTCAATTCTTTGATTCTATAATATGCTTTAGGAAGGTCTTTTAGCATTATAATGTATCATTATCTGTAATGGTTGACGGCAGTTCCGTCGCTAGCCTCTTTTTTTTTGTTGGGAGTGTGCTTAAGCCTCCCTAATTTCTTATCATATCTGTATATATATATAAAAGAGTTAGTGTGTGTCATTTATGGGTTCCCACACAGTTGGATCTAGGAGGTTGAAACTTTGCATAGATGCCTCTTTTGATCCTGGAAAGGCTATGACGGGGGTGCCGATGTTTTTTTTTTCTTTCATATAAGTGAGTCTTATTCTATACCCATAACACAAAAACTACTCAAGAAGACTTGATAGGGGGTTAAGCTATTAATTAAATAGTGACGAACATCTCAAAAAACAACTATACGAATAAATACATTTTCTAAATTTATTCGAAATCAAAAAAGTTATTGGCAAAAAAAAAAAAAAATCTGTGAAAATTGAACTTTCTTTTTATTCGCCTAAAAAAAAGAATATAAATTGAATATTGGATTCATCAAATAAAAATTGTACAAATTTGTATGGATATTAGTTTGTATATAAATTTAACACATAAAAGTTGTTGGTTAAATGAAATATCTGCCATTTTCTGAATAACTTTTCAACTTTTCATCAAACGTCAAACATTTAAGAAGAAATGTCAAAATATTTAATATTTGCAAAATTGAACCAGTTATGAAAGGTTATTTTTTGACGACATTATTCTCCATGACTTTTTTGTTTTTGCAAGTCGTAAAACCATCTTGCTAGGTTTGTGTTCCTCTGTACAATTCCAATAAATGCTATTTGCTACTTTTATTTTATTTCGTAACAAAAAGTTTTTCGCAATTTTCTTTGCGAATTTCAATTATGTATACATATTATTTATTAAAATGCTCACCCACATCGAAGGGCCTAAACGTTAAAAAGAAATAACATTGACCATTTTCAATGTGATATACAGCTTTCCGTCTTTCATTAGCACACTCAACCGAAACTATTTAATGCGTATATCAATTCATTTGTATTTTCTCCTCAAGAGTGAAACAAAAATTAATATGTTGAGATGACATATGAGTACTTAACCGTAAGAGCACTCATTAATAAAACAAACAAAATTCATTTTAACATACCAGGGTTTATATTTAATTCAAATCTTAATATATACTTAAAATGTACATGAGTTATGAGATGGGATTTGTGTAAGAGTTCAAGAAGAATCCAGAACAGTAAGGTATGTTATTACTGAATTAAGACAATTGTTGATATAATATGCCAATAACATGATTTTTGAGAGAGAAAATGAATTAAAGCTATAAAGAAGAGAACCTTCTACATTTAAAACAACAACATTAGTGTAGAGAAAATATTACCATTGTCTTTAAATTTATACCAATTTACACTAAAAATAGAGGGAGGTCTTAACACTCCCAGGATTTATATGTAGTGTTCGACGAAAGCTACCTAAATACAAAAGTACCAGACTGGGAGGAAAGGCTAATAAAGGAGACGATTGAATTGGGGGTAGAATCATACACTGAATTATATTTGTATTGGATTTTTTATTTAAAGGATGTACAACGATCATAGATTGATAATAAAATATCTATATACAAGTTTAACTCTTCTTTATAAAAGGTAGACGCATTGACTATTGTTAAAAGCTAATTTCACTGTTTATTCTTGCCACCAAATAGATTTCAATCCAAACTTGGATTAGGTCTTTTTTGGACTTATAATGAGTACATTTTCATTATTTTTTGATAACTTTATCATTCAAGAGATAAGAGAATGTACAGAGGCTGAAGCAAGGATAAAATTAAATAATCCAACTTCGACTTTAAAGAAGGAGGAGATATACCATATTTTTGGCAATAATGTATGCTGGAGGCCTTATAGGAAAAGGAAAACCACTGTAGAGTCTTTTGGTACAAAATTTGGGACTCCCTTTTATTTAAAAGACAATGTCTAGGAACTTCTTCAGTTTTTACGTTTCGATTTAAAATCGTCTCGAAGTCAACGAACTCTAACGGATAAGTTTGCTCCTTTTTTCTAAAATATCGTACAGATTTATAGATAATTGTTAAACCTGTTATTGTCCCGGAGAGGATATCACTGTCGATAAACAACTATTTCCCACTAAAAGTAAATGTCCGTTTACCCAATTCATTGCAAACAAACCAGATAAGTTTGATATTAAATTTTGGTTTGCTGTTGACTCAAAATCTCATTATCTTTTCAATGAATTTCCATATTTGGGGAAAAATATTCATCGCCCTCAGAGTAAAAGTTTGTTCGAGTATGTTGTTATTCACGAAATTATTCTATTTGATCCCTGCTTCAGCCTCTGTACATTTTATTATCTCTTGAATGATAAAGTTATGAATAAATAATGAAAATGTACTCATCATTGTTCCATAATCGACATTTCTTTTGGTATAAGAAGTAGGACCTGAGGATTCCGTGATAACATTTTGCTTTCGAAATCGTCCTACATTATCGGATACTTCTAAGGGAATTTCAAACCATTGAATCCCATCCGGGGCTTTCAAATTTTCTTCATTTGAGTTAGAAATATCATCTTCTTCAACATTGGAAGAGATTAGTTCTGGCCTTTCGTCATTAGACATAATAAGACATTGATAATGTGTGTCTACCCATGTAAATCAAACGTTCAAAATAATAGATAAAACTCTTCAATAAACATCAAGTAAGTACGAGTACTTTCAAGTATCCAAATAAAAAGTGATGGCATAGGCTCTTTCACAATAATATTCTCATTTCAAAATGCTTAATGTGCCACCAGTAAATTTTAGTTGAATTTAAATATATTTCATATGGTGTGTTATCATTATAGGTAGAACATTTTGATCACACCACCAAAGCAATATTTTTTACTTAAGGGGGGCCTGATGCACCCTACCCTCCGGCCCTAGCATTTCATATGAACTTCATGTGCACGTGATGCTCAGAAAAGTGGCATGAGTTGATTTTTTTTAATCATTCTTATTTTTTTTATTGTTTAAATGTAATAAAATTGTACTCAATAATATTGTCTTGCAATTAAATTACTCACAATCATATTGCTTACAAGAAATTTCGTTGATCTTTTATCATATATTCATACAGACAAACATTGCTTTATTAATATATATATAAACCAAAAAGACAAATTTTACCTACGTCAAACTTTCCACAAGGTGCATTTTCCACGAAGGGAAGACACCCAAGGTAAATGTTTTAAAGTGAGGTTTCCTGACGCCAAAAATATGCAAGGACTACGACTTGTGAACTAGGTAGGATTTCATATTAAATTTGTTCTTGCAATAAAAGGATTTATTCCTTCCTCTGATAATAATGATTAATCCATATAGATAACGCTTCCAAGTGAAAAATAAAGAGTTTTTTAACTTCCAAGATTTCGAAATTTTTACGGATTTAACACGATTTTCTACCTCTAAAAACGCACATACATCATTCAATTATTTCTTTGTATTTTTTACAATGACTTTAATATTAATGGCTTATACAATATATAATATGTATTTTGAATATATTCAATCAATCAATGATGAAATGTTATTACTTTTTTGTTTATTTTGTAATATTACAATGTACTACTTGAATATTGTTGTATGTCTTTGAGGGAGTATCATATTGGATTATGGATGCATTAATATGTCTATACAGCTCTTATCTTCACTCTTCATATATAAATATTGGTGTTGGGACTCGACCCGAGACTGAATTTGTTTATCTGTTCGATCTCAAGTGATTTTTTTCTACTAAGATTGGGAGCAATATTTATATCCTCACAGGGAACTGAGTAGATCGAAATTGAATAGTTTACAAATTAAGGACCTATTTTTTCGTTCTCAATTAGTGATGAACGATTCATCGGAATTGTAAATCAGAGAATGGACTGTTTTTCCTGGAATCAGGGTCGGAAAAATAATATTTAATTTGCGAGTCCGATTATTATTTATATATCATATATAACTATTTATTTTGTATCTAAGTTATGAAAAAAAAAAAAAAAAAAAAAAAATAGCCAAATTTAATGAATTTTTGCCCTTTGTTAGAAAATTTAATATTTAACTTTTTTTTCAAAAATTTAATTTTCTGTGAATAACTAAAAATAAAAAAATAAAAAATTCTACAAAAATTTAATATTTGAGTTTAAAAAAAAAAAATTAATAGTAAAAATATAATTTTTGACATTGTTTCCCAAAAACAAGAATTTTTTTTTTTAGTGAACAACTGTGAATTTTGAATTTTTTTTTTACAAGAAATCAAATTTAATTTAAAATGAAATATAAAAAGCGTCAAAGTATTTGTTAGCTTGCTCCTGAACTTTTTACAGCTGTTCTTGATGAAGTTCTGGTCCATATTAGCGTAAGTGTCAACTACTGCAGTCTTCAATTGTTACATGCTCTTGAATAGGATTTAAATGAGACTGCCCTTCAAACACCCAAATATGGCTTAGTCCATTGGTGCAGCATCATGGAATTGGAAGGGTGAACACTCCTTTGGGAATAAGATCAGAGCTTCGTTCATAAACATCTCTTGCGTCATTTTGGAGAGTTGATAACTGTCATCTTTCTGTTGCAGCCCCCAGTCCTCTCCATAGGTCCTCCAGGCCCTGAAGATGATCTTCTTTCTAAAATATTTAATATAGGAAGCTGAATCTAATCACTTGGTTCAACGAAGACGAGATCGTACTTTTGTGTATCCGATCCAACCACTGCAATCACTTGCTGGTTGGCCTAACATTTTCAGGTGCCTTAGCAGTCCCCCTCTCCAAGTTTACGTACATAGTCTGGCTGGAAATATCAAGGTCACATTTGCTTTTTCTGTCCATGTCTTGCCTCGATGAAAAGGGCTAAAATAGCTCCCTACGCTCCATCTGGGTCAAAGAATTTATGTTTGCCATGATGAAATGCTTAGTCACTCCATTGTATAAATATTGTCTAGGTTTCCATGGATTCACTGATTGTTTGATTTTATAATTTCTTCTTTAGAGTCAAGACCGAATTTTAAATGAGACTTATCTAGACTGATTATTTCTTTGAGATTGGCCAGACCGAACTTCTTAAAAAGACAGAAATAGTTTGTTCCATAAAAGAGTTCTAATTATAACAATCTAGAATTTTTGGACCGAACCCACCACTATGTGCATAAACTTTGTTCATCAGCTTTTCATATAATATATATAGATATCATTTCCTAAACTAAATGAGACAAACATAAAATTAAATGGGAAGTACATTTTATCAGATGAGAGATTTCTAAATAATGTTCCATTCAAATACCAGATATTGCGTGGATATACCTAAGTAGATTTATGTGAAAATTTGGGTATTTGTGGATTTATCAAAAAGTCTATGTAACTTCCAAAAGTTTTGGTTTCATCGAGCACAGCCAAACTAAAAAAATATAGGCCTCCGCAAGATGGCGTAGATGTATTCTGTTGTCGGAATATACAATAGCGCTAAAATACATAGAGTGCTGAGCAATATGAGGGGACATTTTTTGATGCCGAAAGTTAGTTGACCAAAACAATGGACTTTATTGTTATTTATATATATAAATCACTCCAGTTCTTGTATGGGCTCATCCTATCTTATTAGTAAAACAAAGTTTATTTGTATGTCTGAAACCCCGTCACAGGGTGCACCGTTTATAGTGCTCCCTGATGTATATCATAAACACATTTTTTTATATCTAATAAATAACAATTCAGTCGGCGTGCGCATATAACATCGAAGGTGGATAGAGATTTTTTCGCAAACTCATAACTCATATCATTATTCTTTCGTTCATGAGGATACATATGTGATATGAATTGATGTATGTATTAAGTAGCTACATGTGAGTGACTCATGTAACATGAAGATCAAGAATGAGTACTTCTTGGGAAGTTATCTTCTATAACATTAAATTAAATTTGTCTTTTAGCCGACAGTTACATAATTGCAGGCAATGCTGGGTACTAGCGCTTGTACTTCTATAAAAACCAAAGAGTTCCATCTAAGTCTTATATTGCCAAAAAGTTGACCTTGAAGGAACCAACGGATGGCATGGAGTTAAGAGGCATACTTATTGCGTCAAGATACATGCTTTTGAAATGAAAATACCTAAGAACGATACATTGATATCCGATTTAGCGCTGGATATTAGACGGTATTTTTCAGGAAACTCAATCAAATACATTAAAATTTTTAAATCACATTATCAACATATTCACCAGACATAAAATAGGCAAATCCTGGATACTTAGTTTCTAATTTCTGATTTTTTTTTGATTATTTTATGTTTTTCTTTGTTGTTGAGGTTTTTGTTAGTCTTTTTTTAATATTTATTTATTATATAGATTTTTAGTGTACTATTGTAAATAAAGAGGTCTTTGTCTTTGTGAACTAATTTTAAACTATAACGTTTATTTATATTTTTACAAAATGTAATTTCCCAATTTATTATGATTTATTTTTTTATACTATATATCATAAAATAAAGACCTTAAATAATAATAAAAAAAGAATGAGTTACATAAAGAAAAATATAATCAAATATAAAATACAGTGAGATCCAAACTTAAAAATATTTGAAGGGCCCTCTATGTTGTTAAATTACCTATTTATTACTTATTTGAACATTTTTCTCCACTGTTACTGTGTTAAATAAACTACTAATCAGTCAACAACGTTTATGTCATATTTTTACATCAAATCACTCTTCTTAAGCTATGTGGTGATGTACTAGAGATTTCTCCTTGAATCCCGTTTTTGCAGGAGATCTCGTGTATGTGCAAAAATAAGAAATTACCTAGAAATCCTCCATTTAACTATTTCATAGTATAAGCTTCATTTAATAATAAAATATACATTAAATTAAACGTTAAAACATATTGAAGAACCATTTGATTTAAAGTTTTTACAACTAATGCTTTGTTATTGATGCAATATACGCATTAATGATAATAAATGATGCTCAAGGAAGCACCATAATGCTTTGAATGATCTCATCTTACGTTCCTTATCTTTTTTCTTTTAATACCCCATACAGTAAATGAGTAAGATACTTAAATTCAGGAGTGTTACCAGGATTATATATATATATATAGCGAGGCTAGGATTTTTTATGAAAAAAAACCAAATGTTAAATTTTATCTTTCCAAAATTTCAAAAAATTCAACATTATTCACAAAAAATTTCAAAAAACATAGCTACAAAAAATCTAATTAAATTTTTGGAAATAAATTAAAAAAATCATTTTTATGAATTAGAAGCAACTAAATTATTTTGATAAATTGCACAAATAAAAACTTTGGAGATTAATTACAATTAAATTAATTAGTTGAAGAATAATATTATTTTTCAACGACAAACGCACGCTCCTAACTAATCGAACACATAATATCGACTGACTTTATATCACAGAAAAATTATAATTTCGTCGCTAGAATAAAAGAAAAAGAGAAAAAAATTCAAAAATTCATAGTCATGAACAAAAATTTAAATTAAAAAAAAAAAAATTAAAAATTACAATTCAAACATTATTTATTTGGGGAAAAAATATACAAAATTACATAGCTATTCACAAAAAAAAATGTATAGGGAAATTTTATAATTACATATAATGCTTTGTTAGGTCCCCATGTGGTCTTTCCAATATGTATATTAATCTATTTTCCATAACTCCTCAAGGATTTTAAGATCTTTAAGTACAATTCGCAACGAATGATTTATCAAAATGATTTATTGATAGAGCTGTTAGATAATTAGATTAAAAACACCATTCTAGTACCTGTTCTCTTATGATAAAAAAAATCTCCTAATTTACTTTTTTTAACGTTCTATTGATACGCTAACTGAATCAATTATGCGTTATTAAAAGTAGTGATGGGACAATTAATCTGTTTTTTCTTGAATTTTTTTTTAATAGTTGTGGACTTGTGAAAAATAAATATCAAATCGTATATTTGAAATTTAATTTGTCAGTTTTTTTTAAATGGAGGCCCCCCACCGCCCCAAATATAATTTTTCTTGACGTCCCTGAAGCAAAATGGTATTTTTAACTATTATTTAAATTATAAAAAGTATTTTTAAATCATCCCATCACTAATTAAAACGATATTCCTGAGGACATTTGTCATCGTATTGCTTTTTGAAGGACAACTTCTTTTAGGTAGATTCTAACTGAACTATATTTTTTAATAATAAGAAGGATATATATACCTAGAAAAATGGTTTTTTTTTCGTTTCAATGATTGCTAATATACATATACGTATATTTTATTTATATTCATTGTTAACTTAATTGGTTAGATGGAGTTGCACTGATTAAGTATAAGTAAACATTAACGTATTAAATTACTTCATCTTACCTAGGAATCTTTTTGAAGTCCATACACATAAAGTATATTTCCTTTTCTAGAAATCACCTTGGCACTCACCTACGCTCATTGGGAACAAGAGAATAATTTCTTCCAAGCGAGTTTTCTATTGAGCTACGTCGTTCCATGACTTTTTGAGGGTTGCACAATTTAATATGAAAATTCTTGGAAATCAATTGTTCCTACACGTAACCCAGCTTAAGACTATATTTTTGCCACTATTTTCTTGTTCATTTCCATATCGCTCTCATCATAGATGCCTGTAGCTGATCTAATGAAACGTCATGACAGCTAAGCTCCTCTCCTACAAAAACTTCTTCCAATTTTCATTGTTATCATGTTGATTTTCTTTTTCTTTTTTTAACATGCCCAAAACTCTTCCGATGAGCATCACTGAGAAATAAAAACTCGCTACTCAACATCAGAAGAATGAACGCATATACTTCTAAGTACATGTTTGAAAAAGTAAAATTAATAGCTACAAAAATGAGTGCACAGTCCCTGGAGATAGTATGAACTGTTTTAGTACCCTGAAACTTTATACAGGGCTAGCGTTCACTTGCTTTTTAAATTAATATTTTGTTTGAAAGGCAAGAATCTGAGTATTAGGTAGTATTTTACGGCAAAGTCAAAATACTATCATATATAATACCATTGCAAAGCAAAAAATTGAAGACTTAAACTTATAATGAGCGAATATTGAAATTTCAAAAAATTGAAAGTTTGAAAATCAACTCAGAATTTGAGTTGGGTATTTTTTAAGGTGAGTCGAACTGAGCCGATACTTTCTCGAGTCCACACAACATTAATTTAAATAAAAAACATCAGGGGCAACCGCAGGGGCTAGACTGGAGGGGCCGTAGTCCCCAAAATATCAAAGTCTCAAAAAAATTAAAAAAAAGTATATATATTTATTAAAATATATTTTCCATCAAATTGTATTCTTCAACAGACAGGGGAAAAATTAGAGGGGGTGGGGGCAATTTTGTACAAAGGAATATAGACAAATTTGATATTGAGATGTGCTTTTAATTTGAAAGTGAATGAAAATTCATCCGATGAAAACTAACAGACTTCACAAGGGAGTTGAATGAACTCCTTCCTTAGAACGGAGATTCCAGGATCGAAACAATAAATAGATTCATATAGTATGAGTAAATAATTTTTATATTTGAACGATAATTAATAATTGGTTTATTTGAATTCGTACAACGCGCGGTGTTGTGATATCAATTATTATTTATTACGGGACATGACGTCATTAATTCACAATTTGATGATAATATTGTCTATTTGATAGTACACCCCCATAAAAAATGGGATCACTTACAAAATACAAAATAAAAAAAAATTATTGGTGATGCATATTTTTTAAATAGATCTTTTTTTAAATAATACATTTAATATTTTTCTATAATATAAGCTATGATATTCCTTATCATTATAAATGATGAATAAGCTATAAGGCTATAAAGCAGAGTGTCATTTTTTATGACTTTTTAGCCTAAAAACGGATATATATTGAGTTCAGAGCAAGATACAGATTCAATAAAAACATTTTATAATAAAAAAAAAAAAAATCCTTTTACATAAGTTTTATTGTTCTTACATTTAATTTGCTGATTGTTTTAAGAGTAAAAAATGACTCTGAACGATAATAGTCCGAAAAACTGTAATCTTCTAGATTTTAGAATTAAGACAACTGAGAGAAAAACTGGGGGGATTAGTTTTGGATTCCAGAAAAATTCGATTATTGTCTTAGGTTTATTTGCACAATCTTCTTAAGTAAAACACAATCCACGATTAAGACGATTAAATATATATGGATTAACCGATTAATATCCGAAATAACACCGAATATTGTATAGCTAAAGTATATTACTTTGCTTCCAGTTAGTAGGTAAGGAACATTGAAATTAGCTTTTATAGTTTATTTAGACAAAATTTGAATTAGTTAGTCTTTGAATATGAAAATGAATAATTGCACTTTTTTTGGTAATTGCAACCTGAATAGAATGTTATATTTTCCAATACTTTTATCATTATTGTTGTGTCAAGACCGAGAAAAAGAGAGTGGAAGGTGTGGAGGAGACTTAGAGTATGTGTAGCACTTTATTTACACAATCATATTTATAGGTATCAAATATAAAAGTAAACTATAATATAAACGGCTTATGATAATAAACGAATGGACCTAGTGATAGTAATACACAACACCACCCTTTTTATCACCAAGCCACACCAAGCTGGTGATTAAAACATTAATAAGACTGTAGATAACAATATATATCGATACAGAGCTTCGGTTCTTTGAGAAATGATAATTCCGATCCACTTTCCCATAATATTTTCATCCATATACGGATCCAAACCTATTCCATCTCTACCCTGAGCAATGAGCATACAGCTCATCGATGAGAGATGTTTTATTTCCCGGACCACAAGGAGGGAAGGGAGTGGCAGACACGGGTCGATCCAAAATTGTACAGTTATTTCTAGCAAGGCACGGACCTCACCTGCAGGTTCATCCTCCACGATACCTAGCTCTAGGCAAAACTATTTCAACTACAAAATCAATATGTATCCCTGTTGGCGCAGTTGAACGAACTCAATCTATAAAAATGCCACCGATGATCCCATACCAGAGAGTTCACACGTGAGCAAAAGCAAATTGGGTTTGATCTCATTCTCCTTGATACACGATCATCCAATGGACGATCTTGAGCCATCGGCTGCCCATACTAGGGAAACTGGGTTATTTTCCACAGTGCAATTTCATCCAACGGATGGCCACGAGCTATCATCCTTTCCAGGAAAGGAAAGAACCATCCCATCCTTGTCACCAGATGTTGTGACGTTACCAAGAGAAAGAGACTGAAATGCGGGGAGGAGACTTAGTGTATGTACATTTAACACTTTATTTACATAATCATACTTACTGACTATTACTTGCTTGACAGATTATTTATAGGTAACAAGTATATAAGTACAATATAATACAAAGAGATTTAGAGGGAGGAACAGACTTAGTGATATTAATAGACAACAATTATTTCTGAGGAGAGAACATACTTAGTAAGTAATCACTAGTACGTGAAATAGAAAGAGTACATTGGAGATTTGAAGCAGAGTTATAAGTGTACGCCCTTGTTGGACTCAGAATCAAATTGAGGATCGACATAGGAGTAATTCTTATTTGCATCATTGCTAGATACGTGGTGGTGTTTATTTCCTGTATCTCATTACTGCATATTAGATAACTGAATGAAAGCTGCTCTCTTCCACAACATTTGGGCAAAGTTTTGCTCTTTTCAGATGATGTGAAAATGCAGAACAGTCCCTACATCACAACCAAATATCCAGAAAATGTCTCAGCTTCTGTTAGATATATCTTTAAAACAAATAATACACCAGGAGCCATCATCTTGGGCGTTTGTGTAGTCTACCCTTCCATTTTTGGGGAGAGCAAGGAGCAGCTACCTAAGGCCATAGAAAATTTCTGGACAACTTTGGTTTAATTCAAGACAGAGGACCATGTAATCAAACCCAGGCCATCCAGATAGACAGCGTTCCGGACTTTTGGGACCTCAGCATGCGGCTGCATCCTCTACTAATGCAACCCCCTTGGAATACTCATTCTAGGCACGTCTGTAGGAGAGAGTGTGTGCTACTCCTCACAGGAATTTCCAATCTCCGGAGGCTTCCATAAAAAAGAAGTGGACCAAGCTGGAGTCTGACTATTTAGTCAAGGTCTGCAAGGAATTTAGGCCTCGTATGGAGGCAATTATTAGAAAGGAAGGCTCGAATAATCAATAAAAGATGTTCCGAGCACTATTTTCAGATGATTTTGTTGAATAAATGTCCTCACAAAACTTTTCGTTTAAATTTTGTTATTGAAAAGTTGAAAAAAATAAAATGTATACCACTAAATACGATCAACGCTGAATTAGTAGAATGTTGTTCCATAGCTGGGATGAGTGGGCTAGCAACCGATATATTTACATAATTTGGGGAATATTTCCTTTTTAGTTGAAAGGCTTAGAGATACAATTTGATGACGATACGTTCTTAAAACAAAAACTATACAATACTATTATGTAATATTTTTTAAATTTCCTATACTTTTTTTTGAACGTCAACGTTTCAAAAGATCTAGTTGTGAGTACTTACATTCAAAAGAGTGGAGATTTTATGATAGCAAAAGTTGAGTGTTTATGAAAGGAAATATCATGAATAACAATATATAAACATCTCAGTAACTGACGTCTATGCAATATATTTTTGGGTCTGAAGTTTCCCCCCTCTTTTAATAACTTTTACCACCAACATGAATAACATAAAAAAAATCATTGAACCGAATTGAATTACGTAATCGCAAATGAAAACGAACAATTTATGTAGTGGATGGTGACAGGTGATAAAAATTGGGTCATTTAAGACAACATCACGCGAAAATGGTCGTGGTCGAAACCCAATGAGCGGGCACAAACGTTGGTCAAGCCAGGATTAACAGCTAGAAAGGCTTTGTTGTGTGTTTGGTAGGGTTGGAAGGGCATAATCTACTATGAGCTGCTCCCTTACGGCCAAACTCTTGATTTGGAAATGTAATGTCAACAATTGAACCGTCTGTAGAATTAATCCCACAGAAGTGGACAGCTTTGTCCTAGAGAAGACAAAATGTATATTTTACCAGGACAACGCTATGCCACACGCATCAATACACAAGTTATACTCCGGACCTGGCATGAAGTGATTACTACGTGTTCCTACCTGGCGAATGATTTTGTTGGTGAAAAGTTCGCCTCAAAAAAAGCTTGTGAAAATCAACTGTTCCATTTTTTTTGGAAAAACAATAAGAGTTTCTATATAAAAGTGTCAGGAAATTTAAATAAAAATCGTAGCATGTTATCGAATTTGACTTTAATCGGATTATGCTAAATAAATCCTTCAATTTCATCCAAAAATGATAGATTTCTTGTTACTACACTTTATATTTTTTCTTCTTAGAATATAAAACTACTTATATTAATTTCACAGTATTACTTACTCATCCCTAAAATAAATAATCTCTCAGATAATGAAAAATCCTAGGTAAAACCGCTTTGATTATTTTTACATTACTAATATTGTACTATTCAATATTACCATAATATCTACTAATTCTTAAAATTGTATAAAACATTCGATGCGATAAAAATATAAGATTAAATAAATTATTTAATCAGGTAATGGATTTATTAATAATCATTTTTTCAATATTGTTTTATATTACTCATGCAGACTAATTATATTTAATGTACATAGTTCTATGTATTGTTCATTTATTGAATATAAGTTGTTTTATATTTAAATAAACGTATCAGACATAAATATGTAGCCATATACTGAGTGGAAACTTGAAACCTACACAATTGTATTTTATTGATTGACTGTCTGTAATTGAATAGGTAGTCATGTCGCAGCTAGATTCAAGGCATAGGGTGTCAACTCTTCTTCGTGCGGTCATGCACCAACAGAGGAGGCCAGACTGATGGGAATGGCTCGCAAGGCCATCTACAATGTTAAGAAGTGGATATACCGCAACGAGACCATAGAAAAGAAGCCTAGCGCTATGGCACTAGAAATTGTTGACTCCAACGGCATTGTGGAGCCCCTGATCCATAACTTTTAGGAATTTAACCCTACTACAACATCATCGTTCAGGAAACTCAAGCCCTGCTCAGACTGCAAAAGTTACTTTCTTTCTGGCTGCAATCGATAGGAAGAGTGTGTAGCATCTATCATCCCAACGTTGAAGCTATAAATACCTCCATCGACGAAGAGTGAGATGCCAACCTTAACTCCATTCGAAATACCTAAAAGTCGCACATCAGTGAGGCTGATGACGACTGAATATAAATAATAAATTTGTTCATTGTTAAACAGCGGCTACACGCTGTATGTTTTAGAAAAGGAAGTTCATTCCTCAGAAGTTAAATAATTATAACAGCTTAGTAAAAGAAAATTCACTCTTCAAGTTTCTAACTTAAAAAAAAAAAAAGAAAAAAAAAGCAAGCTAAAAAATGCAACCTATTGCCATCACTAAATATTAATGTTTTCACGATACCAATATTTTGTTCCTGTACAAAAATAATAATGAGTAAGGAAATTATTTCACTCAGTTATTTCAATTTTAATGTCAGAGGATGAGCGTTAGCTTTGACTTAATTTCACAACTTTTAATTCAAGACACAGCTCAAAGTACATCAAAAAGGATACCTGGATATCCTGTAAGGCATATTTTATACACCTATGGCGATCACTTTAGTTTAAATTACTCGTAAAAATTCGAAAATGTAATTTGCGATTTTAAGCCACTCTTGGGATTAAATGCCAAGAGGGTATATTGGAGCTACTTTTTGCTGAAAGATGACCTTCATTGTTTTAGAGAGTTTGTTTTAAAGCAGAGAAGGACCTGAAGCTCCTAAACAAAGGAAATGTAATCGCCCTTCCTCATTTCGAGGCCCTCCCGGAAAAACTAAGGGTAGATTGTCCCCTTTTTTTTTTCTATCTAAAGTAATTCATTTATTAGCTGTATTTCGACATATGAGTAACATATACGATGTAGAGCTTATCAATTCAATTTATTTGTTTTGATCAATAATAAGATGATAACAGAGAATGAAGGATTTTTTTATCATATGATGGTCAGTATATAAGTTAAAGCATGAAGAAAAAAAGTTACACAACGATCCCATCAATTGACAAGATGAAAGTACTTTTATCCTTAACTCTTCTCTTCGGAATTTCCCTTGGTGCCCTGGACAAAGGAAATAACCTTAACATCAAACTCTATTCCGAAACGAATCTACGAGGGATTTCAAAAGACATTTATAGCTATGAAGAGGATATGCAGCTCATTGGGTTCAATAACAAAGCAAAATCTGCAATAGTCAATGGGATCTGGCTCTTGTATGAAGAAACTAATTTCAACAGAGGGAAATACAACAAAATGGTATCCTATACATGGGGCAAAAATAATAAGATTAATAATTTGGGAGGAATCAACGGCAAAGTCTCATCCATTCGGTATTCGGGTGTAGAGGATCTTAATGCAAATACACTTAATTTTTACGAAGGACCCGGATTTATGGGAATCGAGCAATATGTTTATAAAGATGCTCCTAAGCTCAGATATGACAACTTTGGTAAATCCATCATCATCAGTGGATGCAAGCCATGGACTCTCTATGAGAAGGCAAACTTTGGAGGGAAAAGGATTTGTGTATACCCAGCTTCTGTAACATCCCCATGCAAACCTGGCTTCTTTGAAACACCCACAGCTTTCGGAAATTTTGGTAATGTAGTCTCAAGTGCCAGACTTGGATGCTTCTCAAAGAGTTCATTTGTTGCCAAACCATTTATTGAGGGAGAATCAAAATCCATTCACCTCTTTGATAATTAATTTTTATATATAAGTTAATAAAGAACAGAGTTTTCTCATGTTATTCAAATTTGCATAAAATATCAATAGGGGATTGTGCGTTTTAAAAAGATTGGGAAAAGTACCTTTTATATATTATAATAAAAATATTTAATGCTCTATAGTTTAAAAATCCGTTGAGTCTATGTAACTGACGATTTTTTTTGCTCAGAGCTACACGAGGAGGAGTCCTTTTTAATACTTTAGCATATATTAGAGTAAGAGTCTTTTATATTATCGCCTCCACTTTAATGTCATTTTATCCTCTCATTGTAAATGAGCCAATCCAACTCCTTTGAGACTGATTCAACATCTAATGACAATGATACTCTCTACCGTAGATATTATTGGTCTCACTCGATCACGATAATAAAAAAGTTGAATTCTACAGCTTATTTGCAGAAAAGAACGTTAATAGTTTGTTTGATTTGTCTTCTTAGTATATATGGGGATGTTGCAAACCACAACAAATAAGTACATGGGGCTTAGGTGCAGTGAGCTTTGAGGCCAAACACAAAGTCTATCAAAGAAAAATAAAAAAAGTATATATAAAAAGAGACCACCAAGCCAACATTTCCTTTATAATGTGGCATGGATCAGAGTCTTAATCACCTTCAGACTCTTCCAGCTCTTCTTGAATCTCGGGATAAAGGACATGCCAATGTTTCAGAAGTTTGCAAGCTTAATCTTGACTAGTCCGCCGCGGATCGCAACAAAGACATTCTCCCTATTCCACGACTGTGGAATAAATACTTTATTAATTGATGCCATCTTCTATTAGCTTCTGGTGGTCTGCCAAAACAACAAACAACGTTTTACCTGTGCATGTGCTTCTAACGTCGGCTGCACGCTGAAAAGAAAAGAAGTTCACTCATTGGGATTAATCATAGCAGCTTAGGCGCCGGAAAGAGCGTCGAGAAGCGTTGCAGTCGAGTTCTGAATCAATTTGAGGCATACAAAATAACTAAAGATGAAGAAATCTGTTCTAATAGATTTCATACACAACAGTACAAAAATATCCCCCCCCCGGTTCCCCCTGTTTGGCAACCTGAAGAGTGAATTTTCATTTCCTGAGCTGCTATCATTACTTTTAGATTTCTGAAGAGTGAAAGATTTCAAGTACATACAGGCTATAATTGACATAGAACTACCGGAGCTTTTCCATTAGCGACGTCACATCCTATTTTAAGCCCGACGACCATTTAAGTGTTCAAATGCAAAAACAACAACCCAGTTCAATATGAATCAGTTTCATTGTTATTTTTTTCATACTTCCATTTTCTGCCTTTTGCATATGAGAAAGTTCATGGGCATTGCTTTATTAGATTTCTAAAAATCATTCGATTTCTTTGAGCATGTGGTATTGTGGAGGGTATTGGAATTTTGTAGTTTTGCTCCTGTATTTATAGAGGCAATCAGGAATATACTAATAGGGGCTAAATCAATAATGGTTATTGATGGTGAACTAGAAATATATAATGATAGAAACACACGCCAAAGGGATCCTATCATCCCATCTCTCTTCTCCAGAGCAATCATCCCCCTACAAAAGGTTATAGATAAATATCTAGTAGGAACAAAAATAGGGAGAAATAAGATTACAAATCTATTGTTTGCAGATGGTGAGACTATCTTTATGAGTAAACAGTCAATTGAGTACTCATTGGATTTACCTCAGAAGATTCCTTAGATCATTTAAAGAAATATAGGCCTTGAAAATTAATGACGAAAAGACTCAAGTCATGACGAATGTAGAAGGGACAGATAAATTATTCGAGGAATCTTTTCTTGTAAAAGAGGCGACAGTATTAGGAAATATCATCACTATGGAAAATGACACACAAAAAAAAAAAATGTTAAAAAATAGATAATAAAATATAATTGATGATTTTATCAAATAGAAAACATAAGCTTGAAGCACATCTACATTTTTATGAGGGCTGCAATGAAAAAAATAAAAGTTTCACACGATGGCGACGAAGAAGGGATCCTTAGGATGCCGTATCTCAAGAAAAGTGGACCATGTCGTAATAGATGATTTTAATTTTAAAGAACTCCTTTGCCGGGAAAAGTATTCAGATTCATGCGGCGTGTGTTTGTATTAGTTTTATACAATTATTTTAATAATTAACTCATTTGTACATTTCTTTAAAATAGAACCTATGAATTGTATTTACAAATATTTGATTATTCCCAGTCTGGTTTTGATTTGATTTAACGGAATTTGTGTGTAATTATTGATTGTGTATGTTGTATTTTTCTACATCCCTAATAGCAAAATGATATTAAGTAGTAACCGCTCCTCCAACTATCCAAAAAATTTGATTATTGTATTTTTTTTATTTTTTTAAATTAATTTTTTGGGAATAGCTTTGATTTTTGATAGTTTTTTCGTAAAAAATGTAGAATGTGAAAGTTTTGTTACATAAAGTTTAATGTTTTGTGAACAACTATGGATTTTTGAATTTTTTTCCAACAACTTTAGATTTTGAATTATATTTTAAAAAAATTGAATATTTGAAATTTTTTTCCAATAATATTTATTTTTTGTTAATATTTGAATTCATTTCCAAAAAGTTAAATATTTTAAATTTATTTCAGGATTTTTTTTTCAAAAAATTTAATTTTTGGAATAATTTGTGTATAGCTATGGAATATTTTTGATTTATTTTTTCAAAAACTATGCAAACCAAAAAAAAAAAAAAATAATAATTTTGCGGGCGCAAGTGTTCAAGAGATGCTATTCCTTGGACTTTTTAAACGACTGTCTTATATGTAATTCATTCTAAGAATTGTGGATAAATAGTATGACAATTTTAGAATGGGAGGATTAAAAAGACAAATAACAGTTGTTGTGATTGACTTATTTGGCTAACTAACAACTGATTTTGGCTTTTTTTTTTTTTTTTTCGGAAGAAAGGTTTCGTGACACAATAAAGGCAAAAGGGCTTTATGCTATGTTATGTTTGATTAAACAGGTAACTGCAAATCATTGAACACATCTTCCAATTTTTGTTTCAAATTAAAATGGCCTGTACTAATTTTTTGTAAGTCGGCTTTTGACTGTCCCCTACAGAAAAGGTATTTTTTCAGACGGGAGAGAATGTATACCCAGAAACGGAAATGTCTAATGTCTACATGAATATTAATTACGTGAACTTTTCAATGCTTTGTGTTAATACTACAACCTACATCTACGGAACTATTCTAACTAACAATAATGAATCCTTAAAAGGTTTTTCAGTCCTAATAAGAAGACCTGAAACCTTACATAATTATGACACGGATATGGATTTTCTAAACTATTGCAAGTACCTCTTGTAATTATTATCACAGGTAAAAAAAAAAAAAATTCCACAAATCCATGTTTACAAGTCACAGTCCTAGCATAGTTTGATCAAATCTTCCGATTTCATTTGATCTTACTTAAAGTCCATAATTTTTGGGAATTTAACTTCCAATCATTTTTTAGCGTGCAATTTTTGTTTTTATTGGTTAAGTAAAAAGGGTTATTTATTTTGTAAATCTTTTATCATTATTCTTTAATTATTGATGAGTGAACATCTAAGAGTAAAGTAACTTTGTATGCTCATTAATAATGGATAGTAATATTGAAAATTTGTGTGGGAATTATAAAAGTAATTACTGCCTATATCATTGCTATATACGGATTTGTGTTTATTTCTCTAATCTCATACTGGTTGGTCTATTAAAAACTGAGCACTTGTAATTCCATAATTAAGGAAGGTTGAGTAATTTAAATTAAAGCACAAGCAATAAGGCACAAAACCAACCTAACTTGATCTATCTAGCTTATTTAGAATTAGAGTAGTTGGGGTCTCCAGTAACACCGTCTACGCCGTCAAAAAGGTCAAATTGGACACGAAGGATAAAGAAAAAAAGCCCAGGTCAATCCTCTAAATTCCATGGGGGACCATGCAAGTGATATCGGGGCTTCACACCAGACTGTCCAGAGAGACATTAAAAAAGTGTGGGGAGAGGTATTTGTGAGGGCGGAGAGTCCCCTTTTGACAACAGCAATGAAAGAAACCCATCTCTTCCGTTGCAAGACTCTTTTGAATAAGTACTTTGAGTTCTTTTGAATCCCCTCTTTTGACAGTTATGTTCCCCTACAGCCCTGATGCCAACACCCTCGACTTACACCTTTTGGCTGCATATCAAGAAGAAGGTCTGTCATCCCAACACTGAAGCCCTCAAAGCTATTGTCAGGCAGCTTCTGCAGTGGGTGTCAGGTCTTCCATTGCTACCTGGAAGCCATCATTGTTACTAAGGGCGGCTACATTAATGATTAAGAGAGCTCAGATACACATCTATTTATAGTGTTAATTGTGTTGAAATTCTATTATTGTTAATTAATAAATTATATCTTGTTGAAGGTTAAAATAAAAAATGTGTTTAATTCCACCACTAGGTACTTGCTAAATTTCAGACTGATCTGTTTGATTGTTTTGGATTACAGATGTGATAATACTAGATTTATACATGGTGAACAGTTTGTTAATGAAATTACGACACTTAACTGAGTTGCGAGTCATAGGTATTCTCAAAAATCACTCACCCTCTCTATGAAATACCTTAGTATATAGCTACAAATATCTCGTAGATGTTTAAGTATCCAGGTTAATACTCTGTTCTACACCAGTCTGTCTTTGATTTACCCCTGTTTACTCTATTTAAAATAGCATACTCTAAACCCACTCTACTCACAATGAAAATATTATGTTGATTAAATAGTACAGCTCTTTCAAAATATTTATTTTCTTTCATTTGCTCTACATATTTTGGTATTCTGATTTTGGAAATTGTGTTATTTTCTTAAATATATTTACATACTTATTTTCATTTGATGAGACTTGACAATATTTGAAAAATAAATTTTCAATCTATTTTTCCAAAATAATTCCTATACACCTATATATATAAAGCTTTGCTTCATTAATATACTAGAGTAGATTTGTCCAGCATTGTCTGGGACATTTAGAAATTAAAATCAATTAAGAACACCATTGCTTCATATAAAACAAAAAATAAAGTCTGTAAAATTTTAAGAATTATTATTCCCATGTTGGTTTTATGAGTATGGTAATATATAGCACTCGTCTTTTGCGCAATGAGAAAGTAGTTGATATTTCTGGTCAGACCCCCTAACTGGCAGTCTTACAGCCGCTTCCATGAGCATCAAAGTAATCTCCTAATATCCCAAAGTACACTCAAGCTCTCAAGTTGTTATGATGAAGTACAACGACAAAATAAACTTTAAACTCTTCCGCTGCCACGTTTGTAGGTACCAAGGAACCCTTCTAATACACCCCTGCCACGGGTTGAGCAGGTGAATTGCTGTGTCGGAGTCAAATCAAATTTCTCCCCCACTGCTTCTCTGAGCATCTAAAAACCCTCATAATATTCCAAAATACACTCGTCCCTCAGGTTGTACAGGGGAAGTATGGGATCTCGGGGCAGTTTAAATTGCACTGGCAACGCATTTCTGAGCACTAAGGACCCCTTCCAATAGTCCAGAATATACACCCACTCACGGGTTGTGCAACCGAACTCCTGTGCCCAAGTCAAGTTTATCTCTTCTACTGCTGCTTTGATAAGCATAAAAGAACCCTTATAATATCAGTTATATACCCTGGCACTCAGGTTATACAGAAAAAGGGCTAATAATGCTATTTAAATGCCAAGATGACCCCAAGGACCCAAAAAATTTACTAGAACCGTTTATGGAACCATAAAAACCTACATGAACATTTTTCTGCCAAATCCATCCATTGGTTCGGTCGATATACACACGCATACACTCAAAGACAAATATACATTCATATTTAATATATATAAGATAGTGGTAGTGCCAGGGATTGCCTGGAGTTATTAGGCGTCGAAGAGCAGACAAAATATGCTTAAATAATATAGAAAATAACTGCCAAACAAATCTATCTTTCTCTACGTTTTTCATGAGCACACTTAAGCTTAGTTGCTCTTCTATGGACTTTTTGATGTGTTAAGGAGTCCAGATGAAACCCCCAACAGTATCTGCAGTTTTTCTCAGACTGAGCACCGCCACAGAGGAGATTCCACGCCCGTTGCCTTTTTTTTTGTGGCTATAAGAAATAATCCTTGTACATGGGACTTGTAAAAAACTTTTACATAATTTTTATTTAACTAAAATGGTTATTTTTGTTTTCTTTTCGACTTAATTTTTTATTTATTACAATCTAAATAACATTTAAAGTTATTAAACAATAAAAAAACCATATTAATCTAAGATATAAGTATATAATTCCCATACATTAGCTTTTTTCCCTGACTTTTTATGCTCGAATGATTGAGTTTCCCTTTTGTTCTAACAACTATTTCTCACTATTTTCTCTCTTACACCATTCCCAACGTTCGGTATGATGTTACTCAGAGTGTTAAAGTCCTGGAAAAGGTGAGAGGTTGTCTTTACTTAAGTGCAATCCACACAGAGAGTGCCCGAGCATAATTAAAACGTCTACCAGTAAAGAAGACCCCTGACGATATCTTATATTTTGGAAACTTTTCCTTTGGATTGAGGACTTATTCTAACTTTTTCCATAAATTTACCTGTAAAGCTCTAAATATTGATCTACGAGTATATACTTCATAAATTTTTGGACCATGCCACCTGATATTTCAAAAAAAAAGATAAGATTCATCCAGTTTAATATACTTACATTCGAGTACATGTATGCATGTAATATTATGATTTTCTTTTTGCTAATTTAACATATGCATAAAAAAAAAGTTTATATCAATTTTAATATATTATGGACGTATAATTTTGATCATGTAATAATTTTCTTAGAAAACAAAGTACTAAAATATATTGAATTCAATTTCATCATTATAAATTTACTTATAGAATTTTAAGTATGGTTGTATATATTTTTTACAAGCTGTGTAACATGTAAACGCAAGTAATAGAATTTACAGTACAAAAAAAATGAGATGATTAATTTTAAATAAATAGTTATCTAAGACTAAAGCGAGAGAAGTTTTATACAAACTATGCTCCACCACATTTTTGGAATAACCACTTAATAATGTTGTATCAGCTACAGCTGTTTGAGGCTGCTGAGTAGCAGGGACGGGGGTTAAATATTGCTGAGTCCTATACACATTGGCCCAAACTCCAATCTGTGTACAAAGTGAAGACACAAAACGACAATTTTATCCCTTTTTATTTTGAATTAGGAAGTTTCATTACACAACAAAACGATAGTTGAAACAAAAGAAAAAAAGTTTTGTTTTTATCCCATGTCTCTAAGTGTCAGCTGTGAGCATCAACCTCCAGAGAGTCTACAACAACAATAAGTCAATTAAGGAGCGCTCCCTCTCATACAGGCAAGAAGAAACAAAACTTCTGCAATAACATTATTTATGACTCCGGGTTGCCTCCAAATTGCCCGCTTTCATCCTAAACCTCAAACCCTGGACTTTACAAATTAGGGAGTCTTATAGAAAAATGTTAGTTGCAACTTTAAGCCAAATTTGGATTCGCTCCGATCTACCATTATGAAACTGTGATACGCCATGGGCCGACCAACATCGTCAGGAGCTGCCAATCTGTTCGCTATAGAAGTCAAGAATGTTATTGCTCATGAAAAGGGATATATTAAGAAAAATATACATATATATATAGCTAAACATAGTACTAGAACATAAAAATAATTGATTTTGAGTTGTGTTTTCATGATTCCTTAGAAATGGTGTTTTCCGTAACTTCGTCATGCGACTGCAAGATTTGAGTGCCCTCTATAAACTGAAATACAAATTGAGGGAAGGGAAAGTTAGGTAGGGACTGGCCCTGGAAATCCTGTATACGATTGAAAATAAATTATTAGGTATCCGTATATTCTTCTATAACTCATTACCATAATATTTCCAATAAACAAGCTCCTGAATAGACATGGAGAGGCCTATCCAAAAGAATACAGAGCTTTTAAATATTTTCTACCTTCTTAGTTGTAGTGACCGAAGATAGAGCAAATAAAAATTGTATTCCATATCTCTCACCCAAATTTGATTCATTTTGAGCTGTCATCATGACAGCGTTGAACATGTAGGACCAGCCTTCATTATCAAGAGCTGCCAACCTGTTCGGCAGTATATCGAGGCTGCTATTACTTGCATAGGAGTACATATTGAATAAAAAATAAGTGCTGGGTATCGGTCTGGAAATCCTATACCAGTCTGAGACTGTTAAATTTTTGTTGGGCCGAACTAATTTGGTCCAACAAAAAGGTCGGTCTGGAAAGGTCTCATATAAAAATTTAGTCTAGGTCGGTACAAATAAAAATTCGGTTTAGTTTGGTCCCAAAAAAATTATTTTTTGACCGATTTTACAGATAAATTGTTTATAACATGACATCATACGTTTTTTCAATTACAATTACGTTATAAGGAGTTTAAACAAGGATAGCTTGGATTCATTTTGATTCCGCCGTCTCTTATATGTATACAATATTTGTTCTAGAACTTTTAATGTACTTTTGAGATTTTTTTCAAAAAAATAAATGATACTTAATCGAGAAAAAAAAAATCTCCTATATAATAACAAAAAAATCGCTCCATAAATTGAGAACGAAAAAATATCAGTTCATAAAGTGAGACCAAATAAAAATTGGTCTACCAAGTGAGACCGAAAAAAAATTGGTCCACGGTCTGAGACTGCGGTCTGGACCAAAAAATTCATCTAGAAAAAATCACTAAAACCAGACAGAAAAAAAAAAAATCAGTGCAGGACCGAGTCTCAACTATTATCCTTAACTCTTTCATCCTTTAAAAAGTATGATAAGTTTAATTATTGTTTGTAAATTTGAAAGTTGAATTGAGGTAATCAATTAAGTATTCAGATACATATTTGTGTTTGAAGTCAAAGTGTGTCTAAAGGAGAAATTGCCTCACGCTAGTTGGAGCAACAACACAAAAATAATATACAAAGGCAATAAGCCTCAAATGTTTTTTTTTAAAATTCATGTTTATTTATGTTTGAACAATATAAAGGTGAAGAATGGGTTCTGTTACTTACTTGAGCCCATTGAAGAAGTATTTTAACCCCTAGATATCTGTACAAATAAATTTTTTGGGTATGTTATAAATAAAAGTACTGATTCTGGGACACCAAGGCGAAAATCTTTTTTGGCAATAGCCACTTTGCCAAGTGCCATTTTATCAAATAACCCAGACTGTTGATTGACTGCTATAGCAAAATATCGATTGCCGAATGGTCATTCTCAAAAAACTAATAAATATGTTCTAAGCTGATTCATTTTGCATTACTTTGTAATTTTGATTCTGATTCATATTGCTCAATTGTCTTTTATACTCGTATATATAAAAGGAAGTTTATGTTTGTCTATATGTCCTTTATAGGTGGTTACAATGTTTCACCTAGGTGGCTGAAATGTTGTATGGATGTCTCTTTTAAACGTTGTCAGAATAAGACGGGGGGTGGGCACATATGAGGGGATTATTTTAAACCTAAAACACACAAAATATTTTTGTGTAGCTCAATGAGACTAAATAAAGCGTTAAGTTATAAACCAAAAAGTGATTGCCGTCTCAAAAAAAAAAAAAAACAAACATATATAAAATATATATATACACTAAAAGAAAGGGAGGGCTTCTAATTTTATTCAAAATCAAAAAGTTATGGGCGAAAAAGAAATTGGTGAAGAGTTAAGTTTTTTTTTTTCAATGTAAGTTCACGACCCAATGTTCTAATTAACACTACTTAGAGGTATGTGACCGAAAAAGTCAATTAAGTTGTTTCGTATTCCGAGGTTTTGTTGGAACATCGAGGCATTTTTGAGCGTCGAATGTCGAATATGTCAAATTCTGGAGTTTTGTTGTATTCTCAATTAAGGTATTATACAAACTTTCTAAATGACTGACATCGTCGAATTCCAATGTTATATCTATTCGAGGCAGCCTAATAAATCGACTGCCTGCATATACAAAAATGTCCAGTTTGATTGCCAAACTTTTTACTTGATATGCAAATCACCATTAAAGTTAAAATACCATATAGGCGATTTAAATTATTTAAAACAAAATGTATTATTTATGTGCTCAACTAGCCCTGACTACGGGCTCAATCCTGGGGCTTAGTATAAGTCTCAATGACTGCATTTTCCATATATACAATCAACTTTGTTGATGTCAGCCTTTGCTTAAAACTTCTCAGCTCCTAATATAGCATTTTTGGCATTTTGTAATCTCTGAACAGTGATGGAATTCACTCCAATAATGCTCTTTTGACACAAGTACGCATCAAGGATTGTTTTTCTTTGCTACTCACTCATTTTCTATGAAATTGTGATCCAATTTCGAAAACGAAGCTGTATTGTTGATAATAAAAAATATAAAACAGATTTTTAACACATAAGTTAACTTGACATCTAGCAAAAACCCTCATAACTTTTTACTTAACCTAATATATATTAGTTTATAAATATACAAGCTTGGTATACAAAACATAAGCCCAAGCATATTAAGGTGAACGGCGCATGTCTTTATGCATTTTCATTAATGAACATATGTAAATTTTCAAAAATCTATATAATTTGTAATTCAAAAGGCACGCCACGTAAATTATTATTCAATAAAAGTGCAAAATCATTAAGAAACGTGCAGTATGAAGTAATAGCTTCAAGTATACAAGCATCTAGGTACATAATGTTCATCCTTGAACTTTTCTCATAGGGATCATTACCATCTGTATTTTTGCAGATAACCTTGTCATATATTATTTAATACTTGTACAATATATTGTTTTATGTTTATGTTAAGTAAACTTTTGAATTTAATTATTATTAGTATATTTGAAAGCAACACTCACGTTTCATGTTTCTCAAACTAAATTTATAAATACATATATTTGCAGTTGTAGAAAATATGACAGGTTTATATGTAAAAATAATTTATGGACATTTTGCGTCTACCACCGGAAATATCGAATTCAATTGTAAGATCGATTTTACAAAGTTTCTAAATGACAGAAATATTAAAATTCCAAATTTATATATGTTGGAGATGGCCTAATTTATTTAATTGATACATGTGCAAAAATGTCCGGTTTGATTCCCAAACTTTTTATTTGATATGCGTATCACTATTAAAGTGGAATGACCTTATAGGTGATTTAAATTATTTAAAACAATATGTATTAATTATGTGTTCAACTAGCCCTGACTATAGCCTCTATTCTGGGGCTTAGTATAAGTCTCAATGACAGCATTCTCAAGATATTCAATCAACTTTGTTAATGCCAGCCTTTGCTTAAAACTTCTCATCTCTTAATCTAGCATTTTTTTTGATGTTGTAATCTCCTATCAGTTTGGATATTCACTTTAACAATATTGGCAAAACTCTTGTCACACAAATACGCTTGAAAGATTATTTATTAATTTTTATTCAGTGTTCATTAATATATTAGTACCTAAAACCGAAGCTAATGCGTATATACAGATACACAAACAAATATTATAGTTTAAATTTTTAGCTTCGAGGTCGAACTTACGTCAAAATTCGAGGTTTTGCACATTTAAAAGTAAAGTCTGGATAAAAATACAAAAGCCAATTAGTTTGTGTACATCGTATAAAATTCATATCACAATCGAGAATGAAAATTTCAGCAACACATTAAAAAACAAAACAACCAAGCAATCAAAAACATAAAATGGACTAAATATGTTAGTTATTTTTTTTAAATTTCCCTTATAATGTTATTATATTGAAAAGAGTGAGTGGGGAAGTATTTTATTTGACATCATTATTTAAAAGCGTGGTGGAAGTCAAACATCAGTCGGAAAGGTGTTATGGTTAAAGTTGATAATATTGTAGAGAAAAACGCTTGCAAGGAGAATGAAAAAAAAAAGATATATGGTATCATTGTTTAAAATACTGATGTGATTATCATCTACCTGCTTTATTATGATTTTTGAGGGTATAACGAAAGTATTTATTAGCAAAATGTTTAATGAAGATATAATACGTATAATTGACTTAGACGTTTTTTATCCGTTACAGTAGATTTGAAAACGTCACACTCCATGAAATTGTAATTCATTATGAACCTTATTCTCAGAATAGCTAATGAAACGACAAAGTAGAGGATTTCGAAATATATTTTAAGTTCCAGGTTTAAAAAAAGGCTTTAATTAAATATAATCTACATAATAAAAAATATACCATCATACAATTATGTTAAATATACAAATTTAAAGAATTGGAATCATATAACTAATAACAATAAATTATAAATACAGAATATTGAAATTATAGATTGATCCAAATAATATTTTCTTGTTCAGTTAAATATGTCATAACTTTAGGTTGCAAAACACAAGCGAGACGTGGAGTTTAATCAAAACGATAATCACCCCTCTTCTTCATGTGGAAGTTGTTATATACAATTGTGCACAGGATAGATATATCTCTACCGATGAGATCTAACTAATTATTAATAATAAAGTAAATGTCAAAATCATAAAAGTAGACAATAAATATACTAATAAAAAAATGTTAGAAATAAATCCATCTTAAAGATTTAGAGCAAAAGCTAATTATGTAGTAATGTCCGGCGATATTACTCCTTATTAAGAGCATCAAAAAAGATATTTTCCCCGTTATTTATGCTTATATAACAACATACTATTATCATGAAAGATATACACAATTGCTAATTATAATGATACACCCAATGTAACTATCCCCGTTGTTGTTACCAATTTAAGTAGTTGTTTTTGCCTTTTATGAGTTTTCTGAACACCATTTCTTGGAGCCTATCAACCATAGCTAAGCCTTAAGTGATAAAAAGAGTAATATTTATTGGCTATGTAATATTGGCAAACCTAATTATCATACCCAAGTCTTTAAGTGAAGAAACTAGTCTCAGAAAAACTAGTTGCGAACCATCCAAAGCTACTACTCCCGTTGTTGTGACCATTTAAGCACTTTTTTTTTTGCCATTGAATGAGTTGTGTATCATAATTCTTGATAAGTTTGGCTAAAAGAGAATCATATTTTAGGGTTAGATTTAAAAAAAATTGAATACTTACTGTTAGATAGTACAAAATTCAGAGTTCTATTTCGAAATTAGTTAATATAACTAATATATAGTAACTTTTTACTGATAACTTATTCTTTTCTCCTCGCACGCTTTTCTATTCTTACCAAAATTATCACCCTTAATTATGGGTTAACCTTGTATTTCTATTCAACTTGTTCTAAACGTAGTTTTTGATTACAAACTACGTATCTCTAGCCATGACGCTTCATTCGATTAACTGCAAGATTTAAAAAATTTAATAATTGAAATTTATTTTCTAAATTTTTTATTTCAACAGACGTGTCAGAAATGACATGGCTGTATACGTGCCCAGTAGGATAATTTGTCTAAGAACTTTGTACTAATTTAGTATAGTACTGTCTTAATCGTATCACTAACCTCGTACCACTAAACTGTGTCGTTCAGGTAAATTCGGACCTTCTTTCACTACATCCTGATGAGTGAGGAAATTATTTCACTCAGTATTTCAATTTTAATGTCAGAGGATGAGCGTTAGCTTTGACTTAGTTGCACAATTTTTAATTCAAGACACAGCCCAAAGTACATCAAAAAGATGCCTGGGTATCCTCTAAGGCATATTTTATACACCTATGGCAATCACTTTAGTTTAAATTACTCGTAAAAATTCGAAAATGGAATTTGCGATTTTAAGCCACTCTTGGGATTAAATGCCAAGAGGGTATATTGGAGCTACTTTTTGCTGAAAGATGACCTTCATTGTTTTAGAGAGTTTGTTTTAAAGCAGAGAAGGACCTTAAGCTCCTACACAAAGGAAATGTAATCGCCCTTCCTCATTCAGAGGCCCTCCCGGAAAAAACCAGGGGTAGATTGTCCCTTTTTTTTCTGTCTAAATTTATTCATTTATTAGCTGTATTTCGATATATGAGTAACATATACGATGTAAAGCTTATCAATTCAATTTATTTGTTTTGATCAATAATAAGATGATAACAGAGAATGAAGGATTTTTTTATCATATGATGGTCAGTATATAAGTTAAAGCATGAAGAAAAAAAGTTACACAACGATCCCATCAATTGACAAGATGAAAGTACTTTTATCCTTAACTCTTCTCTTCGGAATTTCCCTTGGTGCCCTGGACAAAGGAAATAACCTTAACATCAAACTCTATTCCGAAACGAATCTACGAGGGATTTCAAAAGACATTTATAGCTATGAAGAGGATATGCAGCTCATTGGGTTCAATAACAAAGCAAAATCTGCAATAGTCAATGGGATCTGGCTCTTGTATGAAGAAACTAATTTCAACAGAGGGAAATACAACAAAATGGTATCCTATACATGGGGCAAAAATAATAAGATTAATAATTTGGGAGGAATCAACGGCAAAGTCTCATCCATTCGGTATTCGGGTGTAGAGGATCTTAATGCAAATACACTTAATTTTTACGAAGGACCCGGATTTATGGGAATTGAGCAATATGTTTATAAAGATGCTCCTAAGCTCAAATATGACAACTTTGGTAAATCCATCATCATCAGTGGATGCAAGCCATGGACTCTCTATGAGAAGGCAAACTTTGCAGGAAAAGGATTTGTGTATACCCAGCTTCTGTAACATCCCCATGCAAACCTGGCTTCTTTGAAACACCCACAGCTTTCGGAAATTTTGGTAATGTAGTCTCAAGTGCCAGACTTGGATGCTTCTCAAAGAGTTCATTTGTTGCCAAACAATTTATTGAAGGAGAATCAAAATCCATTCACCTCTTTGATAATTAATTTTTATATATAAGTTAATAAAGAACAGAGTTTTCTCAAGTTATTCAAATTTGCATAAAATATCAATAGGGGATTGTGCGTTTTAAAAAGATTGGGAAAAGTACCTTTTCTATATTATAATAAAAATATTTAATGCTCTATAGTTTAAAAATCCGTTGAGTCTATGTAACTGACGATTTTTTTTGCTCAGAGCTACACGAGGAGGAGTCCTTTTATATACTTTAGCATTTATTAGAGTAAGAGTCTTTTATATTATCGCCTCCACTTTAATGTCATTTTATCCTCTCATTGTAAATGAGCCAATCCAACTCCTTTGAGACTGATTCAACATCTAATGACAATGATACTCTCTACCGTAGATATTATTGGTCTCACTCGATCACGATAATAAAAAAGTTGAATTCCACAGCTTATTTGCAGAAAAGAACGTTAATAGTTTGTTTGATTTGTCTTCTTGGTATATATGGGGATGTTGCAAACCACAACAAATAAGTACATGGGGCTTAGGTGCAGTGAGCTTTGAGGCCAAACACAAAGTCTATCAAAGAAAAAGAAAAAAGTATATATAAAAAGAGACCACCAAACCAACATTTCCTTTATAATGTGGCATGGATCAGAGTCGTAATCACCTCCAGACTCTTCCAGCTCCTCTTGAATCTCGGGATAAAGGACATGCCCATGTTTCAGAAGTTTGCAAGCTTAATCTTGACTAGTCCGCCGCGGATCGCAACAAAGACATTCTCCCTATTCCACGACTGTGGAATAAATACTTTATTAATTGATGCCATCTTCTATTAGCTTCTGGTTATCTGCCAAAACAACAAACAACGTTTTACCTGTGCATGTGCTTCTAACGTCGGCTGCACTCTGAAAAGAAAAGAAGTTCACTCATTGGGATTAATCATTGAAGCTTAGGCGCCGGAAAGAGATTCGAGAAGCGTTGCAGTCGAGCTCTGAATCAATTTGAGGCATACAAAATAACTAAAGATGAAGAAATCTGTTCTAATAGATTTCATACACAACAGTACAAAAATATCCCCCCCTGGTTCCCCCTGTTTGGCAACCTGAAGAGTGAATTTTCATTTCCTGAGCTGCTATCATTACTTTTAGATTTCTGAAGAGTGAAAGATTTCAAGTACATACAGGCTATAATTGACATAGAACTACCGGAGCTTTTCCATTAGCGACGTCACATCCTATTTTAAGCCCGACGACCATTTAAGTGTTCAAATGCAAAAACAACAACCCTGTTCAATATGAATCAGTTTCATTGTTATTTTTTTCATACTTCCATTTTCTGCCTTTTGCATATGAGAAAGTTCATGGGCATTGCTTTATTAGATTTCTAAAAATCATTCGATTCCTTTGAGCATGTGGTATTGTGGAGGGTATTGGAATTTTGTAGTTTTGCTCCTGTATTTATAGAGGCAATCAGGAATATGCTAACAGGAGCTAACTCAATAATGTTTATTGATGGTGAACTAGAAATATATAATGATAGAGACACACTCTCTTCTCCAGAGCAATCATCCCCCTACAAAAGGTTATAGATAAATATCTAGTAGGAACAAAAATAGATTGTATACTCAGAAACGGAAATGTCTAATGTCTACATGAATATTAATTAGGTGAACTTTTCAATGCTTTGTGTTAATACTACAACCTACATCTACGGAACTATTCTAACTAACAATAATGAATCCTTAAAAGGTTTTTCAGTCATAATAAGAAGACCTGAAACCTTACATAATTATGACACGGATATGGATTTTCTAAACTATTGCAAGTACCTCTTGTAATTATTATCAGAGGTAAAAAAAATTCCACAAATCCAGGTTTACAAGTCACAGTCCTAGCATATTTGATCAAATCTTCCAATTTCATTTGATCTTACTTAAAGTCCATAATTTTTGGGAATTTAACTTCCAATCATTTTTTAGCGTGCAATTTTTGTTTTTATTGGTTAAGTAAAAAGGGTTATTTATTTTGTAAATATTTTATGATTATTCTTTAATTATTGATGAGTGAACATCTAAGTATAAAGTAACTTTGTATGCTCATTGATAATGGATAGTAATATTGAAAATTTGTGTGGGAATTACAAAAGTAATTACTGCCTATATCATTGCTATATACGGATTTGTGTTTATTTCTCTAATCTCATACTGGTTGGTCTATTAAAAACTGAGCACTTTTAATTTCATAATTAAGGAAGGTTGAGTAATTTAAATTAAAGCACAAGCAATAAGGCACAAAACCAATCTAACTTGATCTATCTAGCTTATTTAGAATTAGAGTAGTTGGGGTCTCCAGTAACACCGTCTACGCCGTCAAAAAGGTCAAATTGGACACGAAGGATAAAGAAAAAAGCCCAGGTCAATCCTCTAAATTCCATGGGGACCATGCAAGTGATATTGGGGCTTCACACAAGACTGTCCAGAGAGATGTTAAAAAGTGTGGGGAGAGGTATTTGTGAGAGCAGAGAGTCCCCTTTTGACAACAGCAATGAAATAACCCCATCTCTTCCGTTGCAAGACTCTTTTGAATAAGTACTTTGAGTTCTTTTGAATCCCCTCTTTTGACAGTTATGTTCCCCTACATCCCTGATGCCAACACCCTCGACTACACCTTTTGGCTGCATATCAAGAAGAAGGTCTGTCATCCCAACACTGAGACCCTCAAAGCTACAGTCAAGCAGCAATGGGATACCATGACAGAGGACTACTTCTGCAGTGGGTGTCAGGTCTTCCATTGCTACCTGGAAGCCATCATTGTTACTAAGGGCAGCTACATTAATGATTAAGAGAGCTCAGATACACATCTATTTATGGTGTTAATTGTGTTGAAATTCTAATATTGTTAATTAATAAATTATATCTTGTTGAAGATTAAAATATAAAATGTGTTTAAATCGACCACTCGGTACTTGCTAAATTTCAGACTGATCTGTTTGACTGTTATGGATTCCACTTTCTTTTTAATATGAACTTTAGCTACAGACACTAGTTCTTAAAAATGTGCTATTAATTCATATATTATACAACTGTATTCAGTATAGAGCTGCATTCATACCGTAACACGCTGTCATGATGGCAGCTCGGAGTAAATCAAAATTAAGACGGTAGGTATGACACACATTCTTCTCCAAAACGTCTCAAAGAAGAAAGTACAGAGAGTTGAGGTCAGGGCTAGGGGAGGGTTACATGGAGGCTAGCCTCTATTGTTGCTGCATAAGTTTTCTTTCTCCTTGGCTGTATGAGAGACTGCAAACCATTCCAATCCTTAATGAACTTCTTGATGTGTTAAGCAGTCCAGATGAAACCCCCAACAGTATCTGCAGTTTTTCTCAGACTGAGCACCGGCACGGAGGAGATTCCACGCCCGTTTTTTTGTGGCTATAAGAAATAATCCTTCTACAAGTGACTAGAAAAAAACTTTTAGATAATTGTTTATTCAACTAAAAGGGTTATTTTTCTTTTCTTTTTGACTTACATTTTTTATTTATTACAATCAAAATAACATTTAAAGTTATTAAACAATAAAAAACCATATTAATCTAAGATATAAGTATATAATTCCCATACGTTAGCTTTTTTCCCTGACTTTTTATGCACGAATGATTGAGTTTCCCTTTTGTTGTAACAACTATTTCTCACTATTTTCTCTCTTACACCATTCCCAACGTTTGGTATTATGTTACTCAGAGTGTTAAAGTCCTGGAAAATGTGAGAGGTTGTCTTTACTTAATTGCAATCCACACAGAGAGTGCCAGAGCATAATTAAAATGTCTCCCAGTAAAGAAGACCCCCGACAATATCTGATATTTCGGAAACTTTTCCTTTGGATTGAGGACTTATTCTAATTTTTCCATAAATCAAATTTCTCCCCACTGCTTCTCTGAATTTACCTATAAAGCTCTAAATATTGATCTACGAGTATATACCTCATATATTTTTGGACCATGCCACCTGATATTTAGAAAAAAGATAAGATTGAGCCAGTTTAATATACTTACATTCGAGTACATGTATGCATGTAATATTATGATTTTCTTTTTGCTAATTTAACATATGCATAAAAAAAGAAGTTTATATCAATTTTAATATATTATGGACGTATAATTTTGATAATGTAATAATTTTCTTAGAAAACAAAGTATTAAAATATATTGAATTCAATTTCATCATTATAAATTTACTTATACAATTTTAAGTATGGTTGTATATATTTTTTACAAGCTGTGTAACATGTAAACGCAAGTAATAGAATTTACAGTACAAAAAAAAAATGAGATGATTAATTTTAAATAAATAGTTATCTAAGACTAAAGCGAGAGAAGTTTTATACAAACTATGCTCCACCACATTTTTGGAATAACCACTTAATAATGTTGTATCAGCTACAGCTGTTTGAGGCTGCTGAGTAGCAGGGACGGGGTTAGATATTGCTGAGTCCTATACACGTGGCCCAAACTCCAATCCGTGTACAAAGTGGGGACACAAAACGACAATTTTATCCCTTTTTATTTTGAATTAGGAAGTTTCATTACGCAACAAAACGATAGTTGAAACAAAATAAAAAAGTTTTGTTTTTATCCCATGTCTCTAAGTCTCAGCTGTGAGCATCAACCTCCAGAGAGTCTATAACAACAATAAGTCAATTAAGGAGCGCTCCCTCTCATACAGGCAAGAAGAAAGAAAACTTCTGCAATAACATTATTTATGACTCCCGGGTGCCTCCAAATTGCCCGCTTTCATCCTAAACCTCAAACCCCTGGACTTTACAAATTAGGGAGTCTTATAGAAAAATGTTAGTCGCAACTTTAAGCCAAATTTGGATTCGCTCTGATCTACCATTATGAGACTGTGATACGCCATGGGCCTACCAACATCGTCAGGAGCTGCCAATCTGTTCGCTATAGAAGTCAAGAATGTTATTGCTCATGAAAAGGGATATATTAAGAAAAATATACATATATATATATAGCTAAACATAGTACTAGAACATAAAAATAATTGATTTTGAGTTGTGTTTTCATGATTCCTTAGAAATCGTGTTTTCGTAACTTCGTCATGCGACTGCAAGATTTGAGTGCCCTCTATAAACTGAAATACAAATTGAGGGAAGGGAAAGTTAGGTAGGGACTGTCCCTGGAAATCCTGTATACGATTGAAAATAAATTATTAGGTATCCGTATATTCTTCTATAACTCATTACCATAATATTTCCATTAAACAAGCTCCTGAATAGACATGGAGAGGCCTATCCAAAAGAAAACAGAGCTTTTAAATATTTGCTACCTTCATAGTTGTAATGACCGAAGATAGAGTAAATAAAAATTGTATGCCATACCTCTCACCCAAATTTTGATTCATTTTGAGCTGTCATCATGACAGCGTTGAACATGTAGGACCAGCCTTCATTGTCAAGAGCTGTCAATCTGTTCGGCGGTATATCGAGGCTGCGATTACTTTCATAGGAGTACATATTGAATAAAAAATAAGTGCTGGGTATCGGTCTGGATATCCTATACCAGTCTGAGACTGTTATATTTTTTGTTGGGCCAAACTAATTCGGTCCAACAAAAAAGGTCGGTCTGGAAAGGTCTCATAAAAATTAATTCTAGATCGGTCCAAATGAAAAATTCGGTCTTGTTTGGTACCAAAAAAATTATTTTTGACCGATTTTACAGATAAATTGTTTATAACATGACATCATACGTTTTTTCAATTACTATTACGTTATAAGGAGTTTAAACAAGGATAGCTTGGATTCATTTGATTCCACCGTCTCATATATGTATACAATATTTGTTCTAGAAATTTTAATGTACTTTTGAGATTTTTTCAAAAAATAAATGATACTTGATCGAAAAAAAAAAAAAAGGATCTTATTATATATGAGACAGAAAAAAATCGCTCCATAAATTGAGACCGAAAAAAATATGTCCATAAAGTGAAACCAAATAAAAATTGGTCTACCAAGTGAGACGAAAAAAAAATTGTTCCACGGTCTGAGACTGCAGTCTGGACCAAAAAATCCGTCTAGAAAAAATAACTTAAAACCAGACTGAAGAAAAAAAAAAAAAAAAATCAGTGCAGGACCGAGTCTCAACACTACTAAAAATAATATTTAACCATATCACAAATTAATTTTGAGTTGTCTCTTTTGATTCCATAAAAATAATATTGGTGGAAAAGAAATGGATTTTCAATGTAAGTTCACGATACAATGTTCTAACTAAAACTACCTGGGGGAATGCAACCGAAAAAAGTCACTTGAGTTGGGTCGGATTCCGAGGTTTTGTTGGAGCATCGAGGCATTATTGAGCGTCGAATATGTCAAATTCTGGAGTTTTGTTGTATTCTCAATTAAGGTATTATACAAACTTTCTAAATGACTGACATCATCAAATTCCAAATTTATATCTATTCAAAAATGAGGCAGCCTAATAAATCGACTCCATGCATATACAAAAATATATTATTTATGTGCTCAACTAGCCCTGACTACGGGCTCAATCCTGGGGCTTAGTATAAGTCTCAATGACAGCATTTTCCAGATATACAATCAACTTTGTTGATGTCAGCCTTTGCTTAAAACTTCTCAGCTCCTAATATAGCATTTTTGGCATTTTGTAATCTTTGAACAGTGATGGAATTCACTCCAATAATGCTCTTTTGACACAAGTTCGCATCAAGGATTGTTTTTCTTTGCTACTCACTCATTTTCTATGAAATTGTGATCCAATTTCGAAAACGAAGCTATATTGTTGATAATAAAAAATATAAAACAGATTTTTAACACATAAGTTAACTTGACATCTAGCAAAAACCCTCATAACCCTCATAACTTTTTACTAACCTAATATATATTCTTGATGTTTATAAATATACAAGCTTGGTATACAAAACATAAGCCCAAGCATTTTCTCATAGGGATCATTACCATCTGTATTTTTGCAGATAACCTTGTTAATACTTGTAGAATATATTGTTTTATGTTTATGTTAAGTAAACTTTTGAATTTAATTATTATAAGTATATTTGAAAGCAACACTCACGTTTCATGTTTCTCAAACTAAATTTATAAATACATATATTTGCAGTTGTAGAAAATATGACAGGTTGATATGTAAAAATAATTTATGGACATTTTGCGTCTACCACCGGAAATATCGAATTCAATTGTAAGATCGATTTTACAAAGTTTCTAAATGACAGAAATATTAAAATTCCAAATTTATATATGTTGGAGATGGCCTAATTAATTTAATTGATACATGTGCAAAAATGTCCATATGCGTATCACTATTAAAGTGGAATGACCATATAGGTGATTTAAATTATTTAAAACAATATGTATTAATTATGTGTTCAACTAGCCCTGACTATAGCCTCAATTCTGGGGCTTAGTATAAGTCTCAATGACAGCATTCTCAAGATATTCAATCAACTTTGTTAATGCCAGCCTTTGGTTTAAACTTCTCATCTCTTACTCTAGCATTTTTTTGATGTTGTAATCTCCTATCAGTTTGGATATTCACTTTAATAATATTGGCAAAACTCTTGTCACACAAATACGCTTGAAAGATTATTTATTAATTTTTATTCAGTGTTCATTAATATATTAGTACATAAAACCGAAGCTAATGCGTATATACAGATACACAAACAAATATTATAGTTTAAATTTTTAGCTTCGAGGTCGAACTTACGTCAAAATTCGAGGTTTTGCACATTTAAAAGTAAAGTCTGGATAAAAATACAAAAGTCAATTAGTTTGTTTACATCGAATAAAATTCATATCACAATCGAAAATGAAAATTTCAACAACACATTAAAAAACAAAACAACCAAGCAATCAAAAACATAAAATGGACTAAATATGTTAGTTATTTTTTAAAAAATTTCCCTTATCATGTTATAGTGGGGAAGTATTTTTTTTGACATCATTATTAAAAAGCGTGGTGGAAGTCAAACATTTTTTTGGGGGGAGTCATATAAGCGGGGCTTTTTCTTTACCCAAAACATAAAACCCGTTATTAAAAGCTCAAGGATAAATGATAGGGGGTTGAGTTATAAATCAAAAAGTGATTGGCGCCTTATATACAACTATACGAATAACTACATTTTCTAAATTTTTTGAAAATTCAAAAGTTATGCAAAATAAAAAAAGAGAACCCGGTTAGAACTACAATTTCCTTACTTTCAGGTGCCAAAAATTGAACTTTTAATGCAACATTGGATTCGTAAATGGGATAAAGTTTGTGGAAATTTGTCTAGAGATTTGATTGCTTATAAAAGCTGAACTGAAATATCTATCATTTTCTGAATAATTTTTCTTTTTTTTTTCAATTTTTGTCCCTTGTTTTTTTCCCTCAAATGTCAATATTCCATTGTTAATAGCTGTGGATTTTTGAAATTTTTTTCACAAAAAATTAAATTTTTTGTGGATGGTTATGGATTTTTAAATTTTCTCTCCAATAAATTTAATAATTGAAATTTATTTTCTAAATTTTTATTTCAACAGAACTTTGTCTAAGAACTTTGCATATCATAATTTTCAAACCTCAACAACTCAAACTATTGAAATGAAAAGGTTTTGTGATTTAAAATGTACCCTGCTGTTTGGATGAAAATACTATGACTAATTAAATTTGGAAAGCACGGAAACCACAAATGTAGCATTTTCTCTCCTTCAAACAAGAAACATTTCAAATCACAAAATGCCTTCATTTTGAAAGGGAAAAAGGTTAAGGATTGAAGATTATAATATACAAAGTACTTGGAAATAAATTGCTTGCACACAGATTATTGATGGCTTGGGTAACTCACCTTTATTTTGAATTTATACATTGATAAATATTATTTAGAATCTGTTGGTATCTGTCATAACTTTTACGTATAAGTAATGGTGTCAAAATATATATTGTAAGTTTTTGATGACGTTAAGAAAGATCATGTCATAAGTTTTGCATTTCTAAAGGATATCCTACCAACATATTATAGATCCTACGTAGTACACTTAATACTTTTGAGACCATCATCAATTTATAATATAGAAAAGTATACTATATAATATGATACGTTATTATTTATATTTAAGCAAACAAGTAGAAAACCTTGGAGAAATAAATGGAGAGAGGCGACAGGTTATTTGTTGCTGACATCTTTTTGAGTATAGGCCCCTTTTTCAGGAGAATTAGTTACTGTAAACATAATTTGTGTAGGGACTGCTTTCATAGTGTTAACACTCTAAGATAAAAATATACTACGTATTTACTGTCGATTGCTTTATCATACTTAATATGCAATAGCTATTTCATAATTGTTTTTTTTAAATAAATAAGTAAAATAATCCTCATTGTTGAGACCTGATCTTTGAGTGTAAACAATTGATCTTTTGAAATAAAATGTAGCAACAAGCATGTGTAGTTATGTACAAGATCGTTCAGTTAAATCCAGACTATCTTTAACTACATCCTGAACAATAAGGAAAACATCTAACTCTGTTATTTTCATTTTAAAGTGAGAGGTTGAGCATTAGCTTTAAGTTAGTTGCCAACATGTAATTCGAAAGAAGTATTTACGATGGAGGAGGCCAGAGGAAAACTACCATGGAATTGGCTTGTGCAGGACACAGACCAACATTCCTTAAAAAGATACTCAGATATCCAAAGAGCACAGTCCACGACGTCTACATCCGCTGAAAGGAGGAGGGGGCATATATATATAAAAAAGCTCACAAGTCCTGGAGTAATAAAGCCTAAAAAAGACAAATCCTTAGAGACAAAATGAAGGGCACCCGGGCTGCTCTCGGAAGAAAATTGCTGAGCGATTTGAAGTCCCATTGTAACCGAATCATCTTTTATTCGGATGAGAAACAATAGACTGTCTACAGATCCCACAACATCCAGACCGACAGGTGGTTGGCCAAAGAAATAATTAATGTCCTGTACGTCTTTAAAACCAAGTTTCCGGCCAGTAGTATGCCCCTTCGTGTCATTATGAGCAACGGTAGTGTCATGTCCCCATCTTCTTTGAGCCAAAACAGCAGGTGGGTGTCGACAGGTACTGTGAACTCCTGTCTGATTAAGTGATACCTTGGATGAAAGCTGAGGCCAATGATGTCGAATTCCTGTTTTAACAAGACTCGGCCCTCTCACAAGGCCTGTAAGACTCAAAACTTGTTGAAGGAAGAGTGGGAACAATTTTGGAACTCCCAGACGTAGTCTTCTAACTCCCCCGATATGAAAGAGAAAGCACTCTACGAATTCAGACAAAAACATCGACTCCTTCAAGGCCTCCATCATCAATTACTGGAGAAAAGTCTGCAAATCCTTTAGGCCTCGTATCGAGCGAATGATTGGCAAAGATAGCAGACACATTAAATGATTTATTTTTGTTTTATTAAAATTTCTAAATAAAATTTCAAACCTCTACTTGCTTCCCCTATTCATCAGGATATAGCTAAAAGTGGAATATACGACCTTGTAAGAGTCGTCATATTGAAACCTAAATGAAAACGGGACTCTTATAAGGGGTATAATTAATACAAAAAAGATTTTATCAGCTGGGCCTACTACAATAAGTACTGAGGTCTTATAGTTTAAAAAATTTATTTTTTATGGATCTATATTAACCCCCACTGGACATATCTTCGGAAGTTTTGCCTCTCTCAAACCCTCTTTCAATTACAGTTGATTTTCTCGATTTATACTTTCCTTTGAAATATTTCTCTCTCTTAAAGTATCTTTGAAATAACAATGTCGCAACGAGCGTGTGTAGCTATGCATAAGATCGTTCAGTTAAATCCGGACCATCTTTAACTACATCTTGAACAATAAGGAAAGTATTGAACTCTGTTATTTCCATTTTAAAGCATTAGCTTTAAGTTAGTTGCCCAACTTGTAATTCGAAAGAAGTATTTACGGCAGGATATATATACTTTTTTTTTTTTTTTTTTTTTTTGGGGGTCTCCAGCCCTTCCAGCCCATTTCCTGAGGACACCCATGCAACTTATGTACGTTTAGCTATTATATGGAATTAATCAAAATTACTAATTGAGAAAGTAGAATGTAGAGGGGCGTCCACAGGGGAGGACTGGAGGGGGCTGTAGACCTTCCCCAATTGAGGAACTTTTTATGTTTACTATAAATATAATATTTGAAATTTGTTTCAAGAAATTTAATATATGAAATGTAATAAAAATTTTCAATTTTTATCCGAAAAATTTAGATGGGTATGAATAGCTAAGAATTTTTGAATTTTTTCTCCGAAAAATTTTATATTTAAATTTTTTTTTCAAAAATTTTATATTTGCATTTTAATTCAATTTTTTGTGAACAGCTCTTGATTTTTGAAGTTTTTTTGTTCAGAAACAATTAATTTTTTGAGAATAGCTATGGATTTTTAGAATTTTTTTCAAAAAAATTAATTTTTTGAGAATAGCTATGGATTTTTGAAATTTTTTTCAAAAAAAATTATATTTGAAATTGAATTTTAGAAATTTCTTTACAAAAAAATTAATTTTTTGTGAACACTACTAGACTTTAGAACAATTTTGGAAATTCTTTTCCAAAAAATTTTATAATTGAAATTTTATTTTTAGAAATCTTTTCGCCAAAAATTTAATTTTTAGTTACAACTCTAGATTTTTGGGAATAACTTAAAAATAAAAAAATCAGGAAAGTTTAATTTTTCAATTTTTTTTTCCATAAATTGTAATTTTTCAATTTTTAAATAAATTCGAAACACCAAGCCCTCCCCAAAATATAATCCTGTTCACGCTTTTGACGTGTCTTAACAGATCTGAGAGCTCATAACTTTAATGTTAAACAATTGGTAGCCAATTATTTAATTGCCAATTGTTTAGACAGTGATGTCTGAATATTAACTAATGAATTAAGAAGAAAACTTCTCATTTGTTAAACTTTTATAGGCATCAGGATGTAATTTAAATGAAAAAAAACATCAAAAATATTTAAACAAGACAGTGAGATCCAATTGGTCACATGGTATATTTATGTACCATGATTATTAAATAAATGAACCAATTATTAAAAAAAATAACAATTTCTTTCACTTGGCTCTCTTAAGGCATTAAAACAATATTTCTAGACTAGTGACCATGTATTTCTTACTAACTAAAATTAAAACAACATATTTTCGAGGATGTTCACATTAAGAATAGTAATATTAAACACATAATTCTTGAAAAAAGCACAAATCAATGTTTAGCGTTGCTTGCCATAATAATATAACCTATAATAAAAAGGTTTAATTTATTCTAATTTAAAAATATTTGATACTCAGTTTTTTAAGCAATATTTTTTACTAGGTTTAATTTATTATAAGGGGGTAGTTCCTTCAACTGCATCCTAATCAATAAGGGGAGCAAGAAGAGGTTTGAAATTTTATTTACAAAAGAAAAAGTTCATTCAATGTGTCCACCAACTTCGCCAATCACGAGGCCAAAAGGATTTGTATGCCTCAACCACTTTCTTAAGGAAGATATTCTCCCACTACTTGATGAAAGAGACCTTCAAGGAGTCGTTGCTGTTGTTTGAATTGGCAGATACCTTCATCTCTAACTCCCTCTAAAAGAAGTAATCCATGGAATTCATATGGAGGGAGTTAGAGGGCCAGGTATGGGTGCCCCAAAATGGTACCTTCTCTTTTTTCAACAACTTTTGCGTCTTGAAGGCCTTTTGATAGGGGGCGAGTCTTGCCGAAGGCTCAGCTTTCATCCAAGGTATCACTTGATCGGACAAGAGATCACAGTACCTGTCGGTACCCACCCTCTCGATTTACTCAGAGAAGAGGGGGGATGACACTGCCGTTGTTCCCAATGACCCAAAAGGTCATCATGCTGGGCGGAAACTTGATTTTAAAGACCTGGGGAACATTAGTTCTCTCTGTGGCCAACCATATGTCGTTCCAGGTGTTGTTGGATCTGTCAACAGTCCACTGTTTCTCATCTGAATAAAAGATGATTCAATTACCATGAGACTTCAAATCGTTCAATTGTTTTTTTTTCCGTGGGGAGGCCGGGTGGCCTTCACTTTGACTGTATTTATATGTCTTTTGTAGAAACAATATCACTTCATCCTCATTTCAGTGTTTATGGCCCTGGAGACTGTTCCACCTCTTCCTTGGGGCTTTTTGACAAGAACGTCAATGGGAGCCCCAGGAAGTGCCTTCATGTTCCCTCCTCTTTCTAGCAGTTGTAGACGTCGCAGACAGTCGCCCCTGACATGTACACATGATATATATGGTAACATGTCTTGTATGATACTAATTTATTTTGTAATATAAAGCTTTTCTCTATTGTTGATGTCATCCATTTTGGGGGCTCCTTAATAACCGAGTTTTATAACAATGAAAATCCTTTTTATACATTAATATTAAAGAAAATAGTAAATCATTGGATGTCAAATTGGGATCAACAAATAAAGAGACTTAAACCATTACCATCCATCTAAAATATATACATCTTATAGCTTGTTTTAAGATTTATCATACCCTTATATATGTAAAAAAATTACAATTGTGTAATTACATTGTTATACAATCTTATTTTCGTATTGTAGATAAAGATTAACTATTATAATAATAAAAATACTTTTTTTCTCTAATTATCCTACTTTTTGGTCTTTAATCGATCAAAAAAAAATTGTACAGATTTAAACCTTTTATAGGGATTTTCCGTGCATATTACTTTGATTTAACTATAATATATGTTTTTATCATTGCCATCAAGTAGTATTCAATATAGGTATTTTTATTTATTTTTAAAGCAGCTTGATAGAGTGCAAAGAAGATTATCGGATGGTTGTACCTGGCTCAGGTGCATCGTTTCTATCGGTCTCAGTTCTTTTGTTTCAACAGTTTCGATCTGTATCTTGCTTCAGTTTTATCGGTCTCTATTCCCATCTTCTTCCTCGGTTCTTTTTATACATGCTCAATTTAGAAACAGGCACTTAAAACATGGGGCATCACTAGGAAGTTCGGGCTCAGGAAATTATATTAGATACAAACAGGGCTACAGCTAACTTACACACATAGTGCGTAGTGAACCAAGTTCCAGGAGGCGCTCCGAAAACTAAGGTTGCTTAAGATAATGGGTTTCAAAGTGGGGTCCGTGAGGGGAGGCTTGGGGAGAGGGACGGAAGATTTCAAATTGAGGATTGCTTTCAGTCTACACATATATAGTACACATGTTTCATATAAAGTGGGTCTCAGCAAAGAATGTATTAGTGTAGACCGTAGGGGGACCTTGTCATAGTAAAGTTTGGGAAACCCTGGCTTAAAATTTTTATAGTTACCATATTATAGGGCCCAACAAGCTTAGTAGCTGACCTGGATCCATAATCTTTTATTGACACCGTTTGGTGCCTTAAACCACTTTTCCATATCCATAAGAAGCCCTTAGCCATTTGGAACCAAGATATAACTATATCACTCTGGCAACGTAAAAAAAATCATTGCAAAATGCTGCAATTGCACCAAAAATCTCAAAATATTCTTTATTATATATATTGTATTTCCTATATATATTCGATATTGGAACAAAATCACAAGAACTGAGACCTATAGGGAATATATTGTGGTGTTGGTTTCGGTTCTAGTGTTTTAAGAATTGAAACCGCTTGAACTGTTAGACCAAAAAGGGCACAACTTTGGATATTTGTCAATTTTATGTATTAAAAATATCAACTTTGAGCTCACAAGATGGCGTCTCCTTCAATTATGGTGGAATTTAGGACCTCAGTGAAGAGGGGATGTGAATAGAGAAAAAACTATTAATAGCGATTAGAAACGGAAAAATGGTTGATGCGGTTAGTATTTCTTTTTTTGTTCATTATTAAATAAGCCGCGAGTTGGTTAACATCTTCCTCTAAAAAATAAAGTATCGCCTATCCATGGAGTAAATTGATTTAAAAATAAAATAAATATATATGAATTTGTATATAATTGTAATATTTTCCCTGCACTCATTCTATTAAAAACGAAGAAGGCTCTCCTTTTTATTGGAGTAGTTCATTTTATCCCTCCAAAAGCATAAAATAGTAAGGTGATACTAACAAGGGTCGTAACACAGTAATGCCATATGTCTCGCTCTCGCCTTATCCTTGCACTCTTACAAAAATACCATCGCTAAGTATGACTAAAAATTCTAGGAAAGTACACTTGCATTAGTTAAGTAACTAGGAGTAAAATATAATCTTTATTTGATTCAAGTTTTCAAGTTATTATCTACATATTGATATTAACAAGGGTCTTAATTCAGTAGCGCCACATGTCTAACTCCTACCTTTTCCTCGCCCTCTTTTTTTCCTTACAAAAATGTCAACTCTAACCATGCAACAATTTCTATTGGTATTTTAACAGTATGAAACTTCATGATCAGGGTTCCAATCGTGATGTCTATTTTGGCAGGGAATAAAAGCTTCCAAGATAACCCAACAAAGAAGAGTGTTCTCTGATCTCTGTTCTTCAAACCACCATTACCCTAATCTTCTCGGGCAATGGACTCCCATTGACTCCTTTAGAATAGAGGAATCTTTGTACGGTTGGTATGTTTTATCCTCCTCTGCAAGAAACATCTTATTATAAGGCATCTAAAACAAAGATTGACTTATATATATTTTGCAAGACCTGGCTGCGTAAAGGAGTTATTAAACATTTGTTATAACAGCATCTTGTTTATAGTGGTTTTTATGACTGGAGAATACATTATCAGTCATTCATTCTTGGAGGTTGGGAACCCTCATGTTTTTTGTAGCAACCCGGAGGATAAATATTGATTTATATCTTTTTCGTAATCACGCTAACAAAAACCGTTTTGTGAGACCTTGAAGGGATGTGATATAGGGTGGAACATGGTTTATTATGTATATAACATTTCCATGTTTGATAATAATTTATTGATTTAGAAATAATGTACAAGATTTAATTATCTTTTCTTCAACTACTATTTTAGATTATAAATTCACAGGTGTAGAATATAATGGCAAAAAAGTGTTCAGCTTTGTTCATTGATACTTATAAATGGTATCATATGTTGTAAAGGCTAATAAAGCTTTATATTGTTACAATATTCATTTTAATTTTAACAATTAATTTTATAACAAAGAAGTTTTTGCATTAGGGTATGAAGGAAGTAACGGAGAGTGTATTGTTCTCAGCCATTGTAATTTAAAATCAAACCAATGAACTTTTAATTAAAAAAACATTTATTATGTAGTTAAAAGAAATTAGATACAAATGTTTAATATTGAAGGTTTTGTTGTGCAATTGTTAATATTATTATTTGAATTTGTGAATGATAAATTCAAATATAATATTCATAAACATTTGACAATCATTATTATGAGTTTTAAAAAAAAAAATCCTTTATTTTTTTTTACGAAGGACTATGATTGAGAAATACAGTTATTATTGTACATAATTAATTTTGAGCATTGCTCAATAGAAAATGCATTTACATAGGATTTTTTATTATTGTTCTTGAAATGAAATCCCTTTCATGTTTACTATAGGTAATTATTAACTTACTTTTGATCGTCTATCATGAAAATATTATGACCTTTATATTGCAAATAATATTATAATTGGTATATAATTAAATTTATAGGTTGTACATTCAAACAATTGTTATTGGATTACGGGGCTTAATGATAAAATAATATTCTATCTGTTAAATGAACATATGAAGAGTAACGTAATTCTAATCCAGTAATCTCAACCTTTTTAAAGTTTGAACTTACTACCATCTGATGATAAATATCACCACCATTACAATTACACTTAATATACTTGAGCAAAAGCTTAACTTATACGTGAAGTTCCTCCACTTACCACTAGAGGAAGCTTGTGTAGCGTGGTGAGCGTACATCAGTTTGAGAACCATTGTGTGTAGTAATGAACCTTGAATGAAGGGCATGAAAGAGATGTTCAGTACCTTTGACGATCTCCTATATCTGCAGACACTACAAGAAGCGGTCAACCGACTATCTGGATAACATATTTTGTTTCGAAAAGGCGTCAAGATCGGTCAGATCGAGTATGAAAATGTATTTTTTTTCAATATGGTGAAGCCTTTGATATATGGCAACTATCCCAATAGAGGATATCCAGTAAAACAGGACTTCACCTCCTCACATATGGGCAAGAAGATGCAGGGTTGGTTGAAGGAGAGGATCGAAGAGTTTTGGTTCTTTTCAATATGCCATAGGTGACTCTTTGACTATGGGGTTTATGAGTTGTGAAGCCCTAGGCCTGTACAACCACTCCTCATCCAAATAACTTGAAGATTACAGTTGAGAGGGAATTGGCTGAAAATGCAGGGTAAGTCAGGAAGAACACCTTTTTCGGTCGTTTAGGATCCATAATGAGACCAATAAAGATCATATTTAAAAGAATTCTCTGTTAAAGTATAACAATTAGACATGTGAAAAAAGTCATGACTGTTCTGTGCAAAATTGGCTTTTGAAAGGATGTCATAAAAAATATGTGAACCAACCGAAACAGATCATGTTAGTTGACATTAGAGTTGGAATTGAGTATCATTAGAACTCGAAAAATACTTGACATACAAAAAGACCTTTTTTTTTTTGTAAATTACTCGAACTAGTTCAGAATAGCTTTTGAAAAATTCAACGTAGTATCAACTCGAACCAGGGAAACTTGAGATATTTATATGAGTATCGAGTAATCAAGTACCTAGTTATTTATTCTCGATATCTCAGGAATATCTAATTATTCCTGAGATATACAAATTTATAAATAACAATACAAAATACAGGATACTGATAGCGTCAAATTTACAAATATTTTTTATCTGATTATTCATAACAAAGGATATGATTAAACCCCATAATCTACAAATTATAACAATTATACAAGTTAAAACTAGTTTTTAGTTCCCTCCCTCCCCTCCCTTCCACATACACATACATTTTATAACTGACAGTAATAACGGCGCAGGCCGAGGGAGAAGTAGAGAAGGGATTTTTGGAAAGAAAAAACTTATTTCCCTCTTTACAGTTGTAATTCATTTTCTCCCCCCAAAAAAAAAACAAAAACAAAAAAAAAAAAAAACGATAATAAATCAGGCAGCTGATATTAACAAAACCCTTAACTCAGTAATACTATAATTCTAGCTTCCTCTTTGCACTTGACTAAAATACCATCTCTAATAATCAATAGTGTAAAAATAAAAGAAACCAAAAATGATCTGAGTAACCCTGATAATTTGGTGAGTGTTTAGAAAGAGAGCAGCTTACCCATCATGACGTTTTATTAGATCAGCGGGTAGCTGTTGTGGCAGGACGGAAATAAACAAATTCGTACTCCTTATATAGCAAGGACATATAAACTGAAATTACTCAAATGGCGACCTTCAATTATAATTTATTTCCATTAAGAACTTATACTTATAGCTTCCGAGCAAACCCTTATTGTGATTCTCTTTCACAATAAGCTAGTTATTACTTTATACTTAAATGGGTACAAGAAAAAGTGCCATGGGGAAAATTGCCCGTGGAAGATTGCCCAGGAGAAAATTGCCAGTTAGGGAAATTGCCCGTATTTTGTTCAAACTTCATTATGAATAATTACACATTATAAATTTGCATAATATTATTTATGAAGCATATATCTAAACATATTTGTTTGTTCCATCCCCCAAGAGAGTACCTTCAAGTGTGAGTAATATTATTCCAACACAATTTCCGTGCATTTTTTTAAATTCAATCCAATCTTCTAAAAAATACATCGAGACGATGGTTACGGAGGGGGGGAATAAATGGCTTAAGGTCTCTTAAAATATGGTTGTATACCCTCCGCCCAGGTATAGTATGGAATTCCTAATAACCACCGCCAATTCATATTATAGTTTAAAACTAAAAAATAGTTTCAAGCTTGGGTTGGGCGTAGAAGTCTTGGTAGTTTAAAAACCAAATGCCACAGGCTGAATATTTGTGACATTGGCTAAAAATATTTAAAATCTTATAGGCTATGGTAGTTCAGTGTATACTTCTAAATATTAAAATTTTATTAAATTACAATTTACTCATACGATTAGATAAATTATTTCCAACAGAAATCAGTAAGACCCTCTAACTTTTCCACAAAAAAGAAAGAAAAAAGAAAGTAATTTAAAACTGAGCGTAACTATTACAAAATTAATAGAAAAAAAATATTGATATGACTATTGAAATACAAATGATGTTATTTGTAAGTAACGCAGTATCCATTAGAAAAAAGAGTTAAATGGCGTAAAAATATAGGAAAATGCAGTTTTCAATTTTCAAACCGAGAACTTACACTATTTTTTGGTATTAAAGAGATTCCTTGGGTGTATTGGACTAATTGGCGGTAGTTTTTAAGGATCCAGTGTTATCCTCAAGTACCCCCAATATGTGTAACTTTAAACAATTGTATATTTCTGTGCATTTGTCTGATTTAAGTATATTTATGAAAAGTATGGGTAATAACAATTTAAAAAAAACCCTGTTCAGGCTGCAAACTGAAGTTTTGACAGTCTACTATAATATCAGTTATACACCTTTACTAATTATAAGCTTGCACACATAATATTAGAAACATTTACGGGAAGGCTCAAGCGCACCCTCTACAAATAAGGTAGGAGAACTGGGAAATTACTAGAGTAAGATAACATAAGTTTATAATGGCATTTGTGAAGCATTTAATGTATTTATATTATTAAATATATGCTGTGATTCATGAATTTCACAGCCCTGACTTTATTTGTTGGTATATTTTTGACTATTTAAATCTAATACATACTACTTTTTCCATAAAAATATGACAAATGGTCGATAAATATTATGTCTATTTCCCAGTTTTTCTAACTCATTTGTAGCGGGCGTGCTGTAGCTTTCATGTATAGGTGTCTAGTATTTTTGAAGTAATGTAAATCCTGTGAATTTTTTTTATCAGTAATTTGAAAAATGATTTTTCCTTTCCTTAGGAGTTGTCATTATTATTTAATTCCTAAGTAGTGACCATCCCTACTATATAGATTCAGTTATATGCATCTACATGATTGAACATTCCCGTGTGCACATTAAAGACGGAGAGTAATCCTGAGGATTTGTTACAGAGTTATAATTGTATGTAAGTCCTGTTTAGAATACGAGTAGAATTGAGGATTAATATCTAAATAATTTTTGCAAATTTCCTTGTTTATTTCCTTCTTTCCCTCCTCCTTTGTCACAGCTGATAACAGTCAATCTTCTCCAAAACATTCTTCAAATTGTCCGGGTTACTATTTTGCCTTTCGGTTTCTTTCTTTTAAACATACCCCTTGTACAAATGATTTTCATCACTAATTATATGGCTTGCGCACATAACATGATTTTGAGTGATCGGCACTCTCCAGGAAGAGTAGTATCCTTTCACATTTGCTGTCACAAAATGTACCTGCAACTATTTAGCTCATTTCTAAATCTTTAATTCTTGATAAATTTTGATGGACTCACCCTTTGCCGATTTCACTTCACGTTTGTTTCCACACACGGTGTGTAATAATTTTATCAACTATTCTAATAATATTTATTTGCTAGATACATTATATAAAAAAAGTTAATTCATTTTGTGAGTTCTGAAGGGGTTCATTCAATATTACATTTGTATACTATGTATACAAAGAAATGAGTTCAAAGATAACTGTTTGTATTATTTTCGTTAGAATTCTTCACATAGAATGGTTCTTACATCATGAAGTATGATATACCTATTAAAAGTTTCTAAATATATTATCATAACTATAATTTGATTTATAGGCATCTGACCTTAGGGTGTCAATTTATACATAGTGAGCATTAAGTTTGAAATTTTTTGTAGTTCTACAAGAAGTTACCTCTCTAATGCATAATGATATTGGGTCTTTTTTCCCAGGTTCTTTTCGGATAAAAAGTAGCGTATTCAAAAAAAGAGGAATATAATTTAAATTGAATTACATATTTTTGTAAGGCTCTTCTGGATCATTTTAAAGTTTCATGAAGGTAGAGCTCCACAAAAACATAACTGGATACACCTCTTTTAACAAATTCTGGATTTTTGTTTTGAATGAGTAGACACTGCTAGCTAATGCAGCTTTAGATTTACTTATACCATTTGGCTTGACATATTTATGCACGAAGATCTCTTCTGTATAAACTTATATAAAATATAAGTACATATCATGGCTGAAAGTGGAAGATGCTCTTTGAGTTGTTCTGGCCAAATTTAAACCGTCACATTAAGAACCTTATTCGTTTATAAAAAGGCTACAATGTTCTTTGTTTGTGAGTCTCAATTTTGACTTTTTTTACCGCAAAAAAATGACAATTGATAGTGTAGAAATGATTTCAAGTAGTATAGACATAGATGATTTCATATTTACAATATATTCGATTATTTCGTCGTTGTATTTCTTATATTTTTCAGTATATGTATAATTATAATCTTTATTTCTGATCATTATAGTAAAATATCTTATACATTCTGTCAAAAAGTACCGGGAATTGTTAAATAAAATACAAATTTGACATTTAATTATTAAATTTTATTTTGTCGTCTTCAATGTAATCTCCATTGGACTCATATCCAAACGTTTTTCCCGTCCTCCAGATTTTTTTTATATGCATCTTTTAGAATGACTTTTAGCTCCTTCGAGGAAATTTTGTTGATGACGAATTTTCCTTCGCAAACGCCTAAGTATGCCCAAATGGTATTCCTTATTGACACTTTGTTCTTTTAGAACAAATTCATGATGCACCAGAGGGTAGATATAAAAAAGAACAATAATCGTTGTAAAATTGGTGGATCCCTTTTGAGGTAAACTGACTTATTCAGTTGTTGCAAACAAACTGGTCTACAAATCGCGCTCAAATTTGGGATCATAATGAAAGAGAGTGCTGCCAACCTAAAAAAAAAGTTTTTAAATCCCTTCAGGTTGGGCAATTTAAATTGACAACTCCCGTTACTTTTTTGAGCGAATGTTTAAGTGTCTATCCTTTGTGTCAATTGTTTTAAAAATGCATAATAAAATTAATATATAATTATAATTACAATACAATAATATATAGTTCAGTTTCTCATCTACAAATAATATAACACGGAGCTAATATTAACAAGGGTCTTAATTCAGTACTACCATATGTCTCGCTTCCACTTTCTCCTCCCACTCATTATTTTTCTTAGAAAGAAATCAACTCTAATGATAATATGTGTAATCCCTTCACGTCATGATCATTAATTTCTTAATAAAGGTATGAACTAAGATTTCATCAATATGGATTCTTTTGGGATTCACAAATGATTATTCAGGGGTTAAAATATAGATGACCTATAAAAGAGACTATTTTTTTTCTCTTTAAAATATTATTTGAGATCCATGTAGACAAAATCGAACTCAAAAAATTACAGTCTAACTTTTTTCCTGGCACGAAACTGCGATTCCAAAATTAATACCTATAAGTTATAAATAATTCAAAAATAATGATGCACCATTCTTCCAAAAGTTATATATTGGAAGTATATGATAAATTAAGAATTTATATGGAAGGTGTATCAAAATATGATACGCACAATATATTATAAGTATATTTCAGTCTCTGGGGTGGAATACATGAAATATACTTGACCCTTTACCAAATAAATTAATTTGGTTAATTGAAGTAGTTTACCACATACATACTGGGTCTGACGAAATAATTACAACGCTTTTGCTATCGTTTATAAAGGTATATTTCGTGGTTTCAAAATAAAAATTGACATATCAGCTGAAAGCTGACAGCTTAAACTTGATTTACAAGCAAAACAAAGCTTTTGACAACAAAATGGACCAATGCAATATTAACAGCATCAGCTATTTCCAGGCAACTTCGGATCGAAAGGTCGACGGTCTTCAGTATCAAAAAGCGTGTTGCTTCCAGTGACGTTTGAGGTGGTTGCAAGTCCAAGGTCGACTCCACCGACATCGGAAGGGTGACAGTGGCCAATACTAACAAGTCAATGCATTAAGACTTTGACATCTCGGCCATGACGGCTTCCAGGGCTGTCAAAGAGGAGGGAAGGAAGAACCTCGTGATGAAAGAGAAGCCATGGTTCACCCCTTTAAGAAAGTAGGAACAAATCCATCGTTGGAAGATCCTCCTGAACGACTTGAAGTCCGCACCTACTTTTCATATTCAGCGAGGACAAAACTTGGGCTGTGGATCCATTCTTTAATCGCCAAAATGACCTCCTCATGCCGTTTGGGAACGACGAAGAAGGGGCTGAAATCAACACAACGACCAAACATGAGTATTGGCTTTGGGACCTCTGAAATTTCCATGCTGGTTCCCTGTGGGATACCACCTCATGGCGGTCGAAATGTGGCGAATATCTCCCGATCTCATTCCTTGGATCGATAAAAACTTACCTCGAGGTAATCTATTGCTCCAGCAGGATGGAACACCTGCTCATACTTCCAATCTCAGGAAAACGTCCTTAGGGAAACTCTCCCCTTCTGACCCTAAACAATAACTACCTCAATCCTTTGGATTTCATTGAGTGGCCACACGTCGAGTCGAAGGCCTTCCACGTTTGCAACCCAAATATCGCCTCCTGGAATACTTCTGTCGAGGAGCACTGTGTCAATGACCAACAAGATGATCATCAACAGCTATAGGGTCTTCAGGAATCGCATGGATACCGTCATGGTGGTTGACGAAGTTTTTATAGCTGAAAGTATTAAGAAGAAGATTAGAATAATATATTTGATGTATCAAATAAATTTTTGACTTTGAGGGATATGGTGAGTCTGCTTAGCACTCAGTCTTTTATATGAACCCCTAAAAGTTAAAAAAACAACAACAATACAAGGTTTGAGAACAGAACAAACCGTTGCCTTAATAAACAACAAACTTTACAGATGAGAAGCTAAGTTTTTCATTATCATCTCAAGTGAAAGACAAATCAATAGATTATATTTATAAAATATCCTATGGTTTTTATACGAAAAATGGAAAACTGTCTATGAATGGCGGGAAAATATTCGAAATTACGTTAGAAAGAGTTTTGAAAGACAAGAAAGAATGTTAGATAAAGAAATTCCCAATGCTAAAGTGGCACGGTGGACAAATAAAAACTATCTAAAAAAATGGGTAGTGTATTTACTTTAGATGATAAAAAAGACGGATATCATCAAGTCGACATAGATCAGAGTATAAAACTATAACTTTTTTATCTCGAAGTCCCCTCCACCCTAGATAAATAAGCCTTACTTCCAAAATCAAGTGATCTTTTCCACATGAAAACCACCCTGAATACAGATGCTGTAAATTTGTCACTTTTTTTTGAGTAACATTACTTCAAATGCAAATATCTCTACTGATTGAAATTATTCACATCAATAATTATATGTATTGTCGAGAGGAAATCTACAATATTTTTTTAACTTATTCACCAGAGTACTAGGTAAGGAATAGGTAATTTCGATTTCTTTAGCTTAATTTAAATACTTATAAGAAGTGTTAGAATCATGCGATTCAAGCCAAGTATGCCCTTTTCAGAATCCCCTTCTCATTGAAGCCCTTGTTCTTCATGACAATTTTAACTCGACTCTATCGAGGTCAAATTTGTAGCCTATAGTGCGTTGGCCACAAACAGGAACAGGTTGTAATCACTTGGTGCTAGGTCCAGACTGTAGAGTAGATGGATGCATAAAAACTTCCCATCTTAGCTCCTTGAGCTTCTGGCGTGTCATCAAAGATGTGTGCAGACTGGCTTTGTCTTGATGTGTCCTAGTCACCAATGGTAGCCGCTTCTGTTGGATCGATTTTTCTGTTTCGTAGCAGTTATCATTATTATTTAATTCCTGAGTAGTGAATATCCTTTCCTAAATAGATTTAATTATATTCCAAACTTGATTGAACATTCCCATGTGCACATAAAAGACGGAGATTTTATGCCTGAGTTCATTTAACATCATTGAGATACAGAGGAAGTACAGGCGCTTGAGATATTTTTTACCCGCTACAGAGATCCTATTGGTCGTTTTTTAATGAATTATATAATATGTTAATAAAATTTAACAAATTAATATAAATTTAATGGATGTTATATTTAATTAAATAATAGGATACCAAGTATAACAACGCAATACAAAACAATGTGTCCATTTAAAAAAAAATTGGATATTAAAATAAATATTGCAAAATCATTTCGACATAGATTACATTGTTCTTCAAGAAGCATTGGTATTTGTAGCTCATGAAGTCCACATAATTTTAATTAAAGAGAGTATACTTTATGTAATTAGTATCTTTATTAATGTGATTCTTTTATCACAATTGAGATTATTTTGCCTAACAACATATTTTTCTTTGCATACATATATTCAGAAATATATTTTTGTTTTTTGACTGAACATAGCCAAGTGATATTTAATATATGTATAGTCAACTTTTTGAGGCATTATTTCTTAAAAGTTTATTTGTTAAATATAAAAAAAAGAAAGAAAAGAATCAACTTCACAATATGTAGTATCTCATTTGAGGTTAAATCTATAGGTTGCCAGGTAGGAATTATTTTTTATTTATATAATTTTTCTAATTATGTGAAGAATTGATTGGCAAACTTTTCAGTGTTATATTAATTGAAGTGTATCTATTAGAAAAAACAAGAGATTTTTCATAAGAATATTTTCATATTTTCAACAACTCCTATATATTTTCTTTCCTATTTATCAATTTTCTACTTTCCTTCGCTTTGTTTTTACATTTACATGGTCTAACAGATCAAGTTTAACTTCATTCAGATCAGTAACAAGAGTAACATGGTCAAGATCTACAACATTTACATATTTAACTATATTTGGCCGCCATCAGCCACTACTACGCACTCGATTTTGTACTTAAAGCTGGTGTTCCTTACGTGAGCAGGATCCAACCTCTTCTCTGTCAAGGAATGACCTGAGTCGATGTCTGGAGAGTAATATATTTTTCAGCTTTCGGACTAGTCCTCTTTAGTGGGTCTTTGTCTTGGTAGGAAGAAAAAGGGCGGCCTGAAGTCTACCTTATTCTTGAGACGACACCATGACCAATGATGGAGGTGAGGTATTCAATCTTTTAATTCGGTATGACCTTGGCCTTGCTCTTGGCGATCCACCTGACGTTTCTCCAATTACTGTGGGTGTCGATGAGTGACACCGTTTTGTCTTGAAAAAATCCCAGGGGAATAATTTAGACTATTTTCAACTGCATCAAGATTTTGGTGGAGTGCTCGGATTTTGCAGCGGGCAAAAGAAAGTGTTCCTGTTCCTGCGTGTAATGTATTAGTATTTTCTTCCCCTTTGTTCTCTTCTCTTATTTTCTTGTATATATAAATATGTGTAAAGTACAGTCTTTTACCTGATTTTAAGTATAAATAGTTGTGTATTTTATGTATGTATTAGTCCTAGATCTCTCCACCTTTAAATAGTTTGTGTCTCCTCACGCTCGTCAAGACACAGCACTGCGCAAAGGAGGTGAGGTCTAAGTCATTACAGGTCCTATCCTTCGTTATTGTGCTTACAGAGTGGTCCTCTGTCAGCTTTGATATGATTTTTGTTGGATTCATTGGACCCTATGAATGTTAAGATCCTTTTATTGTCGCTTCTTGGCTTTGGGAGTCTCCTGGTGACGTCGTCCAGCTCATTCAGGCGCTTTATAACATCGTAAACGGTTGTCCTAGGGGCAACCTGTGGATTTCGACGTAGATGTGGCCTTATCGCTGAAAATTCCATCCATAGGAACGGATACATGGCCGATAGCATCATAAGTGATGTAGTTTATTTCATCAATGGGATACAACAAAGGAAGATTTCAACTGAATAATCAAGAATCTTAGTAAAAGGTTGTCATAGTATCATATTTTATCGTCTTAATTTTATGTATTGCACATGATATGTATATTTTAGTTCGTTTTAGTGAAATTGTTCTGCGTGTATATTTATAGTAGATATGATTCAACTCCGAGGCACTAAATTTAAACTACAATGATTTTTTATATATCTGTACTTAACTGCCCTGTACTTTATTGTTATTATATTTATATTATCGTTTTTGTTTTTATACATATTAAATTGAAGGAACCGAATTAAAAAAAAAAAAAAAAAAAAAAAAAATCCGGATTAATCTGTTAGACCGGTAGTATACGTATATGTCAACCTCCTTCCATAAAAGAAAATATAAAAAACTACCGAAATTAGGTGGTAACTTTCAATGCTGCTCACGACTTTAATATTTTGACAGAAGTAAGCAAGCCCATTTTAATGACGTCACATATGTGTGGAAAACGCTAGCTCGTACTTCCAACATCTAATCTAGGATTTTGATACAATACTACCTCAGTTGGTCTTTAATTGGAGGTGTTGTGGTTTCAAATATATATTGCTTTGGAGCAAGGCGTTAGATAATAAAGGTATGTTGCTCACGACTTTAATATTTTGACAGAAGTAAGCAATTTTAATGACGTCACATATGTGTGGAAAACGCTAGCTCGTACTTCCAACATCTAATCTAGTAAACAAAACCCTGTCGCAAGGGGATTTTTAGAAGCCATGGGTATTTGTGATATTTCCCTACTTGGATCATGTGGGCTTCGAAAAGTAAATTGACCAGGTTTGAGGAGCCCAAACTGACTTACTGTCTGATTTCTGAGATCAAAAATGATGGTAAAGATCTTGATGCGATATACTTCAATTTCATTGATAATCTCGAATAGTTTCTCCTTTGTCAATGGTGTTTAAAACTTGAAATATACAGGTTGTTTCTAAGACTTAAAAAGACGTCGAATCATTGCAGGTTGGACTTTCTTGCAGTCACCATATATGGTTTGAGTTTTAGTTTTTAGAGGTTGAGGCTAGATCGAAATTATTTCAGGTCTGTGGGGCGTTTCACAAGTAACAATCCTTACCTAATTATGTTTCAGTAAGAATTTTATGGGGTTTTCAGCCTTTTAATATATTCTTTGTTGAACTGAGTTATTAGTGAGTGATATAAAACTTCATAATTAGGCCTGTTGACTTACGTACAATCGTGTGCATAATCTTTGTCATTGCCCAATTGTGTAAGCCTTGCCAGATCTAGTTATCAGCAAATATATGTTGTATGAAAACCGCGAACAGTTCGTGTATTGTTGTGAACTGATTAAGACCATATTTCAATAGTTTTTCTGCCTTGAACATTTCTCGAAGCACCATACAAAATAGGTTTCATGACTCTCAGGGACTTTTTGGCTTAAATACTTAAATAAACGAATGATTATTGACTATCTTAATATAAATTTATAATTACTGGACGTCCTTTAAGTACTTACTTGATATTTTATCGTACATAATTTGGAATTTAGTTTAAAGATCTTACTTTTTTGTAATTCCACGAGTTTAACTAAAGTATAAGTATTTATTTTAAGTAGTCGTTTGTATTGGAGAGTGATATTATACTGACTATATGGTAAAATATAGAGGAGACAATAATTAAGTACAATAATACGATCTCAATATAACGTACTTCTATCCTATCTACCTGATAATATTTAATTATATTGCCTTATAATCACATTTTTTAAATTGTGTATATCAATTTCTTTGGTTTGTTAAATAATATGTAATCACTGGTGTTTAGCTCTACCGTCCCCAATCACCCCTTTTTGCATTACCACACCCCTGCATAAAAGCACCGCTCCCAGGGGGGCGGGTATCAAACATTTTGGAAAACGCTGCTCTAGACCAATAATCTCAACCTTCTGATTAGTAAGATTAAGATTTTTGGAGCAGTCTTCGCCACAGAGTGTATCTATCCCCTTTTAAAAAGTACCCAAATAATATTAATTTTTTAACCAGTTTACTAATTGGGTTATAAAAAAAAGGATATTTACGAACGGAAGGTTAAACTTTCAATATTCATTTTCATATATTTGCTTTAAATAAATTAGCTATCTACAGTTAATATATAACTCACTAGTTTATTTCTATAAATTTTTTAACCACAGTCAATATTTTATGCAATAAAAAAAAAAAAAGAAAAGAAAACTGTACAAAACAACTTTTTTGTTAACTAGCTTTAAAAAGTAAATAAAGTATTAATGAATGAATTGTAAATTTATATTCAATTAAAAAAAAATTCTATTTAAACTATTAATAAAAGAAGCGAAAATAAAGAAAATCAGATACTGTTATTAAATAATATAAAATGTTTACATGGAAGGGTGGAGTCCAGGGGGGACATCTCTCCAGAACTATTAAGTATTTGTTACCATTGTCATTGACTTGACACTATATAAATGCTTCATCTTTTTTACTGAATCATTATTACGTCATACATAATAGGACTATAGAAAATTACTTATCCTTGAAAGGGATAACTAAACTCGAAACAAAGGAGATGGATTGATAAAAAAAAAGTATTGCATCATGTCATATAAAAAATAATATCGTCCAAGTAGTATTACAATAGATACATACATACTTGTAATGGATATATAGGCCATTGCATAAATAGTTAACCTTCTATTGTTTTGAAGAAGCAAAATATACTAATAAAAATCGCGAATTCTTAATGCCATATAGCTTACTCATTAGATGACTCCCCATGACACCTAGTGGATAAACTATAGGGCAGCTTCACTGACGTCACACTTTTGATGTCATACATTTTGGAACCCTAAAAGATCCAGCTTGATAATAATGAAAACCCTTTTATCTTTAATATTAAGAAAAATAGAGAATGATTAAGGAAGCTCCGAGTGTTAGTATTGGTCGTGAAGAAAGGGTCTTACATTTATCGCAAGGCGAAGGTTCGAACAGCTTGATATTAGCGATGACATGGAACATGCAGATCCAAAAGTAATTTTTAAAAATCTATTCACTGATACACTTAAAAAATGGTTGATTAGGAACGTCCTGTATTTAAAAAAAAAAAAAAAAAAATTCAGTTACGGGAAGATCCTAAAGAGAGAGGTTGTTATTTTTTTTATAAGGAGTTGGAGACTTCGTTTCATCTACTCTACAAATGTGAAAAACTACGTTATTATCGCCTATTCCACCAAAATAGCCTTACGGAGATTTTCCAAATTGGAGTATTGATGGAATTTGACCTTCTACTGGACATCACCTCAAACGAAGTAGTTGAGAGGGTTTAAATCAAGACTTGAAAGGTCAACATTAACTTGTCCTAAAATGACATTCTTTATTTAAGCTACTCTTGGCATTGAATGCTGATTATTTCGGAGATTCTTCTTGTTGAAAAGTGATATTTGTTATTTTGTAAAAGTTGGTTTAAAACCAGGGAAGAACTCACCAATGAAGGAAATGTATTCACTTTTCTTCATACAGATGACATCCGGCATAAAAATCATAGGGAGCTATTCGTCTTTACTTTAAACTATTGTTATGTCGGTCCCATTCATTCCGTCTATTCCAGTCCAGTCTTGATAAAATGCAATGAATAAAGTTGAGTGACGTTATCAAGGAAACATCTTTATAAAATTTTAGGAGTGATACGCAGGATTGAACTGAACGGGAGGGAGTCTGAACTGGACGTCTTAAGCCCTAAATAAGGACCGAGGCAGCACTACTTGAAACCCCTGTTATAACCAAGATGTACCGAATACTAACCCGTTTTTGAACAATCCTTTCATCCAAGGGGATATCTTATGATGGAGGAGTAAAAAATTTGTCTTTTTGATGATTTGAATTTTCATTGCGGGTCACATTTCTTTCCATCCGAATACACAATAAAGCTTCTCCTATCCAAAACTACAATAAATTTGAATATATTCAAGAACGTTTTATCTGTCCTTCATCCGTGAGACTCTAACCATAACAAAACTTTGGGAGGCACTCCCTATGTCCTTATTGAGGATATGATTGATCAAATTCTTTCACTCACAGGTATCCTCTGTCTTTTTTGTCTTCACTCTGTAAGTGTTTCTTTAAATTTTAGCTTTAACTTTCCAGACATTCCCCGGATTAAAAGAAAAAACAATTTTGGATGTCCTCTTCTCGACTTGTAATCAGTGCTGTCTATCAAATGAATATTCTTGTTATTCCATTTTCGGAACCGAGGCTTATTGAAGGTCCCAGAATCCGAAATATTTAAAAAGGTATTTTACGTGCGTGATATAGATTTTCTAAGGTTCCTCTCAGGCTGTATATCTTTTTAATCATTATTGCCGACTGGAAGTTTTGTTGCAAACATTTTATGCGTCAAATCATTGTAGGTTAATACATTTCGAAACCCCTTTACAAGAGACTACGAAATTGCCAAAACCTGAGATATATCATGATGGAGGTGGTTCGTGTTGCCTAGTGGGCATCCAAATTTTGTTTAGTATATTATAATATACATTCAAAATGTATGTTTTAGACAAAAAAAATATAAAACAGACATTTTATAATACAACTTTTTTACTTATATTATAGGTTATTTAAAAACAAGTATCTATAATCTATTTACTCAAAATAAGTCAACCGAAAGAGGGGGATACTTTGTTATTGGACGTTTTCATTAATTTTTTTTTCTCAGTTTCTTGACAAGAAAATACAAGGAGAGAGGTTAAGATTTTGGATATTTAAGGGGACGTCAGATATAGCCCACTGATAAAGATTTCATATGGGATTGAGGTCTGGAGTCTAGGGCACTCCATGACCTTAATATTCTTTTTAAGGTGCCACTCTTTTTTAGTATTATTTATTCGGTCCGGTTATGTCCTATGGCCGTCGTTGATGTCGTCCCAAAATTTACGGGCAAATGGCCCCTTTTAGTCATTGAACTCTTTCTCAAAGAAGTCCCATACATAGTGGTCCTAGGGGTTCAGATCCTGCGAGTTAGGAGGCCACCTTTTTCTTTGACCAAAACATTAAGGCTTTAAAAATGTTGGTTTTCCGTAATAAATTCGGTTCCAATTTAACGATTTGTACAAACGACACCAATTTAAAATTCTAGCATGACGCCAGATCTGGTTAAATTAATTTAAGCCCTCTAGCATAATTTTCTGTTGAGTTATTTTTGTCAAGTAAATTGAATGAGTATACTTTTATGACCATATATCTCAGGGTTGTCAAGATATTGAGATCTAAACGAGTTCTGGATATAAAACAATTAAATTAAAATCTCCCACCCCGTATATAATATGCTTATAGTAACTATATTTGGCAACTTTATTGAGCCCTAAATCCAACTTTTAAATAAATTAATTTATCACTAATTTTCTATTTAAAAATAGTTATGCAGATACTTTTTTTTGGCATATGTTTAGTTATATTCTTTTATTTAAAAATCCTATTTAAAAATGGTTTCTCATACAAAACTATATATATATATATATATTTTTAGAAAAATTCCAATAACTTTATTTTTTTGAGATTTTTTTACATTTTCAATATGAGTTAGCAACGTTTGGTAAAACCTTACCTTCACATCCCAACATTTATCTGGGGTGTTAAACTACCCCAATATTATTAAAAAACTTATTTGTAACACATGTTTCACACTCATTCGGAGATGGTATTTGAGTTACTTGATTGATGAAAAGAAGTTATTATGCCATTGAAAATGCCTTAATTACATCATTAAGAAAATCTATTAATAAATAATATATATTAGTAAACTTTTGAGTTATCACAATTATTTTCTTTTTATAAAATTTATGCCAAAAATTATATATTATTATTGAATACTCTTGAATTGAAATATGTATAATAGAAATCAATTTCGTCAATATAAGTAATAATAAAACTTTTAGAGGTTATATTTTTCTACATTGTGGAGAGAAGAGTTGTTACAAAAGAGAATGATAAAAAAAAAAAATTACAGAGCACGAAGTAAAGCTGTGTACTTATTGATAACGAACAAATTGAGTTAACATTAACGAGAATAAAAAAGTGTTCCACATTTAGGTTTTTATTTTCTTGATTACTATATTTTTTTTTTTGTAAATTATTTTCTGTTGGTGCTATGATGACATCCCAACTGGACCTAAAGACGCCGCAGTACTTCTTGATCAAGGCCTTGGACATGGGCACCCACGGACGCTCGACGGAGATATTGATGTCATCCAAATTTCGGGGAGGAGAAACACATGTTTGTGTTCTTGACATAATCGAGGCGGAACAGTTTATGGAGGAAGATGGCCGAACCACCAATGTTGACCGATTATGCTTTAACCAAGACAGCAATTTGTTGGGCTCTCTTAAACTTTTGATATTAATGAATTAATGGGATTTCTATACGGCAACTTTTTCAAAACGGTGTTGTATTTCTTATGTTCGGATTCAAAAAGTTTCGTCGATGTATCTATAGTGTTCTTAGTATTACTTATTTGTAAAAGATGGGATCTGTGTAGGGAAAAAAAAAAAAATTGAAAATAAGAGGCGGGGGGGACATATGGTACACCTGAATTAAGACCCTTGTTAATAATCAGTTGCCGGTTATATGAAAACGCGTTATCTCGCAAACACAAAAAAGACCCTGTTTATTTTGTTTTCAGATGTCGATTCTCTTGTCTCACTTGATACATAATGGCTATTTATAATTTATTATTTTTGAAAAATAAACAAAGTAATAAGTTATAATAATTAAGCTCTGTTTTCAAAAGAAGAGGAATACAATTTATTGTATATATGTAGTCGTTGTATATATATATGATACATTTTATTAATGCCATGGATAAGTTTTGGCAATGATATACAAATAGAAATGTATGGCTACACTTATAATCAAATATAACTATCCAATAAAATACGATATAGGATTTTAATATTATGAATATATATATATATTCATTTCAAATATTGTGGTTAAATAACATGCCAATTATAGTCTAGTAGTAATTCAAAGATAAATAACAGATTGTATGACTGACGTATTTGGCTACTAATAGATGATTTTGTAGTTTTTTTATGTTTCTCTTTGGAGGAAAGGTTGTATGATACAACAAAAGTAACTATGTGATGCTTATGGAGGGAGAAAAGGAATTAATGCTATAAATAGGAGAACCATCAACATTTAAAATAGCATTAATACTGGAAACCTATTATAATTGCATTCATATCTGTATATTAATTTTTTTATGCGTTTTTAAAACAATTCTTTTTTGCAAGTGGAATTACTAACAGAACGACAACCTATTACATAATGAAAAAGAAAGAAAAAAAAGAGCACTTGCAACAACCATTTTTCTTTTTCTAACTTCTAAAGGTAGTTTTTTTTAAATTATCAAGTACTCAACTCTAGTTATTAAGAAGGAAGAATGAGTAGAGGTGGATCCTGCGGGAAAATATCGAGCTAAGTTTGGCTACAAGGTGTCGTGTTTCGGGTCAGCTTACGGGCTATAATATTAGAATCTATACAATAAAAGTAATCTAATAAATACTCATATGATCTAAATATATTTGAAACATTAGAATGTAATTGACAGTTAATAGATGAAGTCAAATATTAAACAATCCTAACCCGACTCATGACTGTACCACTTACAAATAATCAAAACGTTGTTAACTTCAGGTTATTTTTCATATGTGTCAAATCGAAGATGACATCATATATTAATTGTAAAGGAATTATTTTACATTACAAATAAATGTCAGACTGGAAGGTTCGGACCACGGGCATTTCGGGCTTGGAAAAATGAGGTTCGGATGGTGGGATTTTGGGCTCGGCCCTAGATGGAATCTGCCTCTAGGAATGAGGTCATTCGTCCTGTAAATTTTAATTTTACTCTTAGTTAGTCGAAGAAAGAATTACAATTATGTATAACTTCACAGCAAATACCTTGGTGCTATAATTGACGGACGACCGGAATGGGGTCCTTATATTGATCATATCGTCAAAAAATCCAAAAGATATTGTTTGCTACAAGAAACTTAGTTGGCTACATATGGGGCCTCCGGCCTATATACGCCAAATGGATTCGAAAGACACCTGGGATCATAGAAAAACAGGGAAACAACACTAAGTTTCAAAGTGTCTATAGACTAGCCTGTTTCTTGATGTGTAGAGCGAAGCAATCAACATCAACAAAAGCAATAGAGATTATTTTTAAAATGGAAACTTTACACCTTAGTTTTAAAAGACATCCGATGACAACTAGATTAAGAGTTATGAATGATGTTCCAATCACATGGATTGCACAGTCATGAACAGAAGGAGGAAAACCCCTTCTCAAACAAAAATTTAGATAAAATAATATACAAATTTGATAAACCCTTAGAAAAAATAATTCATTAACCTTATTACTGTCCTTCTTTCAGGCCTATGAAGGAAGGGACATTCACAAATCCTAAATTTGTGAATGTGTTCATTGATGGATTAAAAAATTGAAGATAAGGTTGGGTATGGCTGGTGTATTTCATATGGGGAAGAATCTATTCTTGACAGCTATGGAAATTTAAACTGGTATAACACAGTGTTTCAGGTAGAGTTGGAATGAATTCTTGATGCATTGGGAGTTCTTGCTGGGATGGAACAGAATACATGTTGTCCACCACTGGTTTTTCATACTGATAGTATGGCTACCATAGAACCTTTACTACACAGCAAGAAAGGATATTGGCTGAGATTTGCAGCAAGAAAGGTTCTGTAAAGATGTCATGGGTAAAGGGCCATAAAAATAACATGGCTATTGAATTTGTATATGCACTAGGTAAAATTGGATTTAAACTAACTGGAAGTCACACATAAAAATGGGGAAAAAATATAATAATTATGTTTGGTTGAACGAGTGGCAGGGTGATCCAAGTTCTCGGCAAACAAAGTACTTTTTTCCTCGTCTTTGTGAGGGATAGGTTAATATATAAAGAGAGAAGAACATCAATTAAAAAGATTTAAGGTTTGTGACTGGTCATTTAGAAACATCTAAAGAGGATGTGCTTGGTGGAGGATGGCTCATGTAAATTGTGTGGAGATGAACCAGAATCTCTTGGTCATCTTATAAGTAGTTTTATTCGAGATCTGCAATGGAATAAGGCAGACATTTTATGTTTTATTGCTAGAATTATTCCCAGGTGTCGTTTTGGGGATATTTTTTATTGAAGTTTGTGATTTTGAGACAGTAATCGCGAACTGCCGTGAAATGACATTATGTGCGTTGACTTTTACTTTAAGAGAGGATCTTATTTTCATTGTGCTGAATTTATATTTATGTTTAATTTATTTTCAGTTTATGTTTTGGTTTGGAGGGGGTGTTTGTTTTAAGTCTTCCCTTTGGGGTTTTATTTCATTTGTAACAATGTGATGATTGCATTTTGATATGAAATATACCTCAATTTCTGGGTTATATGCAATACACACGGGTTGCCGCATTAAATTGGAGTTTCCATGACCTTGGGGCAGGCTTTGTCGTCACATACGCTCCAGGGGTAAGAATAGAAAAAGAAAAAAACTTCAGAACAAATCTCACGTGTTACTCCAAGTCTTTTTTTTTTTTTTTTTTAGAAAAATGCTAATAGATTTTAAAAAATAAAGAACATTCTACTCATTGCCAAAAAAAAAAAAAAAAATATCGCCTTTGTTTTAGCTCTTATTTTTATTAGTCTACCGCTGACATTTAAATATGTAAACGAATTTTCAATACATATTTTATAGTCTACCCTCCAGAACATGTCATCTACAGAATTGTATGTGGGCGAGTACAAAATGGGTGTCCAATATATGTATAAGGAATTAATATTCTACAAAAACAGAACGGTATATTATCATTTGTATATATGTATGTAGGTTAGTGTGGTTTATTTTTCAACTTTTTTCGAATTTCGATTACGGCTACTTCGGAAAAGGGGTTCATTGTTAAGAAAACCCGTTATGCAAAATTTCATTTTCATACGACGTAATCTTTATAAAGCACATGTAGTTCAAAGTTTAAAAGCAAAAAAAAAAAAAGGTTATTTTGTTTGTCAATTAAGATTAAAATAGAGAATTAATTATTATTTTGTACTCATTAATTACGATAGACATTTTTCTATCATAATAAACATATTTATAAAGTTTTTTTTATGCGTGCTATACGTTGATCCTCAAATTTTTCTAATTTTTTCCTTTTCTGTGGTCCATTGGACAATTTTAAAAAGAACCTTTAAAAACACTTTTGATAGGTTTAAACAATGTTATTTTTGCAAAATGATTAAATATGTCTCCTTAGTATTGATATTCACTAAGTAAAGAGTTTTTGCCTTTTTTCATAATTTCATCAAGATGTTTGACTTAAAAATAATCTCGTAAGACAATGAAATCTAGCAATGGTAATTTTCTTAAAAACTGACAACTTTTCCCCTCTAGCCGTAATCAAAATTCGAAAAAAGTTGAAAATCAAACCACTCTAATGTAGGTATCTATTTAATTATATTTTTTGAATAATTTACCTTCCTTTCTTTAACTAATTATCTACCTACATTACAATTTAATGTGAACAATTACTAAAAAAAGATGTACAGGGTGGAAACTGAGAATTTACACATTCATATAATTCAAAATTCTGAGGTTATAAATGAAGGATTTCTTTGTTTCTATAAAATTTTTACTATCAGTAAACATTTTTTTTATTGACTTCAGAATAGATAGATTAGTTTCATTCCATTGCCTTAAGTGTAGAAATATCGGTGAAGCAGAAAGAAGGCCACACTTGATCGATTTCCTACACACTGATAGAAGTGCCTAGACCATTGGTATCTCCATTCGGACTGTCTACAGCATCAATAAGTCAGTTACAGATCCATACAGACAGGAAAGAACTAAAATATCTGCTGTAACAATATGGCTGACTTCTGGCCAGCCTCCTGACCTCAACCTTCTGGACTTAGCAGTTTAGGCGTCTAGGAGAAGAATTCCTGCAGCCCCTCTCATCCAAATTTGGATTCACTCTAAGCTGTCATCATGATTAAGTGGTACGCCATGGACACTGTTTTTATCGTCAATAGCTTGCGATCGGTTCGCCGGCGTGTCGAGAATGTTATTGCTTGTGAAGGAGGACATATTGAATAAAAAATATCGCGAAATATAGTATTTTACAAATTGTTTTTGAGTTGTTTTTTCTTGATTAATTTTGTAATTTAGTCATGCTAATACAAGTTTTGGATTCTCGCTTTGTAAGACTCAATGGGGCAGGAACCCAATTATCAATACATCAAAAATATTATTGAGGTTCACCCAATCTATGCGCAATCACAGTAAGTATTTTGGAGTCCCACAGACTGCAATCAAAAAAACATTTGCAATGCTAGATGAAAAGCCCTGTTAATCTGAAAGGGATGTAATCTCACAAACACATGTAACAAATGCATCTTCAACGTTACAAAGTACTTATATTATCTTGAATATGCTCCGGTTAGAAGAGTAATCATTGATGTTGAGCCCGTTTCTGGCATCACGCAGAGATCATCATGGAAGTGTAAAGTGAATGAAGAGAGCTGTCGACCAAGCATTTATAAGAATGGATCCGGACATCATTCGTAAATACGGCTTCTCTTTTCGTGAGAGAATGACTGGCATAGTAACAGTAGATGCATAATTGAATAAAGAAATATATGACGGGTTTGTAGGTAGTTTTAAAAAAATAATAATATTTGTGTAAGAAATATGTAAAGCATTCAATTATAATATTTGAACTGTATAATTTTTTAAGGTATACCCGGTATTTATAATGTATATCTATATTTGATAAAAGTGCAATTCTAATTTGATATTAATTTTAATAAAAAAAAGAACTGCAAATATTAAAAAGGATTTATATCACGAGAACACAGGGTGTACATTTTGTAATGTTCAATTATTGCTCGTCTTTAAAGTTTTTGGTACCTATCTTATTTCGTTGTTATTGGCCGATTAATGATTGATATAGTATTAAAACAGCTGATGGCTTAAGCTCAACAATTTAAATATGGGAGTCATTAATAGAGTTTTATAAAAGATCAATTATTTTTCAAGTTAAAGTTCGACGGAGCACAAAAGTACGAAACAACCACTTAAGGTGCATTAGGGTTCAGGCCATTATGATTTTTAGTAGATTGAAATAGGTTTGTGTGGCTTTGACCTCAAAAAATTGAATGACTTCTGACTGTCAACATAGGAATACACTTTTCCTACAAAGTTTTGTTTAAGTCGATTTGTAACTTTTTCCATAATCAGGCATTTAAAAAAAAGTTTTGGCATAACCCTGATTGCTCAAAATTTTATGCCCTCTTACCAGTGATACATAAAATATGCCCTGACGGTATGTAAAAATGAAAAATGGAATCAACGTAGTTCATTGACAATGAGCTCAGGAGGAATTATTCTCTTGAACTCAATGTGTATAAGTTTGCACAAAGGGGATTCCAAGAGAAAAAAGTATGCTTAATGTATATGGTCTTCACACAAAATTCCTAGGTTAGTAGGAGTAATTGTATATTATAGGGTTTACTTTTACTTAATCAGTACAACTCCATCTAACCAATTAAGGGAACATTCAAAAGAAAAGAAAACCCGGGAAAAAAAGGGAAAATGAACATGGTACCCCTGACAATTGAAGACTGTTTGGGAAGAAAGCAGCTTAGCTGTCATGCCAATTTAGTGGATCAGCTCCTAGGAGGCATAAAAGGAAGGAAATAAACCCAAATCTCACTACGTATGTAGCAAGGCATTACTACTTATCTATACGACTCACAGTCCAACAAGGATTTACAATTATAACTAATGATGAAAATGTTGTGTATTTTTGAAGACTTTTAAGAATGTTTTGGTGGAGAAAAATGATAATGTTCATGACGTTTCATTAGATCAGTTACAATCAGCTATGACAAAAGAAGAAGAAAAAAAGGATATAAACAATGACATTTGCTAGTATTATTTAATGTCAATCTGCAACAAATCATCAGGGTTACGCTCCGTCTTGTATGAGCACACGCAAACGTTCAAACAGGTTTGGAATATAATTGAATCTATTCAGGAAAGGATGTTCACTACTCAGGAATTATGTGATAATGACAACTGCTAAGGAAAATAAAATGCAATCTTTATACAAGGTTATACCATAACGTGCGTATGACGGATGTTTGACTTCCACCACACTTTTAATATTGACGTCATAGTAGATGAGTTTTGTCAAAATCTGTTTTTCTTGCCCAGCTGTCTGTAGGATACATTAAATAGACCATTCTAGCAATAGTGACATCATAGACTATGAGTGGTTGCGTGTTTTGTCAAAGTCTACCTGTCTTGCCCAGCAGTCGGTACACTACATCAGATTGAAAATTCTATTAAGCCCGATTACATGAGGGTCTAACCTTGTATTTCTATTAACTTTGCTTTATACTACCAATTACAAATTAACAGGCCAGCTAAAAAACACATCAGATTTACATATATGATAATGACCCTTCTTTGATGCACATTGCTTGATATATCGTCTTATTAATTGTATAATACTTATTTATATATTTGTTGTGCGTCACCTGTTGTTTTTTCCTTGTTTTTTATATTTTATTATCTCACATATGATCTCATCTTTTAAGTTTTTAAGGTAATGATGTATTAAATTATAATTATGTTTCCAATATTAATATAATTAGAGCTGTTCTATTCTTACTTTGTAATTGTTAATTTATTATAACTGTTTTGTATTAAGTTAAAGATGTACCTAAATAAATGGTACTTATATATATATATATAAATAGAAAAATTATAGGAAATTTGTGTGGTTAAAAAAATAAAGATAAACTTGTTAGTTTAAAATTAATTTTCTTTTTTATGACCTACTTTATCCATGTTACAAACACTTAGACAAACAAATGTATAAATATTTTTTTGTGCTTACTAATATAATATTATTAAAACTTAACAAAACAACTAATAAATAAATATAGCTCAGTCCGAAGATTCTTTTTAGTATTTCGATTATTGAGGAATAATCAGCATAAAAGTCCTTTTATACTGCTGAAGTAAATTCATTGGAAAATAAATAATTAATTCAACAGTGGTGTAATTCCGCCATTAGTTTAGTGGTTGCAGAATCCTGAGGGCTAAAGTGGTGTATTTAGTGACAGTCAATATCAAAATAAACTTCAGATTTCTTCAGTCAATCATTCTATCTTTTGTGAGCTGTTGAGAAATAGTCACTTAACAGTTACGGAATAGTGTACTGATTGCCTTTTCATCATTTGAACTAGGCTTCCTGTTAGATAGAATACCTAACAGCAAAAACTCTTCCCAATATCTTGGCTCAAAATCTACAATTCTAGATTTTCTTATAAACCAAAATTGAGCTGATAAAATACTTAGTATTCTAATTTTGACTTCATTTTTGGAATTCTCACACTTCAAAATGGTCTAGTACTAAATTTTAAGAGGTAAGTTATTTTGGTTAAAAAAACAACTGAGAAACAGTATCGTCCTATAATAGAACATTAAAGCGACTTTAAAAATATTGGTGCAAAATAGAACTCCGACGAGTATCTATATATAATAAATGACTAAAAATTGTATGCCGATGTTTGGCAAACTTGATTTACTCATGAGTTTCAGCTTGTCGGCAAAAAATCATCCAAATCTTAGAGTGTTGGATTAGATGCCCGAATCAGTTTGACATGGAATGACCCAAATGTGTCATTGAGTAATAATTGGTGAAGTAAAAAGTTACTAACATTTTTTCGCTTTATTTTGTCAATAACATTGACATAGTTAGAATTATTCGATTTTGATGATTCCAAACGGGTTTCCGCTATTCTTCAGTTCCTCGGTAATAGAATAAGTGCTCACATGCCGGCCAACTCAACGATTTCTATTATTTCATCGAATTTTTCGACGTCTGTAGTATCAGAACGAAATCGTTGGAACCACAGCTTTGCTGTTCCATTCAATACTGTATTTGACCCATAAAGAGAACAATTTTTTTAACTTCCATTTTGGAACACTCCAACACACAACTGGTTTCACCAAACATAAAACTGTAAATAAACTTTTTTTAAGTAAATGCTTTACCTTTCACCATATTTTAAGCTTTTTTGATGCAATGTATTAATCGTTAATTATTAAAACGCTCAGATCTTTTTGCTTAACCTAATATATAATCTTTTATAATTTTCTGAACTGAATAGTGAACAAAAACATGTTTGATATCCTTGTACGTTATATTCGTCCATAGTCTTTGTAATAGAGTAAACAAACTAATGTAATCAGTCGAAACTAGAGGGTGAACTTCCGGTAAGCATTGATGCCTTTCATACAACGCAATACCCTCCTCTTTCGTGTTTAAGTAAGATCTAAGTTTCTTATATCATTTAAAGAGCTTTAGTTATGAGTTGTTTTTTTTTCCAAATTATTTGGACCACCCTGTAAATTATGTTATTTCCCTCCATTCAACAAATATGCATATTTACCTCTTCATAAGCATAGTTAAATATGTAAATATATTATGCACGAATTCCAAAGTATCTTGTTATTTTTAATACATCACATCTTTTTGTAGGAAACACTCTGAATGTCTATTAAAGGAATGTGAAGTTATTTATGTACAATGAATATTCATATTCATTGTGTGATGAAAGACATGATAACTTTTTTTGTCGCCAAGAAAAGATAAGAAGGATGTGATAGCATGCGTCCGTTCTTTAACAACAAACTTTGAGCGCCAGCAATAGAATTGCTACGCCCAGCTAGGACTTTATTTATTGTTTTACCAAAAGCTAGAAGTTTTGGGGCTCAGTGAAAAAAAAGGCATCCATCAACAAAGTATTTATCGTGGACAAGGGAGAGTGCCCTTGTTGTGATCTGCAACGGACAATACAATATTGAGATTTCAAATTTCTTAAACCTGGTCCGAGCTTGTGTCTGGAGAGGCCGGAAGGAATGGAAGAGTCTGGAGGTGACATCAAATTTTCGCTTGGTTATCTGATTTTTTTTTGACTTTGTTGGACCCAGCAATTAGCCTCTAAGCTCACTGGACCTCAGCCCCATATACTCCTTTGTGTGGGTGCCAGTTGAGGGAAACACCAAGATAGCCTCCTGCAACAAAAAGTCTGATATAGAAATAGAAGTAACACCTTGTATATTTACGATCAATACGAAATTGTGTTCCTGTCCTTTTGAAAATGGAGTATTTCGTTAATTTATCATAAAGAATACACTTTGAAATAGCCATGACGAGACAAGGGAATCGATAGATGACAGCAAAATATATTAGGTATTTTTGAATTATCCAAGTAACACCATGAATGAGTAAATACTCCGTTTCAAATCCTCTATTCCACACTTATACCTAACTTCCCAACAAATCCTCTCCTTATTCATGGGCACGTCACACATGTTGACACTTTATACTTAGATGCTCTCTTCTACAAAAATTTGCATTAAAATACTTTTAAAAATATAAAAACTAATAAAGGAATTATGTAACTAAAACTTGTATTTGTTTATTAAAACTTATAGATTGTAATAAGTATTACAACTAACTTTTAAAGACTTCGCTCGTCAATTTAGTAGTCGAAAATAAATCTGTCAAAATAACATACTGGTGGTCAAATAATTTAAAAATTAAAAAAAATAATAATGTTATATGTTTATCTATTTGAATCAAATTTAAAAGTACTTAACTTATTCTAGAACAATAATTAAATAACCGAAGAATAAAAAAAAAAAAAAAAAAAATGGTAGCCTCCTGGGTTTGATAAAAAAAAAGTTATGTTTATCCGAATTAGTCCTACATAGGTATTGTGTACGGCGATAATCCCAACGTTACACATGCTTTGAAGGCAACCCCACAAATTTGAAAGATACCTAATAATCAGTAACAGTAAAAAATCAATAGACAGCTAGGTAACAATACTCTCAGTATTTATGATTAATAATTTTTTTAATATCACAAATAAAAAGTTTATTATAATAACCTCAGTAAATCCTGTTCAACGCCATGTCAATAAACTAACCTACTCATAACTTCCCTAAAGTAAATATCGCTAAATACATACACCAACTACTACCAACTACATAACAACTTTAAAATGACTTCCCCTCCAAACAAATTAGTATATTGTTTAATATATAGTGCTTATTGGCCATAAATCCTTCAAAATATTACCAAAGTAATATGTCAAATTAGTTATACAATGCCAATATCTGACTTTATTGAAGAGATTAAATTCTTAAAAGTGTTCATTTGAATTGCAGTAATAACGGTTTATTTGAATTGCAGCAATCCAAGACGAACTAACTGGTTAATGCAATTTCCCCTTCATATTACTACCAGAAAAATTATTCTTATAAGTGTTCATCTTAGACGAATTAACTGGCTAATCTAATCTCCCATTCTATTCTAATTTTTAATAGTAGAATGAAGAATAAAAACTGTTGCTAGGAAGAAAAAAAACGGAGGAGGAGGGATTAGGAGGAAGATATACACCTTTGGGCCTAGGAGGCTAACTTTGCATGGGTGCCTCTTTTAAACCGGGTCATGCTAAGACAGGGTTGCCAATTTTCGAAATGATCACATAAGGCAGGGATTCTCAAACTTTATTTTATTGATGAACCACTTGTAAAATAATTATTTAACCCAAGTACCCCTTAATAGAACAAAGTATTTTTAGTTTCAGTGACAAAGGTGTCCACAGGATCATATTTTGAAATTTATCCCAAAAAAATTTAATATTTGAAATTTTTTTTTTTAAATTTGAACAGTTATACATTTTAATTTTTTTTTTTTTCAAAAAAGCTATTTTGAGAATAGATTTGGATTTTTGAATTTTTTCCAAAAAATTTAACTTTTTGAAAATAACTATGGATTTTTGAAGAATATTTCCTAAAAAGTTTAATATTTTGGAATTAAAATTAAATTAATCTTTTAAATTTTTTTCGAAAAAAGTTTAATATTTTGAAATTAAAAAAATTAATTTTTTATTTAAAAAAAAAATCTATAAAACAAGCCCCCCCCGTTCAAAATATAACCCTGCAGACGCCACTGTCACTGAAGTTAAAATATTTATTGCTGGTAAAGGGTTACTTAGGTTAAATAAATATTGTACAAAAAAAAGATTAAGAACCACTGATATAAGGGTGCTTATTCCATACCCAAAACACGAAAATGTTTTTTGGAACTCAAGGAGACTGTGTAGAGGGTTGAGCTATATATCAAAAATTGACAGCTGTCTCAAAACACAACTATACGAATAAAGCCGCTTTCTTAATGTATTCCAAATCAAAAAAGTTTGAGACAAACAAGTAATCCAAGAAAATTGCAATTTTTTTTCATTTGCAAATTGTTTCTAGAAATTCGTCTGGAAATTCATTTGCATATAAATGTAACACGTAAAAGTTTATGTTTCACTGAAATATCTGTCATTTTCTAAATAATTTTTTTTTTATCAAACGTCAATTTTCAACTTTTAAGAAGAAATGTCACAAAATGATGCCTTTTGGACATAAAAATTTAAATTCAATTATAAAAATGTAGTAATTTCAATTTAAAAAAATTTATGTTACAATTTTTGGCAGTATTTGCAAAAATAAATAAGCTATTTCAAGTTTTATTTTTACCTACAACATTATTCTCTATAACTTTTTTGGTTTTGCAAGTACGAAAAAAAAACCTTGCGTTCCTCTTTAAAATACCAATAAATTATATTAACCTTTTTTGCCAAATTAAAAAATTTGAAAAAATATTCATAGCCCCTCAGATAAAAAAAAATATAGAAAATTAAAATCCTAGCACTATTCCTGTCAAGGTATCATTATATGATAAAGCGTTTTTTGCAACAAACCTCAATCATTACCCAATATGTCTCTACGAGTATAAGCTATAAGCTGAATTACATATTATATAGTTTGATATGCATATAATATATAAATATAATTCACATTTTTTTTTGCTAAAATTATGAAAATTGCTCAAGAATACATATTTTGAACCTCATAAAAAACCTCATAAACTTATATGCGTTTTTACATAAAATAAAGAATGATAAATATTACTTCACATACCATCCTTTTCATAGTCACCCCCTGTTTGTGGTATGTACAAGGTGCAAGCTAACATTTTTCAAAATTTGCATACAATTCTTGAATGTTTTAAATATTAATAAAGCAATGCTTGTCTGTTGAGGCTCCATTTTTGAGTGTGCTACTATGTGAGAGGTCAAACCTAGAACTATTTGATAAAAACAAATCAGGTAAACTTTTGCATAAATGAAAAGCAGTACAACATTGAGGTTTTATCACAGACTTCCTTTGGCTGCTAACTTGATGAAGACCTAAGAAATGGGCACCACTGCTGTTAGGCGGAGTCCTTACTTTCATCCAAATTTCGATATGGGCAGTATTGCTTCTTCTCTACTACTCCACAAATTGCATAATCGAGAGGGGAACAGTCTGAGGAGGAGAATTAACTGTTGCCCCATTGTCTTTTAACTAACTAGTTCAACAATTTATGCCTTAACTTGACCCAGTTTGCCTTAGTTTGCTGTTGAAAGCAGTGGCCGATGTCATCGTACATAAATGGACTTCCACAAATCCTTAATATACCTCTTCAAAGTCCAATCCATGACATTAAGAGCCTTGGTATGCCGCCTCATCTACTTGGCCGGAATTTTAGTGATCCTGGTGTCCAGGTCCTCCATGATTCCGATTTTTCGGTGATTACCGCAACCAGGGGACTCTTAAAGCTTTTACCTGAAGCATCTATGTTTTTAATCTTATAAACAAGACTCCAGGAGCCCCCTACGATCTTCATGATCTCCTTAACACTTATTCAGCAAATGAGATAGCCTTTGCTCTTTCGCCTCTATGCAGATAACTGCTGATTTTTGAAAAAAATACATATATATATATATAGTTTATTAACTATAATAGTAATACAGAAACCTAGTATTTAAAAATATTCTCATCAAAGTAATCCAGATTGGTTTGAAGTCAAGTACACGATTTAACCTTGCACAATGTATTTGACTACTTTATCTAAAAATAACATTTGTTGATAAAGCTCACCATGTCATATTAAAAAAGAAAAGAAAAGGGTGTATATCTATAATTGTAAAGCAAAGTGTGTCTATGTGTTGCGTGTAATAACTATTAGCAATCCCTGAAGAACTTATGCTAGTTTCTTATAATTAGACATGATAAATTTAGTGCATTCGGCGGTGAAAGAATCGACTCCTCCTCTTAAGTTGAACTAAAAATTGTACAAATGTGACCTTGCTTTCTTAAATATGTTCGCATTTCACTTCTCTCTTTATAATATATGCTACAAAATATAATTTTACACAAAACAATCTCCAATAATTTCACCATTTCTCTATTTAATATTTATGGCATTAACACGTGACTTACAAATGTAGTCCAGATCCACTTCAATGCATGTCTGGTCAGCAGCATCCTTTACTTACTCCAGCCTTCCATGACGTTGCCATTATCTCAACATGCGTCCAGAAGGAATAAATAATAGAAAGGGCTGTTTTATAGGGGAGCGGGCCTTGCTCCAGGTTCTGTTCTTGATTAGAGGTTGCGCATTGTATATAATTGTAAGTATAATTACGAAGCAAAACATTTTATAAAAATAGAAAAAAGGATTTACAATTACTTTAAAAAATAAAGGTTGTTTTAAAAATAGAAAGAAATATTATTTGCTTAAAAAAGTCAAAATATGGACACAAATTGTGATAAAAGACCAAAGAAAAATGAGTTTTTCCTTAAGAACGTTATTTTACTTATCAAATACTTCATTATTTAATTTTACTCATATAAAAAAAGGTATATTGTAAATAATTTTTTTTAGAAAAAGTAAAAATATTTAAAAGAAAGAAATTTTAATATTTTGTTATTTTTAGGCTTGTTTAAATAAATTTGTCTCAATTGGTATGTTGTAATGTTGTATCTGTTTGTTGATGTAACATATATTAAAAAAAAAAAAAAAATACAGTCGTAAAAAGGGATTCAGGTCTTTCCATTCACCCAGTGACTCAAACAATAAGGGTTCAATTCGCATCGAACCTCTATGAGATCTTATGATGAGTCTGTTCAGATATGAGCAAGAGTCGTTACTATTTTCTTTGTAAAGAAAAAATATAACTGTAGTGATTAAATACTCGATTTAAAGTGTAATCTGTCTGTAGGCGCTGATACTACAAGGCAATCTCCAATCGTTCCAATTATTGAAGATATTCCCTCAGAAATTTAGTGGTAATGTGCACTAAGTGAGCCACTTTTGGGTAACCGTAGAATGTGCAGTCTCCTCTCTATCTTCAACTCTCGATTTATTTGTAAAAAGAGCGGACGTAGTCATTTTGTAGCAGAACTGCTTCTCTTTTGAGTCCATGAAAGGGTTACCAAATACTTTTTTTGAGTTTTTAAGTACATCTTCCGAGAGTTTACAACCTAAATTATGGGAGCATTTAGTAAGTAAATCAGCCCAGGAAATCAAAATTTGAAAATACTTAAAAGAGGTATGCTTTCCAACCGCAAGTAGTACGGAATTGGTACTATAAAACTTTGTAAACTTCATCAATTTTTTAATTCAATTAATATACAAAAAGTTCGACTTTCTCATGACTAAGTTTGCTGGTGTTTCCTTTATAAGGCTGTTATTGGTAGACTTACAAAATTATCCTAGTAATTGACATATTAAGCCTATACTTATTGGGTGATTTGAGCCACGTGTTCAGGTGCTCTATTTTTCTGGAATATTACCTGCATAATGAAATAATACAAATGAATTAGGAAAATCTTACATGGCTTATACCAAACGAACTATATGTTTTTTAATTATTTGAAAGCTACATTTAATGGCATTCAATGGCTCATAATGAAATCTACTTTTCTCCATAACCTCGGCCACACGACACCGGAAGCTTTAGCAGGCCCAGACGACCTCGTGCAGATCAGCTCTGCAATGTTACGGTTAATGGATTCCTTTAGGGACACCACAGAAGAATGATACTTGGCATAGTTATCATGCACGATCTACCCCTAGAGATATAAATTGGATGAGTCTGGGATGTTTGCAGGACAAAAATCCGGGCTACTAAAGTGAATACATATGTGGCCAAGACATACTGAATTTTTTTGGCCTTGTGTGTCGGCGTACTGTCTCGAAAGGTGTAATATTTCTTACTTAAGCAACTCCATCTATCCAAGGAATGTAAATTAAAAATGCAAAACTAGAACCAGTACAATAACAAAGCTGGATCGGCTCGATGTCACCTGGGCCTGCTAACACTTCGGTTATCGTATGGCCAAGGTTATCAAAAGAAATGGATCTCATTATTAATAATTTAATTCCATTAAATGTAACTTTCAAATATTTAAAAAAAGTATGGTTTTACACCATCTAGTTTGTTTTTTATAAGTCTTTAAATATTCCCCCAATTTTTCGGGGCCATCCTATAAATTAAATTATAAACAACCTTCCTGGCCACTCTAATTAGCTTTAATTTTTTAAAAGTGTCACCTACACAAATGAAGTAATTGAGTCTTTAACTCAATTGAAAAAATAACATTACAGCTGATATTTAATAGATACTATCAAACATAGGAATTTTTAAAGTCACTCACATACAACCTCATAATTTTAAAATGTATGAGTATTTAAATGCTTAGTTTTCACCTGGTATGGGTAAGTGTAATGCATACATTACCATTATGAACAGATGTCATTTGATAAGCTATTGTTTTTTATTATTATCATTGGTTTTTCTTAAAATTATTGGTATTTTTATGACTGTTAATTTTATAAAAGATAATTTCAAATAGCATGTTCTGTCAAAGTCGTAAATTAGCCATTTATTACACAAGATGATATTTGCCCATGATTATTCTGAACAATTTACATTCTACATACAGAATGCAACCGTTATTTAACAACCAACACGATTTTTTATTAATCGATTTTCTCCTAAAGTAATCATCCATTTTTAACAAAAACCAACCCCAAATGAAAGCTGAATAATTTTTTTTTTTGTTAAGAACGGCCTCAAATTAATCTCAAAAACGGGAGCAAGTCTTGATGAAAGTCTTCTTTGGCATATTCCGGAACTCCTCCGAATTCTGGACATCAGATGGGATTTTGTGTTGCAGCAGGATTTTGTGGTGAGTTGTGTCTCTTGCAATGAAGTCAATGGGGGGGTCTAGTGTAACACTTTGTTCAACAAGGTCAAAATAAATAAATCTCACAACCATGTTAACGTTTTCTTTCCAGTGTTTACATAGAGCAGAGTCTTGATGTAACCTCCAAAGTCTTCCAGTTTCTTCCATACATATAAAGGAATTGTCCAAGTTGAAGGATTTTGCAACTTCCACATGATCTTGTTTGGTGCAGACTAAAACAAGAACACTCTGACTTTTCCGCAATTTTGGAATAAATATTCGTTGATCGATCCCATTTTTTTAACCGACACCAAACACTTCTGGCTAGACGCCAATACAACAAACAAAGTCCTACATGAGCATGTGCACAAAGTTCAATGTTAAACAACGGTCACACACCGTACATAGTTGGTATGCTGTTATCTATATTGTATATTGCAACCTTTCTTCTTAATAAAGAGAAAAAAAAGGCTCAATATCAGTTGATAGTTTAAATCACTCAAGGAAAAGAATGGGGAGACAAAAAATCAACAGCATAAATGAAAGTGAAGGCAATAAGTTCCTTGAACATCTCACTCATCACATCAGTCATCTACCTATTGCACAGACTTATATTGTTATAATTGAAAATAATATGATCTATCAGTATGCGTTATTTTTGAGTTTCTTTTTTTTTTTTAGTAGTTTCCCTGACAATTTAGTAAGGGTTTTGAGAAGAGCAGCTTCAAATAGCTCCTCCTTCTTTCATTGTCATATTATTTTCATCTATAGAAAATGCCATAGTTGAAAATAATACGTCTGACAGTATACTAAGAAAAAATCCATCGAAAATTAATGTAGTTATCCTGACAATTTGAACAATGACTGAGAGAATAGGAGCATATCTTTCATGACGGGTTTGAAAACACAAAAGAAACTAGAATAATTTTTCAAAAAATGATCCTTTGTTTCCATCTTTGTACATTGCACTCAGAGTTGAAAAAAATCATCTTCACAATACCTAAAAGAATTAGAAATAGTTAAATTCTACGGTTAAAAAGTCATAATATTTGCGCCAAATGAAGTCACATATATCAAAAGATGTTTCAAACTATAGTTAAAATTCTTGAGTATCTTAAGTGAAGTTCCAAATTTGAATACAAAGCCTATAAATGATCCGAATATGTCTAAGAAATATTAGCCTGGATATATATAAAGTAAAAAAATTATATTTGGGATTATATACTTTTATTGATTTTTGTAAAAGATTATTTTTATGATGACGTACCATATATTTCGTTCTCTTGGAAAAACTGTGAATAAAACATAGACATACTGGGTTCCAGAGAAATACTTTATTCCATGAAATTGTCCACTGCACTACATGGCTGTCATTTTTTTTGTTATTTTCTTTTATCCTACCGTCAGGTCATACTTTCTACAATCCTATGTATATATAATCTCAAACACGCTGTTAACATATTGTAAACTAGATGTCTATGTGCTGTTCAATGTTATTTTATTTACTAAAGCTATAATAATTACTATTTAATTTTTGAGAATGGAACATCCTAGTATCTCTCATAGCTGCCACTTGTGGCAATTCTAATAAAACGTCATGACAGCTAAGCTGTTCTCCTCCTAAAAACTTTTCACATTATCAGGATTATAACATCCATTTTCGGTTCCTTTTATTTTTACATACCGACAGAACATTGTTTATATAGAACTGTATTTTCGAAGCTAAAAATTACACAAAGTTAATTTAGACGAACAAAAGATGTACTCCATTATTTATTGAGTATGATTATCCAGTAATTGAGAAATCCATGCACAACTTTTTTATTCCTGACGAGTAAATTTTCTTTTCTACTACGTACAATTCTATACAAAACCGGATTGAACATTTTTGTATGGTCGTAAGATTCAGGATTTATTTTGGAGTTTTAAGTGTAAGTCCTTGTTAGTCTCAAAGTAGAATTGATTATATAAATCGAGGTAATTCTCGTCAATCTACTTCTTTATTTCCTTCTTTCCCTCCCCTTGTACATATGATTGTAGCAAGTCGAATGAAACGTCATACACTAGTTCGGGTGGTTCATATCTGGCGAGCTATGATAACGCATGTACATACATTCATTTTAGTAGTGTATTCCATTAATTTATTATTAGTTATTAGACAAAAATGGCCAAGAGTCTACCCTTACAGTTGTTCCCGATAAGATCCTTGAAAGTCTTGGAAATATCAGAACAGTTGATTTGAGCAGCCTTGTAAACTCAATAATCTCCTTGGGCATGCCCCCGCATGGATGTGCATAATAATGGCCAGACAGCGTTCGTATTCGTATGACATCTCAAGGATTTTCTATTATTTCTTATACAATTGTAGCAGCTGAATTTGATGAGCACACTTTCATAAATATAGATAGCAGGGTTGCCAATAAATTACAGTCTAAGCTAATACGGGTTTAAAATATCTATCTTGTATATTGAATGTAAGGTTCACAAATAAAGAAATATTTATTTCTCTATGATAAATTCCGTACATAATAATGAACAGTTGATAATAAGAAAAATACAGAAGCCTAGCTACCATATATTTTTCCATGTCCGTATTGACAGTCGAGTTTCAGAGTGGATAACAAAGCTTGACGTAATGTTAAGTTTACTGATGGGAATAAAAAGTACCTTTTTACTCTTTTCTGTTCTAATTTTGTGTATGGAAAAAAAGGAAATGCCTTTTACTCCCATCAGTGAACAGACATTTAAGTGAATAAACAGTTTCATCAATGCATTACTACATTAACTCTATTGACTAAAATAGTTACTGTGGCATATATAATGTGACACTTTGTCAAACAATCCCTACTTATTTATTATATTCTAGTATTCATTTTTTGTAGTATTTGGCGAACTAATTACGCATCTTTTATTTTTTATTGTAACAAGGTACAACTTTATTAATATTCAGGTCTGGTTTAATTCAGGTAAACCTCAATACAGATATCTCCACTTGACTACATTATAGATAATCGTAAGTAAAAATAAAAAATCATTCATAGTAATGATCAAAATAAAATTTGGGGATTTTAATATCCATCTGTAATACTGTAGAGATACCAAAGGGAGTATTCGAGTGTCATTCCTAACTAAAAAATAAAATATAATATGTGTGTAATAAAAAAGCTGCAATCTTCTTCTGCAAGCTTTCAGAAGAAGCATATCCTCTCCTCCCGGGATTTTCCAAATATATTACCAGTTGTGAGAGTATTGGTCATTATATGGTATATCATCCAATATAAAGAGTAATCAAAAAGTCTTTTGGATTACTTTTTATAATTGCGGATGTTGTCTACACTTTTCACCATCTCTCTTTCTTTTTATTTGTCTAAAAATATATGCTCTATGACCTCATCCGGTTCTTATTTTCTACTTTTTTGAAACAGTTAATTTAATAAGGATAATACAAATTACAAGAAAGGAACCAAAAAATAAAAATATTAAATTAAAACTTTAAATAAAGACCAATACGTGAAAAAATCAAACCCTTTACTCGAAAAAGTCTGCAAGAATACTCTCAAAAGATGTTAAATAATTTATATATAATTTAACAGAGACGACAAAAAGGATAAAAAAGACCAATCCTTCAGGGCAGGAGAAAATAAGTAGTTCAATATAAATTCATCTATGCAATATAAGTAACAATCGGATTGATTTTAATGTGAATATTAAAAAACAAAACAAAAAACTAATTGTCTTGAATTCTTACAAGTCTTAATTGACTCTCTTCTCGGCGATAGACCGGGATCAAGTCAGATCTTTTTCCTGATCCTGTTCAACTTTTCCATATGTTAAGAGTAGTTAAACTAAGTTTTCATTCAGAACATTGCCGGAATTACAGAAACATTTATAACACCTTTAATTTTATTTGGTCTCTCCTTAAAAATTCAAAGTGTTTCTACAAAAACAAAAGCTAAGGATTTTGCCTTATGAAGCTGTAAAATCATGATTGCAGAAAAGTCAGAGCTATTCTGATCGCAGCCGCAACCCGATATTCTGCCTTCTCCGTTAGGATTCCAAGGACGCATCAGTCTTCATGGAACTATGCTTGGGGACATATTACACTACAGTCACTCATTGTCTGATTAAAACTTAAAATTCTTGCAATGTTTAATTCACAAATATACGAAATTTAAAAGTATTCCAGATCTACAGAATAATCATTGTTTTATCCTTTTATTTAAATATTATATAACTGCTGCTCATTCTCTTTTATGAATTTTTTAGCTATTTTGTGGCTTTGTTTTGTTTATTTATTTACTGTTGAACTTTATAGAATAAACTTTCTGTAGAAAATGGATTGATAACTAACATCATATATAGCAATTTTTCAAGAAGATGTTTGACTTTTGTGTAGGGAACTAATTTTAAACTAGAATGTTTAATTATATATATATATTTGTATGTAACTTCTCTAAATATAAAAAGTTATAAAAAATAAGTTTTCTAGGTTTTGGAGATTGTGAAGGTTCTTTTGCGCCAATTTCTTCACAAATATCTATAGGTTATCCTTTTTTACATAGTTTAGTTTCTCTTAGGGAAGAATGTTCTCTATCTGGTTCCCGATTTTAGTCATCAAAGGGGTTACACGAAACGATATTTGTTTCATCAACAGTAATAGCCTCCAAATCATCGGCATTGGGACTAATTGCGGAAGGTATGTCACTATCACCTCCTTTTATTGAATTCATTATTTCTTCACTTGTATTAGCTACGGAGGAAATCTCCTCGATAGAATTTTGCAAATCTTGAATATCCACTATATCTGATTCAATCGTGGAAGAAGCTTCTTTTTCAGTTTTTCCCGGCTTTCTACAGAGTCAGATTGTTTTTTCCTCAGGCTTATTTGAAGACTCATTCCTTTTGTTACTCCATTCCATAATGGATTGTTACAAACCATTTCATATTTATTTGATTTCACCCTCTCAGCTTTACATACATGTTTGATCCTTGGAATTTAAGCCTTATGAAATGGCCTTGAATGGGCATTATTTCAGGTAGTGTTAATGGATCCGCAACTATCTCAAATTTCTTTATAGTTTTTATACATTTGTTCTGCTTTATCATGAAATGGTTTTTTGGGGGATAATGGTCTACAATTTGTCCTAATTGTTTCATCCATTCAACTGCCTTTGGCTCATTAATTTTCTTAAAAGTATAACAAAGGAAATCCACTATTTTATAGTAGTATCAACTCTATTTTTTTTTTTTCATCCCTTTCCATTCAATCTTGAGGTCCTCCTTTGTTCCAGAACATTTTTCGTATCCAATATACTTTCTGAATTTGTTAAATTTTAATTAAGGGTTATATTTTTAACCTTTTTATAGATTTGTATCAACGTTTGTATGAAAAAAAATCATCATTTTTACATACAACATAGTTTATTCACTATAAAATTTTCTGTTAATTTCTACAATGCTCTAATCTTTTATTTACAATCCAGAGAAAACCCAATTTAAAGGTTAAAAAATCCCCATATTATTATTTTTGTTTGAAGAGGAGGAATAAAACCATAGTTTTGCAACTATTTTTACTTCAAAGAGGTTCATTTGAAACATAAATTATTAGAATTTCATTTAAAAAAGTTTAGTTGGTCCAATATATTAAACTTTAATTATTTACACTTCAAATGATCTCATTTGGAGAAATATTTTTTTATGAGCGTGTCAGGTAACATAACACTATAATTGAATTTGCTATTTACAAAATTTAAAAAAAAGCAAAATTTTGTTAACTATTGTAATTTATAGAATTATTGAAAAAAAATATATACCTATATAATAGAGTTTGTGCGTCTACTTTATGGGTGCCTACACCGTTAGACTTAGAAGGCTGAAAATTTCCATGAATAACTCATTTGAACCTGGTTAGGCTAAGACATTGTGCATTTTTTTTTTGGCGTGGGGGGAAGGTCATATAAGGGGGGCTTATTCTATACCCAAAATACAAAATTGTTTTTTGGAGCCCAGATAAACAGCTCAATAAACAGCTATAGTTGCAACATCGTTATCTAAATTTTTTCAAAATCAAAAAAATTATGGGCAAAAATATGAAACCGGTGAAAATTGTAGTTTATTTTTTTCAGGTACAAAAAAATAAATTTCTAATGGAATATTGGATTCGTATATAAAATAAAGTTGAATCAATTTGTTTGGAATTCGTTTGCATATAAGTTCGAAGAAAGACTTACTATGGGCCAACCAAGCTTTTTATAGCTTTACCCCGTGAGTTTTACTGGAGAGGTAGTCTACGTCATGGATTAATTTTGGTTCGGGCACTTCTACTTTTAGGTGACAATGAACCAGTTAATTTTAATACTCTCTTCAAGAGGAAAGACGAACTGCCGAAACACTGAAATTGTTTCCAGAGGGCAGCTGGGTACGTTTTGTAGTTTTACTCATAAAATGTTCTCACATCAAACTAAATCTTGGTCATAATGGGGATAGGAAAGGTAAATAGCGACATGGGTCCACATATCCCGTTCTATATTACTTTAAAGGCTCTTAAGATGCGATTGATCCGGAAAGAGATAGAGAAAATCCAGAGTATTAAACCTCTGGTACTCTTATTCCCCGAGTTTCTCCAGAATCTGGGTAGGTCTATCTCTGACATTGGAATGTTGGGATGGAAATCCGTCTTAAGGAATTCGTTCACCAACTCCATGAAAAAATGGTTGAGATATCGTCTTGAAACCTTTACGAACTTCACTAACAAATTTATAGAAACGGAAGCTGATAAACTCTACTCTTTCTGTAAGAATTATATTAAATTCTCCTTACATTTATTCTACGAATGTAGTATAATTGAACCCGTGAGGAAAAATGTGGAGACAAAAATAGAAAAGGATTATGGAATAGAAGTCAAAAAAGAAAATTTGCTTGTGGCTTAGCCCTCCACAACAATGACTCACCTAAAAGCAGACTCTGTCGTAAATAATTATTTCAACCGTATGACAGGGAAAGTACGATATATATATACGAAATTTTGGTGTTAATAAATTAAAATTATCGATTTGAATCCAGTAACATAATTTTTATTTTATGAAGTATTATAGATCAAAAATATATTTTGCGACCATAGTTATTCAATCTTTCTGTAACTTGCCTCATAGTATGAGTATTTTAGTTCCTAACAAACTGCCAATAAATAAATGGTATCTTTCAGTACCGCGTATTACACGCATCTATTTTGTTGTTTCTCTTAATTTTTATCACTCCAATCAAATCATTTTATATTTCTAATTTTGGACTATACAAACTGTCAATTAAACTCTTAAAGATAACATCTTCTATTTTCTATTCCTCAATTTCTAGTGTTGATTTGTGCTTTTAAAGAATATTATTATATTTATATTCTATAGGTTTGAAATTTTTCATTTATTATGAATATTGAATTCCTTTTTTTCCCCGATAACCTATCAAAAAAGAAACTATGAATCAAATTAAACATAATTTCAATTTTGCTTTGATATAGCCGTACCATCTCTCTTGTCCACAAATTTGATCTGAAGCGTTTGTTACTTCTTTTACTGCACGTTCAGAACTTTGTGTGGGGCATGCTATTTTGAGAAGTCGAAACGGTTAGGAGACAAAACGAATGAGTTGACTTTGAGGAATGATTACTGTGATAGAAGGTCCTATGTCGTTGTTCCAATCGTGGATATTAGTAATTAATGTAGCATCCCCACTGAGGTTAGGTAAGTAGTATGGTCGTATATGGATTACAAAATCTCTTCCATCTCATATTTTGGATATCCTGAATTGTCCATCTTCTTGCTTAGAGCTTGATAATAAGGATAGTGGAAGGTGCTCAGAGTGAGCATTTTCCACCCACCTTTCTCAACAAATTTCATGACAATACTTTTTACTTTTTTTGATAGTGCATCTGTTTTTATTCATGTTAAGAATTAATTGTATTTGATGTAACGTATATGATGGACCTATTAAAATATTTAAATCTACTGTATCTTCAAACCACATATGGAAGTAAAAATTCAAATTGAACTCGACTATAACACGTAACTTTTTTGTTTTATCTCCAGTCAACCCACGCTTGGAGAAATAGAGTCGTACGAAACGACTTGCCGATATGAGCGATATTGAATGTGAAACAAAGTCGATTTTCATTTGAAGAAGTTATTCATTTGCAATTCTTAAAATAAATATTTTTGTAATACGATAAGCCTAAAATTGACCACCATTGACCATAAAATTGCCTATTTTTTTAAATTTATAATTAAATTTGAAGTTGTGAACACTACCTTAAATAATTTTCCCAAAATTCCCTATTTCTAATAAATGAACGCCTAATATAATTAATGTATATTATTCATATAATCTAGGACACCTAAAAACGAGTTAGCTCAATTTTTGGGGCCATCGAGCTCAGTTGTTATATGACATACGGGTAATTTATTGGTCTAGAAGATAGACAATTCAAAAATCAAAAATAAGAGATATAGAAAATGGAAGAGATTTTGGAGATAAAAAGTAAAGCATACTGTTTGCTTTACATCAATCCGGATGATATTCAATTAATATTAAGGATTTGTACATTACCACTGTGCCTTTTATTACGATAGTCATTCCTAAAAGTCACCGATAAGTTTTATCGAAAAAAAAAATACAAGATATACATCCATGATGAATGAAAAATATTAAACTTTTAGATTTCAAAAATATAATTAAATAAAAACAAATCAACCTTAGAAATTAAGGAATAAAAATAAAATGTCATATTTTTAAAAGTTTAATTGACATTGTTTCTAGTCCAAATCTATAATCGGGTAAAATAAGGTGTCTTATTTGGCATGAATGAACAACGAAAGTATATTTAATAACAGTATATTATACACTTTGTATCAAAAAACGAGGGGTGAGTAGTAAAAATGAAGAGAAACGTCTAAATATCTGAGCGTTATACGCGGTACTATAAGAGAATATTTATTGAATGGCAGCATGATTGGAACTAAAATACTCATCCTTTGAGACAAGTTAAAGAAGGATTGTATAAATTTTGTTGCAATAGATATGTTTGATCTATAATACTTAATAAAATAAAAATTCTGTAACTGGAAGCAAATCGATAATTTTAATGTAACAACACAAAAGTTTCGTAATTAGTAACATTTTACAGATTTTCAAATCAAAAGGCGTCCATCAAGGACCACCTTTTTGGACATTTGATGGTTATTCGTTCTATTCCTTGATGTGAATATTGTAGCTTTTCTGTATTTTTTGGAATTACTAATTGATTTTCTTTATTAAGCAAGGAACTCTCTCAGTACTCATCCCAGATTAAATTTTCATGTAAGGTTTCACTTTATCCCCATAAATTTATGTAAATGTCTGAGTTATTAACAAATTATTATGGAATTAATTATGCAAATTTCAAAATATATTCTTTTATGGTTTCTTATGATTTATTTACATACCCAACGATCAATATGAAAAAGGAAGATCCTGAAAGAGAGATATATTGTTTCTTTACAGAACAAGTATTGTTTGGTAATGATATGTCAATTTATAGATAATTTTGAGAATGGGAACCCAAAACTTGCAATATCATTTAATTACAATTTTAACCTCTGATATTTTACGTTACGTGGTTTCATTATGCAACCAAATAACACTGAAGCTAAAATAAACAAGTTTTTTTACTCAATACAATCACTTCTTTTAATTAACTTTCATGAGTTGACTCCCGTACGATTTAAAGCAACTAAATGTAATTATTATTGACTCAAAAAAGATATATCATATAATTTGGATCTTTAAATTAATTCATATGAATCAAGGATCTTCCTTTAGAATGGGTATATTTTCATTCTTAGTCATTGATAAGATCAATAATTCATAACAGTTCTCTAAATAACAATGTAAAGTTGACAACAATAAAAATACAGAAGACTAACTACCATATTCTTTGTCAAGTTTGCTTGTTTGACAGTTGAGGTTAAAAGGGTAAAAAAGTTAGTCGTGATGTATAACATGATCATTTGCATCTCCATTTGTACTGCCTAAAATATGAAGAAGTCCATTTTAGACAACAAAGTCAAGAAGAACCAAAAAATTCTGCTACAACAATATGTCTGACTTCTGGCCTGCCTGCCTCCATATGACTTTTCCCCACCCGTAACCTCCACTCCTATGCTTTGCAGTTTGGGTCGTCTTGGAGAATAATATTTGCCACACCTCTCATTTGGATTCGCTCCGAGCTTCCATCATGACAGCATGGTATGCCATGGAAAGGGTTATAAATTCACATGTATAAAGTATAACAGTAAAAAAATTATTACATTTCTTCACTGATGTTTTTTGTTAACTCTGCCAACAAAAGAATCCACTCTTGCAATGTTCATATAATCCAAAGAGGATCACTGACGGTGACATCTTCAAAGTTGCAACATCGACTATCATACTCCACAGACAAATTTAAGGAGGTTGCGAGGGAGGCATAAGGATTACATTAACTCATAGGGTGTGTTTGGGATTCACACCAGAGCAGATGTACTTGAAATATCGTATCTTCTCTCCAATCTTTTTCATAGAGGGGCTCTTAATAGATCATTAAAATCTAAACACTTAATAATTCAAAAATTAATGAAAGTAAGGGATTAAAATTAATTCATAGTTCAATATATTAAACCATAAACAGTTAAAAAAAAAAAAAAAAAAAAAAAACTGAGCTCTCTAGCCTAAATACAAGTCGAGGAAATTACACTTCAACATGATCAACAGGACGAATTTCCATTCGCGTACTACAAGTAGTTGAGTGTCTCCAGCACCACAGTCTACGCCGTCAGTAAGTCCAAAACGTTGGAGAGATAGAATGGCTCTGTCAAAAAAGTCAAACTGGAGCCGAAGGTGTTAAAGAAAACAGCCCAAGACAATCTCTTCAAGTCCATGCGGGCCTATGCAAGAGATTTTGAGGTTTCCCACCAGACTGTCCAGACAGTTATAAAAAGTGGATGGAAAGAGCCTTGTTAGGGTGGAGAGGCCACTCTTCCATTACAAGCTCTTTTTAAGCTCTTTTTTTGACACTTTTGACAGTCCAGATACCAACACATTTTGGGTACAAGTTGAGGGGAATGCCCCTGGAGTCCTTCATCCAAAAGGTCCTCAGCCAGCACTAATGACTACAATCGCAACGTGTGGCCAGACTTCCGCCGGTAAGGGCTGTTACATCACTGATAAAGATGCCGCTGTTAATTTTTATTTAATTGAAAATTAAAAAAGAATACCTTTTTTTGAAATATGTATTATAGCACCTACCTTTAGATTAGTAGGTATATTCGCTATAGCTCATATCTATAGTCATCAACATAATATACCATTTGTTAGGTTTTCTTATTTGTACTGTATCAAAACTATGATTTGTTAAATATTGCATGTTTAAAAGGATACATGCGAAGCTCAATTAATTTAATAACATAGGGTAATAAATAGATTGACTCTGCAATTGAGGTGTCAACTTGCGTTATGTTTTTATAAAAATAAACATGCCGCATTCATTTTGTATAATGTTTTCATTTATGCCTCATTGTAAAAATATAAGGAAATTAGCATAAAATTTTACACATGACGTATATTTGAGTTGTATATGACTTTAAAGCTTGCCAGATCACAAAAATATTACATGATAACCATACAAAATTAGATGTATCTGTCGTTTTAGAATTTTTAAGGCCTCTAAGAATATTGCTTTTTCAAAAATCTTTTATGTATGTAAGTACAATTCTAAAGTTTATCTTTTTTTATGAAATTTGATTTTCAAGAATTTTCAATTTTAATTTTAAATATTTTTACCAACTTTTGTGTATGACAAGAACCAATTAAGAACATTTTTTTTTTTTTTTTTGCAAAATATTATGCAAATTTCCATTATGTGCTTATATTTTATAGGTGATAATTCCATCCCGAGAAAATGCAAATTTAAATGTCAAAAGAGCTTCGTATTTTAAGGGTTATTCGTTTGTAAACGAATAAAATTTTGGGATTCAATAGTTTTTATACCAAAAGAACTATTTACAATTAGTATAAAGAAGAGTATTTGGTTCTAGAAGGATATTTCAGCTGTAGTATTGGTTTAAATTATCTTTTTATTCAGCAGAATTATTGGAAATTCCGTTATAATGATTTATTTTGTATAAAATTTAAATATTTATTGGTAAACAATGAAGTTTTTATATATTACTATATGAACTACTTATTGACTTTTTTCCTCCATAAAATTATCAATATTGCTTTCTAAAGTAGACCTTTTGGAAACAAATAATCTGTATATAAATGAAACACGGAATATTTATGTTTAAAAAAAGTACGATTAATTCAGAAATAATTGAAAAACCTGGGCATTATTCTTTTATGAAAGAAAGTATGGTGATTTTTGCACATTTAAAATGTGTTTTCTCAAAATTAGATGATCGGATATAAAATATAGGCCTATATTTTAAATTAATATAGCTTGGTTTTGGAACTATTGTACAAAAATATTTTTGCTGGAGTACCATTTTAGATATTTTGCCAAAAAATGGCATTCAATAATGAACACTAGCAAAAATAAAATACTGCATCTTACATAAACTTATCACTTAGTCATTTCACCATCATTAGCGAGCAACAATCAAAGATACAGCGCATCTCAGATCTCCTAATTGCCGGAGTTGATGTGATGAAGATTACAGATATTGTAAGCGTTTTAGTAGCCTGGATTTTAATGTGGCCAAGATGGGGAAAAAAATAAAAATGGAGAAGACCTTTCCAGTAAGTGAGGAAGTGCAGGGCATAACTTAAAAAGGGATAAGAAGTTCTTTTTAAGTTTTGAGAAGAATATAAAGTAAGAATCCACTAAATCGATGAATCACCTCGCCAACGACTTTTTGTGGATTCCTAGGACTTTGAAGACGGCTATAAAGCACAACTTGGGATTAGTTTCTTCCATAAAGACCCTTCGCATGGATCAAGGCAAATGACTCAATTTTGAAAATTTTCTTGGAAATGAAGACTTCACAGTTGGTCAATTCCATAACCGCACAAACGACTGCTAGCTAGTGGAAATCTAAGAAGAGGTACAAAGTGCTTACCACACCAAATATCCGGCCAAAAAAAAAAAGGTCTCCGGCGTTGTGTCCTCTGATGGGAAGAAGATATCTCTGTTCTTTTCAAGACTGGACAGAAAATCGGACAGGATGACTACTATAAGGTGATTAAGTACATCATCTTGTCATGGCTGAAAACTAACTACACGGAGGGTAACTACGTGTGGACGTCGTCCCCTCTCACTCGTCCACCCAGTGCCAAAGTTCTATGCTGCTAACATGGCTGGATTCTGGTCTAAAGAGATATTCCCCCCTTGAATCCATTGGATTTTTCTATATGGGGCATGTTGGAGAGGGAAACCAGCAGGCCCCCACACTCAAATGTGGACTCACTGAAGTCCTCCATAGTGGCTACATGGGACAACTTGTCAGAGGAGTTTGCCATCAGTTCCTGCATGGCCTTCAGGCGACGTGTAAAGACTGTGATTGATAATGAAGGTGGCCATATTGAGTCAAAAAAGTTTAGCAAAAACCTTGTTTAGTAAGTAATGTTTTGTTAACATTATTTTTTCGCCTATTATTAAAAATATAAAATTAGGGATGTATTTCTAAATCCATCTCTCGAGTCCAGGTTTTGCTTCCCTACCTTGTAGATAAAATAATGGAAATTGTGGAGTCTGACCGTTATGAAAGCACTGTTTTGATTGCCAAAGGGATAAACATTAATGAAAAAAAAAAAAATCAATAAAAAACGCAGGATTCATTTTAACTACACCTATTATTTTAATTTAAAATTAGCATTGAAATAATAACCAGTGGTTGGCAACAAAATAACACATAAGACTATGCTCCCTATGCTTTTCTCAAAATTTTCCTTTCCCTCATACCTTTGTGGTTACGTGTGGATGGAAATTCTCAATGTGTTCAACAAAAACTACTTCTACTTCAGACAATCAACGTTCCAAACGCTGATAAAGGGGTGAAAACAGAATAATTTACAGCTGACAACAAAATACAATGATAACTTTTATGTTTGTGAAGTAACGGCTTGTCTATTGGTATTTGACACATTAATGAAGAATCTGTAAGTAGCTTTTTTGTATCAAACTTAAGATTGGAATTTTTTGGAGTATTATATCTCTTTTCATAAGGTTTGAGTAAGGAAAAAATAAAGATATATATATATAAATTAAGTAAATTTTCTTCGAAAGAGTATGCTAATTTAAAAAAAGATTTTATATTAAAGTAAGATTATCCATTTCCGAGAAAATGCAATTTATAGGGGGAAAAACCATTAAATAAATATAAACTGTATTGAAAGGAATGAGGCCTCAATTTTTCATTAGTTTAAAGTAAAATGACTTTATTTGAAGCGTAAATAAATGGTATTTAATCTAAAAAAATGTATTGGGTGGTTGTATATCAGCAATATCGATTTAATTACTTTTTTTTTTCAAACCTAAATTTCTTGTGGTTAAGTTGAATTTTGGTATGAAAAGAAAAAATATATACAGATATAAATGATTAAGTATTTTAGTTTTTATATAAATCTAAAGATATTTTCTGAACAAAATATACGAACTGAAATGCAAATTGCTGTTAAAATGGACTTCTTAGAAGTAAATACTCATAAATTAAACATCATTTAATAACACTGAACAATAAAATTTCAAGGTTTTTTATTTTTGCTATTGGATTGAGATTGTTTATTCCTCCTTGCTTTTAGTCTGGAGAAACATAAAAATTACCTTTATAATTTGTAACGTACCAAGTACTTTAAAAAAAAATATTTTGCCAACATTTGCATAATATAATGTTATTTTTGTCTTGGAAGATCTAAATTAAAGAAAGGAGCATAAAAAATAGTTTGTAAGTACATGGGTCCGAATTCAATAATAATAAAAAAAAATCTGTATCTCTTTCTTAAACGGAGAGAATGTTTTGTTAGTACAAAAAATATGACAAAAATTGTCTCTTTCTTGGGAGACTAATAATTTCCTAATTTTTGATCACTTAGTTTTTTTATTTTTAAAAAGGGTGCGATCGTTATTGAAGCCAGTAAAAAATGAAGTTGTATGTTCCCGACTGAAAGTTAAAGTACAGTCCTGAATTTTTTATCACCTTTCGTTTTAGCCGTAAATATAAAAGCTGCGTGAAGGTAAAGAAGCTGCTCAACAACTTGAGGAGTCCTCACTCATGGAACACCCTCATCTTTACTCGGACGGTAAGAACTTTTACTCGGACCAAACTGTGAGCAAAAAGTACAATTGGTGGCTCTGATCGGACACTTCAGAGGTTCCAAATGTGAGAACAAAGTAGTTCCCTGTCATTGTTATGGCCCAGGAGGCTGTAAGCAATATGGACGACGTCATGAACCCCTCACGTCTTACAGTGAATACTAATGTCTACATCGACGTTACAGAGAATGTGGTGAAACCCTGGGCGGATCAGGTAGCCCGGGAGAGCCACATATCTTACAGGACGATGGTGTCCCAGCACACACATAGAAGAAGGCCTTGTAGGGGTTCTCCGGGAACCTGACTGGGCTACTGGGACAAGGATGTCTGGCCCCAGCTCCACCACAGTGTATTCCTTCGACTTTTTTATGAGGTGTGACTTAGAAGGACATTTAAATATCTCCCAATAGCATGTAGGAGTCTATCATTGCCTCCATCATAGACGTATTCACCAAGATTCCTAGGAAGGGCGTTGTGAATGCCTTAGGCCGTTTCTGGTCCAGCCTGTAGGAGATCGTGGCTGCGGATGGAGGTTTTATTTGTTAAATCTAAATATTACATATTGATAAATTTCAAATGAGTACCGTTATTTTTACCGAAATTATAAGGTTGCGAGTCGAAAAGAAGTGTAATGATTCAATTTATTTTATATTTTATTGTCAATAATGTTATTCAATTTGATCTCCATTTTTGGGAACCATTCTTTCGATTCTTGGCCTGAAGGGATTGTACGCATTGAAAACTTCTGCAGGATAAATAGACCCAAGTGCTTGGCAATAGAAGCCTTTAGGGTCTTGATGCTGTTTTGGATGGTAGCACAAATCTGTCTCTCTGGCTTCCCCTATAAGTAATATTACAAGGGGTTCATATCAGGAGTGTTGAGGCCCAGGTTTTGAGGCTCTAAAAAGGGATTATATTTATGTTAAGAAGGTCCTGAGTCTTCTTGGCCGTATGTACAGGAGAAGAGTCTTACTGAAACACAAACTGGGTTTCATTAACCTCCTTGATCGTCCAGGGAATGACAATCATGTTCAAAACCTCACAGTATCTATCTTACCCTACCCAGTTCCTTCGAATTAAAGAAGAACGGCCAGGATATCCGAAGTCATTATCAAGGTTGTCTGTATGGACTTTCATACGAGATTGAAGGCTGTCCCTGCAGCCAATGGAAGCTATATTGAAGGAAAATATTTCTTTTTATCATAGATTAGTAATATATTCATACAAAAATAACCAATTTTGATTTAATAAACGGCGAGTTTACATTTTTATTCAAAGCGATACCAGGTTAAGTGATAATACTGAAATATAGTCTTGATTATAAATTTTATATTTTCTTTTCTCCCAAGAAAATTGATTCGTCAAATTGGGCCGCAATTAGACAAAATGATTAAAGGTGGAATCTTTTCTTGACTCCCATGTTTTGTTCCTCAACCGGAAATTGTAGAGTAATCAGATTTGAAATTGTAACCAATAACCGTAATGCAGCTATCAAAATAGTTAACGAGGACACCAAGCGCAAATTCAAAAGTGGAAGAACAATTTATAAGGAAAGTGAGGCTTTTAAGCTAGATTTATTCATCAGGATCAACCCCAACTCCACAGATGAGCGTTTTGCATGGAATATTTTGAAGATAATTTAAGGAAATGGGCTATAAACCAAACATTAGAAAGAAACACCAGTTTTTAACACGAACCTTGTCCCTAAAAAGAATAAATATTTAAATCTCTTCAACGATTTACCTTCCCGTTCTTGAGAATAATATTAATGCTTTTGCCCATTTCCAAACTTGACTTGCTTAACACAGCTATCAGGAGGGAATAAAAATAATGACCAGATAAAAAAATCACCAAAGCCTGTTAGTTTTTCTGATACTGGCTCAAAGCTGTTATGTTTTTTGAATTTTGAAAGATCATTAGTTAATTTTCAATTTTGCAAAGTTTTATTACAATAAATTGATTTATCAAAAAGTTATTATCGGTTCAATATTTCATTGCTTTACTCATAATTTTTGTAATACATCTTGTATGTATATCGATTTTAAAATATATACCAACTTAACTTTAGTTTGTAGAAGGGGAGTCCCCTAGGATTAATAAAGTTTTTATTCATTATTTTGACCTTTTTATTATGTCAAACAAATAAAAGACATTTATTTATATTGTATATTCTATAGTTTAATGCAAATGATGCACAATATTTAGTGACTTAGGCAGTCTCTTGCCGTCAAGTACCTCTATTAACTTGGCAAATATATTTAGGATTTTGTTTCAAAATATAGAAATTAAAACACTTTTGAATTATAATTTCAATAACGTATGTTTCTATAACAAATAGTTTAAACTACAGACAAAAATGAGGGCCTTCAGGTGATATCTAAAGAATGCACGTCCGTTAGGGATGGTTTCTTCGCACATATCTTCCTAGTCCTCATTGACAAAGGCCTCCAGATGGCAGATGGTGCAATACCTTAATTAAGTAAGTTCAAATCAGGACTGTAGCCGGCTTAAAACTGCTCCATTATCATACTAGACGTAAACATAGATCTCTTTTTTAACACTAAGGACCTGTTTTTCCAATTTTTGACGGTCTTGGATACCATAGACTTCGATGCTCTTATGTCTCTTGCATGTACTGCTATTGAACTCTGCGTATTGGTTTGGATGGTATACTTTATTGCTCTCATTTCAACTTTGTCTAGACCCCCTCTGTCAGTTATGAGCCTGAGAACTTCCTCTTGATTCTCACTGCTAGCAAGCCACTGCTGGACGAGGTGGACTGTGTTCCTGGACGCCTGTAGATGGTCATAAATCTCTGTAGGAATTATCTCCCCCCCAAGAAATGCAGAGATCTTGATTTAAACATCTCTTCCTTAGCTCATTTTTACACTCAGAGTTATGTGTAATATAGAAAAACAATCTTAAACTGAGTAGTTTCGGACGATATTTCAAACTTTGATATTGATTAATTTCGATAAAATACATTTGATACTAACGGAAAGGATGTATCAATGGTTACTATAAGAAGTAAAGTTTGCAACATCCCCTATTCTCCAACATCATAAAAGCTTTAACTGCCACATTTACATCACAAATATGAATCCGATTACATAAAAAGAAAAATAACTTTTCTTTACTTTTCCTCGTAAAATTCGATTATAACTAATTTTTCGGATGGAAATCGTTTTTATTGAAATAATGTATACTGCGTACTCTTTTGTCCAATGCAGAACTTTATATCTATCCTATAACCAAGATACAATCCAAGGAAAAAATTATGTTATTTAAACATGCCCTTCAAATCAAATCACCTGTCCCAACATTGTACTAGAAGATAAATTTAGCAAAATCGGTGTAGTTGGGGATATATACATATAACAGCAAAGGGCTACGCCTTTGTGACAATGATGAGCACCAAGGATGTAGAGGGTGCCAACTTCACATTGAATAGTAAAACGGTCTATAGAGAGGAAGTGAAAGTGGAAATTACTTAAAATGGAGGTAACCGTGGATCCTGGGCATATACTACAGTTTTCCATATGGATGGAATGATCAGGGACGATTTACAGAAATTGGCCATGGAAAAGGCTACCATGGCAATACTGGAAGAAATCATTGCATTAGCCATGGAGGTGATGTTGGAACAGGCTACTCAAAGGTGATAAAATATGCTTGAGAAAGTGGAGGGGTTTCTTTTAATAGGCTATCTGAACAGGCTTTTTAATGGTCCAAAACTGTTGTCCTTACTATGTAATTCTCAAAGATAGAACATCTAAGTATAAAATAAATATCACACTCTGTATTTAGCAAGACCATATGAGCATATATGCTGGAGTTACTCCCTTATTGATCCTCATTTTTACTCCGAGTACATAAAGGGCTTACATTTATCATTCCTGAGCAAACCCACAATGGTTCTATTTGTGTTTTACGAGAATCCGAATATGTTCTTCTCTCAAGAACTGAATACTAATTATAACAGCTTTAGAAATAGAAAGAACCTGAAGAATGTACATATTGACAACTAAAAATGCCGTTCCCCTTTCTAGGTACATTTATTATACACCTCTGATATGTAGTTACTTAATTTTTCCTCTATCTTTTTTTTATTAATCAACTGAAGTTGAGCTTTAACGACTCGACTCAAGTCGACAAAACACATAAAAGTAATCTTGTTTATATTATTATTATAATAGCTACTTTATTTAGAAGGAAAACCACTAATTAATTATTATTATGACAACGCCTTAATTAACATTAATTTGTAAACTGATGAATGTTTACACACTAAACAAAATATATTATTAAATATGGAAATGAAAAAAACAACACCCTAGCAAGCTAAAAGGATTTTTATAAAAATTGAGTGTGAATTATATTTATATTTTTATACGAATTATCCTCAATTTCTATCAAAAAATGTTGAACCCTTTGTGTATGTCGCAAACTGCACTTAAAGTAGACATAATTGATCCTTACAATGAAATGAGGATATATTTTATTTAAGAGGGTTCATATGGTGGCCAAAATTAGTATCTTAATTTAATAAAGGTTTTAAACTACAGAGTGTGTTCCAACATATGGTAAACGAAACTTTGAAAAGGTTGTTGCTTTTTGATAAAAACAAAGAATTCCTGTTAGATAAATTTCTACCTCAGACAATGACGACCGAGATTGTGCTCAACTAAATAATATCTTTTACACGAGAATGAGTTTTAACGAGATATTTTGAATTATCCCCTGATCCAAGGGTCTCATTATCTAGATTAAAAAGCTGAATAACGACAACAATTGTCTTGAGAGGAATCCTTGAAGTTTTGAGCAAAACTGGAAGAGGACAGCGGACTTCCTGTACGTTAGGTTTCCAACAGGCTTGTGAACGGAACGCAAAATTGAACGGCGTTCCATAGAACGTGTGTTCAATAAACGGAACACAATCTTTTTTTTAACGTTGAACGCTAAAAATAAGATTTTAGCGTTCTGTTCCAGCAGAACTTACAAGATATAAAATTATTTTATTTTTTTACTTTTTTAAATATGATTTAAATGGCTGATAAGGTGAAGACGAACACTTGGGAGACCTATTTTGTAGCATTGACAGAGGGGGTTGGGGGTACTTTCCGGATGAACTAATCGAACATGGAAATTTCTTGGACTCCACCTTAATTAAAACTTAAGAACTTGACCAGTTACATAATTCGGAATCGTGGGCCGAGGCTCATCATTTGGCCGTGAGTTACAGCAAATGGGCGTCTAAAAATCCATAAAGGAGCTTTGATGAAATAACAAGAGTCATGTATTAAGATAGTTTAGGTATCTTCCAATATTTACATACCTTTGTTTCTCTTATATGTACAGAAAAACGGGACCTTTTACCGTAGGATACGAAAAATCCACTTAATCAAAAACAACATAGTATTGAACGAGTTGGTTATATATTATTCAAAAGAACAATAATTACAATGTTATTTCTCAAATGGCTGCCCTCTGCTACCATAGCCTTTAACCTGAGCCTGAAGGCTGTACACACCTTGCCGACATGGAACTCGGACATCGCCAGTCACTGCCTATCTGTGGAGGTTTTTAGCTCGTAAACACTGGGATGGGGGATAGCACAGTGCCTACTTTCGACAAATCTATAGTCGAGAGCATTAATACCAGGCAAGGAGGGAGGCTACAAATTGTACCCAGGTACAGAGTACCTTGGTCAATGTGGCCTTCGTACTCACCAGAGTACAACTCTTCTGATTTTGGGATCTTGTATGCCATAAAGACGAAGGTGTGTCTCACCACCCCTGTGAGTGATCTAAAGGTTGCTGTGGAGAAGGAGAGGCCCCCATATCATAGGAAAACGTGAAGAAGACCAGCAAGACATTCAAGCCTAGGATTGAGACCATGGTGGATGCCAAGGTTGGCCATTTTGAGATATAATTGGAATAAATATATAAAGTATCTTTTGTTCTCATTAAATGTACTTTTTGATATTCTTAATAAAGTTTACCTTGAGAAAATTCGTTCAAGATTCGGAGGGGACATACTGTGGCTAAAATTCTAGAGTACCTTAACACATTTCATAAATTTGAAAACCAAGACTATAATTGGTTCAAATATGTCTATAAAATATTGTATTGAATGTATTGGTATGAAGCAAAATAATAAATTAGGATTTTCTCAATTTTCTGTTTGTTCTTCATAATTATTCTTATGTTGATGCGTAACATATGTTTTAAATCAGATTTTATATGCTTATAAGTCTTAAGTAATCACATTGGATTTAAAAAAAAAAATATATATTTCCATGTATAAAATAATCAACTGTAAAGCAGGTATTATTCCATTTTCTTTTTAGGATTTTAAATGTTTCCAAATGACATAATTCGTCACATTTCTTATTATTTCTAAAAATGATTCAAATTGGTATAAATATTAGTGTTAGGTTTAGGTCTGAAAAGGTTAGACTCTTCCGATTTTGTCATATATTTTGTTGACAGAGCTGATTGAGTAATATACAGAAATTAGATGGTTAAGAAATTCTAGCACCAAGGATTCAAGACATTGATTTAAATCATGAAGATGTTTTGTTTTAAAATACCTGGGTCCTTAGGAAATACCTATCTGTTGACGAGGTTATAGATTCAAATGACGACTCAGTACAATGCATAACCTAGTTTCTTATTTCGACGTAGCTGCTATGAATGCCTCCACAGAAGTTGTCATGAAAACTTGGTGTTCTACTAATTTTGGTAAAACAAATTGATGCTCCCAAACTTTATAAGGGTACATGATTTATTGTTAAGAACTTGATTTCGTATTCCACATTCTTTCAGGATTTTTGAATATTTCCAAATGACATAATTAGTATTTTAAATTTTTATAAATATTAGTTTTGGGGTTTTGTTGGACCGAACTAATTATGTCCTTTACAGAAAATCATAGAAAAATGTGGTCTAGATATGTCTATTTAAAATTCAGTCGAAATATATATATTAGGTAAATTAATTTTTGATGACATCATGCAAGTTTACAAATTGCGTAGTCCTCTTATGAAAGGGAAATTGGGCCATATTGTGTCACCTCACAATTAGAAAACGATTAAATTTCAGTATATGCTCTGCGGTTTAGACCAAAATATCGGTCCAAATAACTAAGAATGAACCAAGAAAAAATCAGTGCCAGTCACCACACTAATATGTATGTCCAATAGAGTATCCTATTTTTAAAATAAAGTTAGCTTGCCACTGAAGGAATCGAGAAAAGTATATTTGTAAGTCTTTTATATCATTTTTAGGGTGATATTGACATTTTTAAAATGAACAAGGTGTCATTTTTGAGTTAAAATGAGAAATGTTATCATGACTAATACCAGGTTAAGTATCACAAGATATGAGAATTTCCATATTTTGGCGTCTAAAAAGAATTAAATTTGCTATATTTATCCTACTTTGGTTGAATTGACACCGCTGTTCTGCACCATCCCAATTTTCAAGATAGGAAAAATATTGTGATAATATTCAGATTTATATTCATGATGGAGTTACAATCAATAAGGATATGGACTTGGATTTATTTCAGACTAAGGTACTGACATGGATCAAGGGGAAGTTTTCAGGGACCCCAATCTACTTTTAAAACGATGGAGCACATGGCCACTATGCAAAATTGTATAATTTAAGCATTTTTGGAGCAAAGATTTTAAGCCTAATTCCCCTAATGATAGCCATTCCTTTCATTTTAATATGTATTGAATGGTGTGGAAGAAGGCCAATGTTGTTCCAAGAGTCAGCAAAAACCATTTTATTGGCAATGAAGAAATTTTTTATCCCAAAATGTATATTTTTCATTTTGAATATGCCAAAACCATTGCAAAAGTGGTATAAGAGCTAGTCAATTTTACAAATACCGTTAATTTAATACATTCTAGACGAAAATATTATATTTACAATTAAAAAAACTGAACCCCAGAAACAAACTTCTAATATTTCAGATGAGGAATAGCTATAACAATTATAGTTTCGGACAAAGTCGGATAAAATAAAACAAATTTGTATTTGAGGATATCTATGTTCATGTAAGATATACAAGATATATAAGGTTTTGTATATATATTAATCACTTTATATTCTCAATATTATCTCACAGTGAGGGCAAATACAATTTTCAAACATTTTATAAGTGTCGTCTGTTCTCTTCCATTATGTAAGAATATAGACCATTGAAAAACTTTCTATTACATCCACATTGAAATAAAATTATAACTTTTTTTGTGTATGGTATTGGTGAAACTAATGTCCTCTTCAATTTTTCTTAATAATATTTGGTTTTTTTAAAGTCATTAAATGGTACATTTAATACATATTCTTATATTCTCCTACAAATTGGGAGATATCAACTGGTACTTTTATATTTGTAAGCTGGTTCACTATTTTTATTAGGGTAAGATTAATATTTATTTATGGTGGATAATATAGATCAAAATAAGTTAATCGACTTTAATGTGGCTTTATATTGTTCATCTCGGACACTTGGCTCCATATACCTTCGGTATCCTTGGATTTAAAAAAAAAGTGTTCGGGAGTCCCCATTTCAATTAATATATTTTTTTCCATAAATGTTTCCAAAGAGTTAACTATTTGTAATTGTTCTTTAAATGAACCAGTGTATGAAAAAATCAAGTCTTTACAATTTATACGATTCAATATTTTTGAATTAGAAGTCCTTACGCCTAATAACTCCCCCGTGTGTCGTCAATTAATGTTATGTAGTTAGTTCTTGTAGATTCAAGGACCTGTAATTTCCAAATTAATCAATTTCCCTATCCCATAATGAAATTATAGAAACTATACTTCTGTCAAATCTTTTATCTAAATATGGTTTTGCTCTTATGATCTTTCTCATTTCCTCGAGGTGTGTTGAATAATGGGGTTCATTGAAAATCTCACCCAAGTTTTTAAAAATCTTTTCGGTTGATGTCTCCATCTAAAAATTTAGTCCCGGATTTTAAATAAAAGGATCCTTCCAGATAATTGATTTAGTTACCTCTGACAACATTTCTAAAGGTATTTAACCATATTTGACTATCATAGATAATGGTAGTTACATTATTGTATCCAAGTAAAAAAAAAATCCTGATCTGGATGGTTTATCGTGAAAATATGCGGGGGATCTTATTCACTACTACCCTTCAAGTTTGAATAAGAATAGAAAGTTTCTTCGTCGCTTGATACACATCCATAGAGAGTTTAAAAAGTTCTGCACCTCATAAGTTCAATAGTTGTCTTCTTTTTTTTTTTGCTATTGAAAGTTCAGCTTTTGTTTCTCTTATTTTTTTTTTTTTTTTTTGTTAATATTTTAATATAAATTCTTAGGATTATTTTAATGTTTGTTTTATACCTATGAAACTTTTTATCAATATTTTTCGAGAAAATGCATGTAACAATGTACATTATCTGTTTACCATTATATAGTAATAATGTCTTTTTAGTAATGCATACATTAGAATATGCAGGCCCAGTCAAAAATGATGTGCGAGGTTTTTAGGCACAACAGATATGAACAAAGTATATGGAGATTTTTACTTAAATTTGTTCTTATTTGCAAGACCAAAACTAAAGCAAGTGTATTCAAATTTTCCTTTTCTGAAAAAAAAAGGAATTCATTTTTCTTTTTGGTATCCATTTCTCAAATTCTCGGTATTTACTTGGTCTTACCTTCCTAAACTCTTCATACCCACACTAGAATTTCATTTTTTTTTATTAATAACTGAAAATCACTTTTAACAATGATACACCACAATGTTAAAGTTATTCTATTTCTAAATTTTTCTTGGAGACAACAACAATTGATTAAATAGCAAATTTTTCGACGTTTGAGTCATACAAGTATTTAGTATGAACACAAAAAGAAAATCAACAGACCATGCGATATTTGCTGCAGAGGTAAAAATTCTAAGCACTCTATTTGTGTAAAAAAATAAAGAATGTTTTGGAGGATAGTAATTTAGCTGTACATTTAAAGAAGATTTTTGTCCACTAGGGGAAGGGAGATTTGAAAAATAAGGATGTCGTATTAGCATTATAGAAATAATCAGTGGTAGAGTTAAATAAAAAAACCGGTCGTTAAAAACGTCTTGCTAGTTATAATTTATAACTTATAAACTAGTTTTCGACCGTATTAAAGCTATATCGATTTATAAAAGTATAAAACATAAAAATACATGGTATAGCAATTTATTTTGTTTACAAGCCATCAATAAATAGTTATCTATGAAGCCGTCATGAATAAGAGAGACGACAATTATGAAAGATACAATACATTTTGTGAAGCCTTTGGACATGCCCATCCGGACCAAAGTAAGAAAGAACACTTTGAAGGTGCTCAGGTGTTCTGGAATGAAGTCAAGCATGATCCTGAAATTGTGGTAAAGAAAATGTATGTTTTTCAAATTCAATCTGCTTGTATCAAGGCAAAGAAAATGAATTTTTGGTCTCAATTTCATGCTAATTCATCATTGTTGTACAGACCTAGTGTTCAAGAAGATAAAAATATAGAATTGAAATCTGTCCAACGATCTGACGAGGTAATGGATATCAAGCCTAATTGTAGTATTTTCAAGAAAATTTGAAATCGGAAATAAATCGGATTAATGAACAATTTCTAATCTTAAACGATTAAGAAATTCAGGATTATCGATGGTCAGTGAAAAACAAATGAAAAAGCTATATTGAGAAAATGAAAAAATAAGAAAAAATTGAAAAGACTAAAATCAAATGCTCAAGGGCAAAGAAACAGAAGGATAAAAGAAGAAATGATGTTCAAAATCTCTGTGAGAGTAACTTAGAAGCTGCTGCCACTCTAAAATCCATCAATAAAGGAATTCAAGGTAGACCAAGATTGGAAATAGATCAACCTCAGTTATTATCGACGATATTGGATATAGTCGGTTCTTCATCTTCAGCTGATGAGAAACAGAGAACGGAAATAATTCGAATGGGTCATACCTTTGATGATTTGAAAAATGAACTTCAGTCAATGGGGTTTCGTTTGTCAAGAAGTTCTACTTATCTAAGAATATTATCTCGAAGAGCAAATACACTAGAGGTCAAGCGCCATGTTCAAACAGTGCCAATGAAACTTTTGAGGTAAACTTATATTAATTAATTAGGTCAAATAGTTAATTTTTTTAGAATTAAGACACACATCATTAGAACTATCATTCAAATGTACTTAATTTCATACGATTTTTTCAACTAACTCGACTTATCATTATTATTGTTTTAGACCTGAGAACAGCTTGATGAAGAGCAATTCTGACAGAATGTTTGCAAAATCTTTCACTGATGATATGAAGCACCGTCATCCACTATTTGGATCTGACTCTATTAATTCTTTCTCTAACGATGAAAAAGCTGGAATACCATTAGGACTTACAATAACAAATCTTCAAGCTCCGATTTTAATGAGTCTTAAATATAAAGTCAGACTCCCAGATCCTAACTTTGCATTTGACACAAGACATAAACTAATTCCATCGGTTTATGCTGAGTGTAAGGTCTTGGAAGATGGAAAAGTGTCTTACTCTGGAAAAACCTTCATTATAGTTAGAAGTCAAAAACATGATTCCTGGACTGCCTTTGCGCATGCTTTTGACTTAAGGAACCTTTTCATATCAGGAGCAATAAAAAGAAAACCTATTTTGGTTGTTGAGACGGATGTGGCTCAGGATGTAAGTCGAAGCTTGTACCTAATAAACTCTCATCATTTCTGTTGACTTAATGTCTTAGAATCACAAAATGTCAAAAGAAGTGATTCTGAATAATATTTTTCAAAGTAGTTTGTTTCTCAAATTAGACGTTACCAAATATAATTAAACCAACTAATAATCTACACATGATAACTATTAAATTACTTAATATGATCTGTTAGATCAATTATCTTACAGTATTAAATCTTGTATTTGCCAGTATATGTTTTCGAGGAGGCTCCAAGGAATGTAAAGCCATTACATTGTTCTGTCAGTTTGTTCAAAGAGCTAAAGCTTGATGCTTTGATACATAGAGCCAATGTTGTTGGACTCTCCGCTTTTAACCCAGTAGAAAGGAGGTTGGCAAAATTAAGTAATGACTTATCTGGTATAATTCTACCACATGCCACTTATGGTTCTCCTATGAATGTAGCTGGGAAAACTATCAATCCTGAACTGGAGGAAAAAAAAAAATTCGTTGCATCTTAAGCTCTCTTGGAAGTCTGGTCAAACACTGTCATTGAAAATCATTTAGTTGACTGTTTACCACTTAAAAAAAGGTTATTAATATATTCCTAAAAAACCAAGTGCTAAGTGGCTGTCAATGCATGGGTTACAATTGCGTTATGCATTGCAAATAGCTAAATACTTCGACAAAAAGTGATGTGAGCCTTTTCAAACCAATTGGAATCGTGTTTTTCCGGACAGATATTTGCTGCCTCCTTTTGTCTACATGTATGGCACAACTGGATTAGAAATTTTGGAACCGCCAGTATATTTTCATAATTTGTCAAATTTCAATTTTTTGTTTTTACAAAAGCGTCTTTTAACCAAATTACATTCAATGGAAAACAAAAATGGAATTTGTGACTCTTACTGTCCTTCAATGCAGTCCACATTAGAAGAATGTATTTGTTTAAAATGTAATTTATCCTGGTCTTCCCACACTGCAATGAAGCGTTACCTTAAATTTCATAATGAAAATGATACCCATTTTTCCCAAGAAAATAATTAACATGATGTATTGCCCGTACTAGAAATTTTAGAAGAACATTTATCATCACCATTTGAAGATGCTTGATCATTGATATTTTTCTATTCATTTCTATATTTGATCTTAGTTTATGTATTTATTATACCAAAAAAAATATCATTAAAATAAGAAAATATATGGAAAAAGACCAGAGGAAAATAAATAAAGCAAGGCATCATTTATAATATTTATAAAGAACCAAATTTAAAATAAAAGTCCTAATGAACTTATAATTACACAATTGATGAGGAAAATATCTTAGGCCGTCCTTCAGTTTGATTAAAATAGAAATTATTCGTTATCTTCTAAAATTTATTATCCTTTGTATATATTTTTAATCAACTTGGAAATCTAGATTTTGATCTTCTATCCTATATCTTATCAATGATTTTATGCATTCAAAGTTCTTAAAGGTTCGAAAAATATGTAATGATAACTTAATTTAATGATGGGGAGGGGGAGGTTAAAAAAAAAAAAAATATAAAAATGCTGACGTAGTCTATGGATGGCCACTGAGCCAATATTTCATTCATTTTCTACAACCCTTCTTGTTTATTTTACTCCATTTTTTTCTGTAAACTGTATGGCATATGAATCAGAATACACTATGTACAGTGACGTTTTTTCATACATTTATAGATTGTTTTTAACTCGCTAAAGAACTCATAAGTTCAATAAGGTTTACTTTTTAAATACTTTCTCACGACAATTAGCAATTTTTTTTTCATAATAACAGATGTTTCACTTCACTGAATACTCAAAATGTAAATTATGATCAAATTATGTAATGCCTTAATTTCTTTTAGATTGACGGAAGCAAGATTTGATATGATTATAAATAGCCATGACTGCAACTTTTTTTTATACGGATATTGGCTTAAAAATAGTTCCTAGGTCAGATGGAGGAATTTTGATAGAATAATGTTACATATACTCAATTAGTACAACTCCATCTAACAAATTAGAAAAACATTTAGAAAGAAAATGCCTAGAATTTACAACTTTTATTGTAAGTGTTGATAAAATGTTTATCAAGAAATTGTTTGTGCATTCCCCATGTACTTAAATAATATATTCGGTCCACATTCTACTCACAACTTTTCATTGAAAACATCGTTTAAGAACACGTAAGTAATTCCTTTTTTCTGAATATCAGAACAAAAAATATACTTGGAAGCAATTGATGTTCTAGATTCATTGAAAAAATATGCACGACTCAAGTTCTACGTGAGTTTAGTTTACTACAATGTAATAATAAGTACACCTTGATTCTTCACACGTATTACTTTGTTTGAAGTAGCTTTATTATCATATGAAAAATAAAATAAACAGAATAATTTTATGTGTAAAAGTCATGTCGAGATATTTTGAGTATAACAATTAATGACAAGAGGAGTCATTAGTGATGTAAATACTATGTATTTTTTTAGGGTGCCCATTTTTTGGAATTGGCAATCTGAAGAATGAATTTCTTTTCATCACCTGTTGTCATCATTATTTAACTCCTCAATAATCAACTTATTTTTCTAGTACATTCAATTATATTCAAAACCTGATTGAACATTCGTATCTGATTATAAAAGACGACAGAATAACCATTTGGATTTGTTACGGAGGTATAATTGTAAATCCTTGTTCAACTCAGAGTGAAATTCAGGAACCACATCGGAGTAATTCTTGGCAATGTCCTTGTTTATTTTCTTTTAACCCTTCCTCCCTGATTGCAGATTATTATTATCTATGATCTAATTAACCACCATGATAGCTTAGCTGCTATTTTTGTAAACATTCTTTAGATTGTCAGGCTTACTATGTTGATTTTCAGTTTCGTTTTTTTAACAACCTCAAAATACACACGATTTTTATGAATTCAAATCAAGTTTTCATCACCTAATTATCGTACTATATAATAGTTGTAGTACAAATAAATCCATTATTTTTTCAAAAAATGGCATTAGTAATGTGTATCTCTCTTTTCATAAGTGTGATTGGTCAATTCTAAATGATGTTAGAAAGATAAAATTAAAGAAACTTATTTTATAGGTTTGTGATTGCTTGACTCAGATTATTTGAGCGGTTGTCAAAGATGGACCTCAGTAAAGAAAAATTACGCCATATTTGACAGTTTTTATTCCAACAAAGCAAACACACGAACCAAGTGGCTGGAAATGGGAATAGTGTCTATGGTCCTGATATTGTGATAGCCAATCACTATGTTTTGGTTTTGTAAATTCTGTTCCTGTCATTTTGATGTCGAAGTTGCAGTACGGCGTGAAAGGCCTATTGTCCAAAATGTGAATATAATACTGGAGATAATCGAGTTAGACCATCACGTAAGCACTGATTATGATTGCTAAAGAGATCAATATTAATGGGAAAAAATCCATTAAAATAATTGGGTTCCTTTACTATACTAAAATGAAAAAGACTACCCTAATATCTTTAATTGCTTTCTTAATTAATAAAACAAAGTTTAACTCCGGAGTACATATTTATAAAAACATCAATGCTTTCTTCTTCAATCTAAAATGATGTTTCATTCAGGGTATTTTTTCATATAACAGTGAAATATGATTTGAGAATTCTGTGAGTTGATATAATTTCACAGAACTGAGTGTGTTTTTTTTTGCAAACAATATTGCTCATTGTCGAAAAAAAGACTTTTAAATTAACATTGATTCAACTTTAAAGAGAATAAAAATAAAGTATGGATGTTTGGAAAACATATTCATATTTTTGACGCAAGAAATAATAATGTAGACATAATTATGAAATATAGCTCTTCCTGATGTATATAATATACACATTTTTGATTGAAAAAAATAACAATCTAATCATATTTATGAAACATCGCAGGAGTTTTGCATGTAACATCGAGCCTATGTAGCTAATAACAATTTTCATATATACATAGATAACTTTTTGGATGCACAAATCTCAGGCCAAGATAAATGAAAACTTGAGAGCCTTGTAAAAACATCTCTCTATTTATTTGATGTGGTTTTCTAAGACTGATTCCATAAACGATCAACTTTATATATATATATAAACACTTTATGAGTGATCCCTTGCACCAGTGTTTCTAACATAAGATCTGTCGATCGTAACGCATTTGGTGTGATATTCATGCAATTTCTTTCTCTGTTAAACGATTTTCGTATATTTCTATGTTTTAAATTGATATAATATCTCCAGTCAAAATTTGAAAATCCTCCATCATAATCAGGCTTAATTTAATACGACAAAAAAATCAAATGTAAATTATTCTAAGGCTAAAGCTTAGGCAATAGATACAAAAAACAAACCAAATCTGTAAATATTTTTAGAAGAGCGAATGGTATTTAGTATCACAAATTCTGGTATAAAATTCAATTTCAGTTAAATCGAATCAGATTAGTATTCATAATTCAATTGACCTACGATTGATAATTTTGACTTAAAATACCACATATTTCACAAAAACAAATAGATGCTATAGGACATTAATGGTAAATACTTATCATACCCACTTGCATTCATTGAAAGTAGAAATACCATTCAGTATTGCAGGCAATATATATTAGTCAACCAGGAATCAATTGACTTTTTTAAATATTAATTAATAAATAAAGTCATAATTTGATTAATTTATTTATGTATTTTCTTGAATAGCCTCATCAGTAAAAAGTTAAATGTAAAAAAAAGTAACTTATTTTTTTTTGTATATGTAATTCTTCTATAGATAATAAGTAAGGACGTCTGCAATGGGTGGAATGGGGGTTACCCAACCCCCTACCCAGAGAAAATCATTTTTGGAGGAAAAGTTTTTTTGTGAATAGCTATGGATTTTTGTTGTTTTTTTCAAAAAAATTCCAAGACATATTTCATATATTATTACAAATTGTAGAATTTTTATAAATAAGGAGATAAGTTGTTTTAAATTGTCATCTTTGGTTGATATCAATCAAATGTTAAATCAAGGAGGGAATCAAACAAAAAACATGTTTGAGCATATAAAATGTTCGTAAAGAAGTTGGGAATTCTTAGATTATAATTAGAAAATGGTAAAATTGTATATATTCAGAGTTGGTCTCTCTGAACGTTGATTGGTTGAATTAGAACTGGTGCATTTTTAAGCTGTGAACCTTTCCCACAGTTATTGAACAATAATTTCATATTTAGAAGAATTGGCTAAATAATATCAAGTGATTTTGGGCTCTTTTCCTCTAGTTTTGTTTAAAAATAAAGGTTACATGGTACAATAAAGGTAACAACGTCCCACACCACAGTGATACTTCACTAGCATAAAAGTTTATAATGTGTTTTGATGTTAGCTGTTAAATTGTCTGCTTTATTTCCACAAATCCGTATCTTGTACGTAAATCGGTTGAGTTAGAGTATGCTCCTATTAACCTCTGAACAATTTCCATTTATTTTAAAAGAAAAATATTTCAACAGTTGGGAAGAATTGGCAATTCTCTACCCACTAACTGTGGGTATATTTTTCTATTAGAAGAAAAGGTTGCATGATCAAGACGTTACTTCACTAACATAAAAATACACTGTATTTTATTGTCAGCTGCCAATTTTTTGCTTTTTTAACCCTAATCAGTTTTTTGAAGATTGATTGAGTGAATGCAAATGAGCTCTTGTTAAACTGTGAACCGTTCACGACAATTACTGATTAAATAATAGTTACATAGCGTTTTTCTGTGTCTTTTCGTAAGAAAGGTTTTCAAGATTCAGTAAAGATAAGGACGCGCACAAAGACAAAAAGGGTTTTCTTTGAATGGCTGAAAATATTGTAAATTAAAGAATGTATTGTTTGACGAATTTACTACCATGTTTCCATACTTAAGATAGATAGAAAGGTAATTGATATGTAGAAACACAAGGGAGCGATAAGTTGGAATAAAAATGACGACTATATTTGCAAATGCATCATATAGAAGAGTGGGTCTTAAACTTTTTTACAAGTATGTAGTTTGAAAATCCCTGACCACATATGACCCTTATAATTTGTGTTGGACCCGACTAATTTCGTAATTAAAACTATTTGGTCTGACATGCTCACTAACACAAAAATATACAACGTATTTTTACTGTCAGTTATGAAATTTTATGCTTCTTTTTTTTCTATTCCCTGTTCTGAACGTTTATCAGCTGAATTTGAATCAGCTCCTTTTATGCTGTGACCCATTCCATACAATTATTACTGAATAAGAATTCCATAGTCGGAAGGAATTGGCTAACTACCAACGGACTTTGGTCCTAGTTTCTTTCTCTTTTTTGGTAGAAGTTTGCGGGATGTAACAAAAAAAAAAGGTGTATCATAAATAGTGTTTTCCGTGGCGTTTCGGAATTGAGTTCGTTTATAGAGTAGTGCTGCATACTCTAATATTGACATGTAAAGCAGTGCTTTATTGCACACTAGTTATTACATATGAAATTAATATTATGATGTATTGGACAGTGTATTTGTTTTTAATACAGATTGTTTTGTGTTTTTGCTGAACTTAATTTCAATAATCCTAGGCATGTTGCTTGTTAGCGTGCTGTTGCCCGCCTTTAAGGCGGAATTAGTGTGACTGCAGCAAAAAAACAGTTGGAAATACAAATTTTCGAATTTAGATTCTTTACTTAGTTAATATAGATACTAAGAATAGATTTTTAGTTATTCTCCCAAAAATAGTTTTGATTTTGACATATTTCTAATTTATAAAAAGTGAAAAAATGTTTTTTACAATTGTCTTAGGGAGCAAAAAAAGAGAAACAATTTAGTAAAATTTGATGATCCGTATAAAGTGCGCATAATTTTTTTAAATACATTTTCAGAAAGGAAACTTCAAATTTTTCTTATGTTATTCTGTCTTTTTGATACATAGAGTAGCTTTAGACAAAAACTTTAATAATGTTTATTATAGGTTAGAATACTGTCTTTCACAATTCATTTATGCAAAGTAGTGATTAATGTTGTATTTAAATCCTAATTGGTGAAATAAATAACTTTCATCTCCTTTCATACTTTGAACAGAGTCTACTACCTAATTATGACAACGTAGTAAAACAAATTTTTTGAAAAGCTAATGAGGTACAGTTAATAAGACTCCCTATAATATCATTGTCATATATTCTATTAACAGAAGTCCACACACAAGTGGAAGTCTCCATCAAGCTTATCGACGATCTGAACTACAAAAGAGAAACAATAAGAAAGTCCACTATTCATACATCGAACTTTTTTGTCATAAATCATCAAGTAATTCCATATGTTTTATTCCTTATATTATACGATAGTTCATATTTGATGAATCGGAGAGACGTGAGATACTTTAAATACCATATTTTTCATATTTTTGGCCTCTTATACATACGTATGAAATCGAACATATTCATTCTTTCAGCGAATATTATGTGTAGGCAAAATAAAATTATTTCTCTAAGTGGACATTATTTATTTACAGTCAAACTTTTATTTAGAAATGAGGCAAGGGAAAATGACTTATAATGCAAACTTTTTTCAAATAAAAAACATACAAAATTTTTTCCAAAATCACTTGGTAGTCTGCAATTATTCCCAACTATTCAACTATTGTTTATTGATTGTTGGGAGCTTTTCTCTGTTTAACAAAAGTTGATTTAAATTCAACTAATCAAGGTTTAGAATACTAATTACGAGAAAATAAGTAGACACATTGACAGCTGATAACAAAATACAGTTTTTATTTTTGTGTTAGTGTGGTAACCCTGTGGGCAGTAATCGGATTACGGAAATGTGGGAAAAATTATTTGTAGGATTAATACACAGAGTTGATTTTATCTTGTAGTACACATTTTATTATTTTTAATCTGGATTGTCATTAATGCCAAATCGCAGAGGAGGATAACACGAAATTTTGATCTCTGAACAGAGCAAGCTAAAACTGTTGGAAAGAGCAAAAAAGAGTATACATTTTTTCAATGCCAACAATAATTCGTGCTAACTTTTTTTTTTTATTATATTTTTTCCCTCCATACCATTATTAATTAGCAAAAAAAAACCACCAAATCACAACCGAACATTCAAACAATGTCTCAGCTCCAGAATCATCCAGCCAGCCAGAATCATGGTCTTAGGTGTTGTGGTCTCCAATTTTGTGGAGATGAAGGAGTGGTTTAATGCAGATGCTTACATCGAACTTCTGGATAAGAAAGTGCTACCCTGGGCCATAGAAAAGTTTGGGAACTACTATGTATTCACTCAAGACGGAGCTGCGTGTCATAGAGCCACTAAGACACTTGGCTTCATGAGTGACAACTTTCTGACTTTTGGGACTCAAAAATTGGCTACCCTCCTCTTCAGATGCAAACTCTTTGGAATACTCATGGAATACTTTGAACTTTAAACTACAACAAAATATAATTTATTAATTAATAATATAAATAGATGTGTGTCTGAGGTCTCTTAAACATTAATGTGACCACCCTAAGTGACAATGGCTCCTAGACAGCGGCGGAAGGCCTCACACGAGGTGGATGTAGTCCTCTGTCATGGCGTCCCAGTACTGGCTGATAATAACTTTGAGGGACTTGGTGTTTGGATGACGGATACTGCAGGCCTTCCCTCGACATATATCAAAAGTGGCTCCTCCACCATCACAAGTTTCTTTCTACCTACTTTTTTGATAGCTGACTAGACAGTCTGGAGTGAAACCTCGAGATACTTTGCATGGGACTTTATGAACTTGAGGGTATTGCCTGCGCTATTTTCTTTAACCCCTCCGTGTTCAGTTTGGGCTTTTTGACAGAGCCACTCTTCCTCTCCTTTTGGACTTGCGGACGGTGGTGTTGGAGACGCCCAAATACTTAAAGTGCGCAAATGGAAATTCGTCGATCACGTTCAAGTGTGATTTTCTCCACTTGTACGTAAGCTATAAAGCTCAGATTTGTTTTGTGTTGTAACCCATTGTTTATCATTAATATATCAAAAAATGAATTAATTTTTTATCACTCAACCTTAATTAATTATTGAATCATTAAGTGCTCAGATTACCATGACCCACCCTGTAATATCGAACAAGGACATAGCGAGAAAATACTCCGATGTCAATCTTTAATATTAATCTAAGTCCAACAGGAACTAACACTTATAACTCTCCGTCATTCATGAGCAAACGCACACGTGATTACTGTTACCATGCCATTTTTCAGGTTCTACTTATTAGCAAACTGGCAGGTCATATTTTCTATAATTATATTGATATAATAGTATAAAATGTGTAAAACGTACTGGTCAATTTTTTTCTAATTTACGATTTAAAGAGTGCTTTTTATTTTCCAATGCAGTTATCATTATTCGTTAATTCTTAAAGAGAACTAAGCTGTTTTCTCCTAAACATTCTCTAAATTGTCAATGCCATTTTTGTTGTACTTTATTTTTTAATAACCACAGGTCATATTTCCTAGAACTCGACACATTGTATTCAAGAGGATAATTTCTCTTGATCGCGTGTATGAGCTACAATCCATTGATAAAAATTTTCACCAATATTTATTTGTTAATTATAAAGAAGATGGCATATAATATAAGTTCACTAGCGGTAGTACCCGTCATTACTCTGAGTAATTGGACGTCGGATAAAAGACGAAATTTGTTATAATAATATAGAAGATAACTTGCCAAAAAATCCTCCGTCTGACCTTTTGTTTTTCATGATCACACTCACACGTAGCTACTCCCTCAATAATTGATCATTTCTTCTCAGACATGAAATAATAATAATAACAGCTCGTAAATTTATATTGACATGATTTGATGAGCCAGGGAGTACTGTAGCTCGTTGCTAAACCTAATCAAAAATCATATTCCTTTTTTTTAAATTTTAAATAAAGTACTTCCCCTTTTTTCTTTTCTTAATATAAGTTGAACTAAACGCCTGCAAGATTTAATTCATTTTTTACAGTGTTCCGTGTTAATTTTACGTCCTTATTTTCTGTATTGGTATACACGATAGAGCACTGTATATATTGCACCCTGTGACTTTTTTTTCATACATACACACAGATGTACTTGGCTTTATTAATATAGATGGGATCAATAACGCAAGTCCTCAAATGGGTACTCTGCCTGATCGTTTCTTTATGTAATCTGAAATGTAATACATTTCATTTATGTTACTTATTTCTCGTATTATAAAGATTAAATAAATTGGCGGATATTTACTTTTACATCTAGAAGTAATTAAAATTCTCCTTACTTAAATGTCTAATTTTTTAAAGTGTTGTTTGAACGAAACGAAAATGAGGAATTCTTAGATAAAAGTAGAGTATAAATCTGCAGGACAGATGAGTTTCTAAAATCCCTGTAAGGATTGTGGAAAGTTTTTATCAATATTTTGCATGCTTTAGTAAAGTGCCCTTTGGTTTCCTTTTTACTTGAACTTGTTTCTTTTAATGTGGAGGGAGAACATGTTAATACCTTACATGTAATCATTTTTGCTCGGTATTTTGACAATGCAAAGACGAAAAAGCTCTGAAAATCGAGCAATCTATTGCACTCTTTTGAGCGAGAAGGCTCTTATTGCCAATAAATTTGAACAAGGTGAACCAGTTCATAGAAAAAAATTGAGAGCAATATGTTTGTCCTCTACAGCTGGATATAGTGCTTTATTGTTAAAAATACCAAGGATCGTGGTGATTACTGGGATCATGCTACTGACATTGTAAAATAAAAACTGTCAAATTTAGTTCGATACATGACTATTTAAAACAAAAAAAAACCAATTATTCTGAGGAAGAGACGCTTTCGTCAAGGGAGATGAATGGATTGATTATTATTTTTTGAATGGTTTAGTTTGTCATTATTTATATAATTTTGTGCTCGTTGGAATCTTTGTTTGTTTCTAGGTTTTTAAATTATCTACATGTAGAGTATAGTATGTAAGTTCCCAAATAACTTTTTGTTTCACAAACAAAAAGTAATACAGTATGAGTAAAGATGGAAAATGTCAAAAGAAAAATCTAAAAGAAGACTTATATCCATCTTTAGTTTAAATTGTTCCAAGAAAGGAAGAGTAAAATAAATAAATGTGTTTTTTAAACATAATTATGATATATTACATGTACTAATGCTATTTTCAACGTGGAATGTTCTCTTAAGAAGAGTAAGTCAGTTTCTCCTCACAAATCATTAAACAAACAGCAGATATTAACTAGGGTCTTAATTCAGTAATGACATATTTCTCGCTCCTGCCTTATCCTCGCCTTCTTACACAAATATGAAGAAATTGAAATTTTTTACTAACTTTTTTATGTGCAGACTAACACGCAAATACTCAATATTGATAAGCTCTTTCCTCAAGAATAATAATAACAGCTTGAGAAAGAAATAATAATTTGACGTCATGACTGAGGATCAGGGAGTGCTTTGGTCTCTAAAGCGCTAACTGGCTAAGTTTTAGCTAAACACGCTCGATGCTACATGCAAAACGCCTGCAGAATTTCATAAATATGACTAATTTGTTACCACGTAAATCAAAATGAATATGTTATAAATGAAGGAGGACGTTATACAGTACACATTGTATACACGCTCGATGCTACATGCAAAGAACGCTTGCAAAATTTCATTAAACTGATTAAATTGTTATTTCATAGATCAATTTTCTTTTCTTCATTCAAACATACCTTTATACACACGACAAACTTAGCTTTTTTCAAATAGATTGAATAAATAAACAATGTATAGACAAAAGGTTCTGCAATTAGATTTAATTAAATTGATTATTTGATAATTGACAAACCTTCGAAGAATGAGTATACTTTAAGTAATATTACAAATCGGATCTAAATTCAACGAAAAAATTGTTCTTTCATCAATTTATAGTCTATTTTTACAAAAAGTTAAAAATAATAAAAAAAAATTTCAAATTATATCAAAAAAGAAGAATTATATATATAAAAAGATAAAGACGTCATACAATTTTCTGATGAGTATTGGTACAAAACACAAAAAGATAAAAACTTCTTTTATTTTCACGCAATCTTTTATTAAGATCTATTTGAAATATTAAATTCCATATTTGCAGAACATATTTCTAAAGACCACTATTCGTATATGCTTTATTCGATTAACATTTATATATTGGGGGAAGAGGATTGAAAGGAAAAATTAAATAACTTTCAAGCAAATCAAAGTAAAATATTCAGAAAATGAATGGATTAAAGAAAAACAACAACTAATCAACGGAACCAACCCTGTACAGTCTACAATATCATTATGAAATATTTATGAATTCGAACTGTTCATATTATATATATGTACCTAAATAATAATTCAACTATTTCTAAATATATCTTTCTAAATACATATATGTATGTCGATATCGGTAACTACAAGTCCAATGATAATTAATTATTATTCTTTTCAATTCTTGGGCCCATAGTAAAAAAAATAACATGATTTTACAAGAGAATGGAACGTATACTCTATATACACTTTATCCAGCACACTATTTCATTCGGTTTCTGGTACTTTAATCTTCAACTATTTGGCCTTAGGACATTTCGCCTTACAGCTATTTGCCAGTCGAATTGTCTACTTTTGATTGAAATTGATGCACTTTGACATATTGATGGAGACCAAGTTGCAACTATTATTTACGCAGGCAACATTGTCAAGGAGCTTGGGTCAATTGTCAGACCATCTACCGCGTTTGCATGCACCTAGAATAAGGCTCTGGTTTTAAGCATCGTCCTCGAAGTGGTATGCAAGCCGAACTAATCATCGAACCTGTCCAACACTCTTTTTTTTCCATGTTCGAGATCGCAAAAAAATAAGTCCTGAGATCGGTCTAGCGTATCAAATGTGGTAATGACTGCTAGATGGAAGTAAAAGAGGTCGGAGGAGATGCCTTTTTTAGGCTCTAAAACATCAATAATTCCATATAAAGTGGTGTTAAAGACTTTTTAATGCCCTCAAACATCAACCTACAGCTTGGAGATCATGCACTTGGACTGCAACATGTGGTGGCAAGGAGAGTCCAAAGAATTCCGAGTATCCTACTTCAAGTCCTCAAGTCGTCTATGAATAAGGAGTAAAAGAAGATGAACAACAGTTATATCTCATAGGCGGGTAGAACCATCTGGACACGATTAGAGACTGGTATTGCTGCCAATATCCGTTAAGTTCATAAATAATGTTGTATATTGAATAAATCTCTCTTTGATGTACACCATGTTTGAGTGCATTTGACTTTATTCATATATAAATTTAATGCACTATGCAAGGTGGTGAAAAACTTATTCACTAACCGGTAAAACATATAATTATCCACCTTACCGTTTACATATATATTTATATGAAAAAATATACAAATAATCGCAAAAGCTAAGACATTAATTTAGAAAATTTGCATATAATCCCAGGAAAGGGAGCCATTAAATGTAATACTAGGATATAATTATATGACTTAATAATGTAAATTACACATTTGTAAATTAAATTGTCTTGTATACTTAGGTAAAATACACATGACGTAATTGTAAAATATTGAATATGTCTTGGATATATGTAGGGGGAAACGGAGACAATAGCGAGAATTCTTGCTTATGGCTGAATTACTCGGATCTTGTTTCACTCAGATACGCCAAAATTTGGGCCAACTTACATAAGATTTTTTGTAGTTGGAACCTAAAAGCGTATAGTTAATTTTCCAAAAACATATAATTATTTTTCCATTCTTGAAGAGGGAATATTTAAGGATGAAGTAATTTCTAGTCTGTGAAAGACCGCATCAATTTTAGGGTTTCTTTTACTCATTTATTTGGGAAGGTGCGCCTTGGAAATGTTATGAGAGTTACAAATGTACGTTTAGTTGCAAAAGTTATTAACTCCTGACTTAGAAGATTTATCAATCCGTCTTTTCCCCAAAATTACATTTGCCCATCTCAAATATCTCAAATTAAGCATTATGAGGTTTTGAATAATTTTCTTTCAATATATAATAACAGATTAAATTAGAATGAGCAGTGGGTAGTTAGATTTGAACATTATTTGGTTTGCTAATTTGCAGAAATGAACTTTAGAGAAATATATTCCTTATGAACAAACATACAGGGTGGGACCTCTATCAACCAATACGATTTAAATAAGATAGATTTTCTCCTAAACTCATCATCCGATTAAAAAAACAAATAATGCTAAATGGAAGTTGTATAAAAAAGTTATTATTATTCAATGTAATCGCCTTTAATGTCAATGACAGCCTCGAATTGATCTCCAAAACGGGATGACGTCTCGGTAGATCCCAGAGTTTCTCCCGGATCCTAGGCATCAGATTGGATTTTGTGGAGAAGAATGATCTGTTGGTGTGTAGGTCAACTCTACCCCACACAAAAAAGTCCGTGGGTTTGAAGCATGGTAAGATTGAGCTCCAGACTCTTCCAGTTCCTTCCTGACTCTGTAGACAAAGGACCTGACCAGGCTGAAGGAGTTTGCAATCTTAACATTATCTCGTCCGGCGCGTATCGCAACAAGGACACTCTGCCTTTTTGACGATTGTGGAATAAATATTATGTTCATCGATGTCATTTTTTTAAACTGATGACAGACACTTCTGGCTATCCTAGCTGCGCTTGTGCACAAAGTTCATTTTTAAACAACGGCTCCACGCTGTAGTTTCTTTGAAGTTTCAAAATAGTAATATATATTTATATATAAAGACGTCACTATAATAAATTGATATTAGTAAGAGTTTCAGCTATGTTATTATTACGTCATAAAAAAATTCCGTGCAGAAAACAATTATAAACAAAACAAAAATATACAGTATCAAATGTAAGCACTAACGTCCTCTCAAACAAAAATCCTGCAAATCTACTTCAAGTTTTTGTGAATTAAAATTAATTACATTTTTTTAAAACTTTTAGTCCAAAAATATTGGAAGTTGGTCGCCAAATTCATATTATCTGATTTCAAATTAGAGCTAAAATATTGGTGATTTAAATTTCATTTTGTTTTTGTCTGTTATAGTCTTGATTCATTGCGGTCGTCAGAAACGCAATATGTATGACCGGAAATTCAAAATTATTTTTTCTACAGTGCTTAAAATATGTTTTTGCATGCGAAAATTAGAGCTAAAATTGAATTTGATTTTGATCCATAGTAAAAAATGGCCTTATTCCTCGATTAAATAGTTATTAATTAGTTGTTCCGTTTGATAGAAAGATATGGATTACATCTATATAATGTTTTAATTAATTAAGTGCACTCTTTACAGTAACCTTTAATTGTATCCACTTACTTTTTATTCCAGTTCATATTAAAACACATGTTATATATTTATTAAGCTGGAGTAATAAGTTCAAATACATAGTAAAAATGAACAATGATCTATAAAATAGGTTTTGCCAGTTCAGGGTTGACCAGCAAAACGTGGACCCGTGAGGTTGCTTTATAAATCTTCGTAAATTTTATTATAATTTAGGTCGTCAGGCATTAGGACAATACTAAGTCAACCTTTACGGCCCTTCAGATAATTGTAGGAGCCATGGATAAGTCCTTGGTGAGTGGATTCATCATCAATTGGGTAGGGTCCACCTTGATCTTCTTCTCCAAGCTGGACAGGAATGTCGTATCCCCCTTTAAATGTTCCTCTTCTTGCATTTTCTTTTTCATCATTCTTCATCATGACTAAGTTAAAAATCAGGTTCCTGGAGCACTTTACAAGGTCCATAATCCTCGTCCCCTCAACTTCAGTATTTGGGGGATCTAAAAGACTTTTGGTTTTTGCTTACTCGAGATGTAGGAATGTTTATTATAGTTTGCTAATGCAAACTGGATGGCAAAACCAGAATTTTGAAAAATAATCACAAAACCTTCCAATTTAAATGAGAAAATTAATATTAATTAAGACTCCTCCTTTATTCCCCTTTATGTAAAAATAAAAGATATCGAAAATGAACGTGGTAGTACTTTCAATTTGAAGAATCTTTGAAAAGAGAGTAGAATAGCTGTCATGACGTTGATTTATATAAGCTGCAAGCAGCAGTGACAGGAAGAAAATAAACACAAATCCCACTCCATGTAAAAAAAAAGGACATAGTCTGGAATTACTTCCATTCTGGTCCTCAATTATTATATACTGAGTCCAACAAGGACGTAAATATATAACTTCCAAGTAATTGTTACTCTCTGTCAACTATGAGCACAAACTCAAATTACTACTTTATACTTAGACATTCCCTTCACAATGGTAACAGCCTTGGAAAATAAAAATAAGAAATAGTTCAGATTACCAACAAGAAAAGTTCACTTGTAATTTCTATTACATAATATATACATCTCTGAAAATAAATATAGTTTAGGTTGTAAATCCCAGTCCTTTTTGAGCGAGCAATTTTTGCTGTTGTTGGTCACTTGAAAAGTGTTTTTTTTATACTTTATAAAGCTGACATCATTGTTTTTTCATTCTTGAGGAGAGGATATCTAAGAATAAAGTGTTAACATTATTGTGTATGCTCAGGAATGACGGATAATAACGCTAAGGATTTGTTGGGGATGTACATATAAGTGCAAGTCTTTGTTGGACTCAGAGTAGGATTAAGATATCCGAGTAATTCCTCCCTATGTATTTTATAGTTAAAGGGTGGGATTTGTGCTTATCTCCTTTTTTTATGGCTGATTGAAGCTAAGCATTCTTCAAATTTTTTGGATGACTACTTTTTTTGCTTACTTTTTTTAACAACTTTTTTAAAACTATAAAAATAGACTGTTATATTGAAATTATTTATGGTTTGTTATGTGTAATTTGTTAGAAATTGTACTTGTCACAACTTAAAAGTTATATTCAGCTTTATTTTTACTTATATCACGAGTTATTTTAATCACCAATTACTAATTGATGTTAATATTTTTTTAATGTTCCTTTTCTTTGTTAGATGGAGTTACACTGATTTCATTTTCATCTATTAAATATACGCATTTATTAAGTATTCACGCTGAATATATTTGTAAACATTTGAACTTTGTAATGTATCACATAATATAAGTTAGTAACTAGCAGAAAATAGTCAAAAATTACTCCATGAATATATCGACCATCTATGGCATATTCAATGAATACATTAACTTTAACATAAGAATACCACATTCTTTATTTCATTTTTAGGTAGCAACTTTTACAAAATTGCAACTCGTATTTGATACTAATGAATAATAATGTTCATAACAGCATACGTGAAATCGCAAGGAACTTCCTTTTTCTACTGAAATTAATCTAAAATTTGGGGTAAATGTCTCGAAATAAAATTCATTTCGGATGAGAGGATAAAATGCCCCTAATGAAAAAGAAGAGACTGAAATTACTTAGCATCGTATATTATAAAATACTACTGCATTTAATTTTAATGTAATATTTGTAATTACATGATTTCGTACCTTTTAAAATAACTTATTATTGTATAACTATTTCACCAATTTAATTCTCAGTTATAATGAATAGATTTATTATCATCAAATCATAATAAAGATTTACATTTATTGAAAGTCAGAGGTTGTTGTCATCACAAAAACAAAGCAAGGCATCTATTTCTAATATTGTCCATTACTCTTCGACAAAACAATATATTATTTTATTTATTTTCTATTTTATTTCAATTTCTATTAACAAATAAAGATTCTGATTAATCCTTTAAAGGTTCCCCTAATTACGCTATTACCATATCTCTAAACATAACGCCTTTTAATTACAGGAGAAAATATGACCCCAATTGTGTATCTAATGTGCCTCTAATGGAATCGATATTTGAAATTTGTAATCTTCGAACAAAAATGAAATAAAAGTAACTAAACCAGCCTTCTGACAACTCACAGAGTTCAGAGTAACGAATAGTTAAATGTTGTCGATTGTATTCCTTTTAAGTATTGTCTCACTCATGCCTAGGAATAGGGGTATTGTCTAAAATAAATATTATTATGGTAAGATGGAGAGAAAGCAGCCAAGCTGCCATGGCGTTTCATTACATAAGCTACAATCAGCTTTGACAAATGGCAAGAATTACTCTTATGTCCTCAATTCTACTCTGTGGCTTTAAAAAACTAACAATTATAACTATGCAGCAAATCATTTTATGTGCATACCCAAATGTTCAATCTGGGGTTGTATACATCAATGATAGCTTATAAGTTATATTCTCAGGAATTCAATAATTATGATAGCAGCCTAGGAAAAGTAAATTCACTCTTTAAGTTGCTAAAAAACGGATGGAACGACATAGTTCAATAGACAACGGCCTCGAAGAAATTATTCTCTTCAACTCAATGAACCGTAGGTTCGATGGACATTTGCTCATAGAGAAGGAAATGTACAAGATGTATATGGACCTGAACCAAAAGTTAAATTGAGGATTGGACACGGAGTAATTCCTGCCAATGTCCTTGCTTGATACGAACTGGTACTTACTTATGTGCATTTCCTTCATCTTGCAGCTAATTTAATGAAACGTCATGACAGCTAAGCTGCTATCATCTCAAACATTCGTAAAATTGTTAGGATTACCATGATAATTTTCGAAGTGTTTTGTATATATCGAAATTGCTCACGATTCACACAACTAGCAATATATTTCTCAGATACAAATAATTATTGATTAAAAATAATCTACCCTACGCTTGGGCGGTCAAGTTTCCTCTAGAATTGGGACTGCTCCTGTTATAGAATGTGAAAACGTAATCAAAAATGTCATTATCGAAAATAATAAAAAAAAAAAAAAAAAAAAAAAAAAAAAAATGACCTGATTCGAAAAAATAAAATGTAATTCATCAATACCACCGATAGAAAAATATCCAACATATATATGTATTAAGAGATATCTAATATATACGTATAGGTTCATAATTTGTAGGTTCCATCAATAATCATGATTTATATAAATTGAGTGGTCGTTGTACGATGTGGTACATGAGGGTATTTGAAATTTCCATGGAAAATACATGTAGGTATACGTATGAGATAACGAAAATTTATGGTTATTTTATTCTTTATATTAAAAATGATTATTTTATTATAATTGTTGGCAAAAACTATCTTGTAGTTTGTGCTTAAAAATAGTTTTGATTAATTACTATTTTATATTCTCATAGATCATCTTCTTATATATAAGGAACTTTGAAGGAGGAAATGATCTTTTTTTTCCTCTTCTTTTTGCATAAAACAACTCCAGGAATGACGATAGTATATTTTTTTTTATCAAGGGCAAAATATGAATTAGTCATATATCCATATATATGCTACATTTAAATTAATTAATCTGTTTCTATATAATGATTAATAATTATAATACATTATTAATACATAGTTGTGTATGTATAATAAATAGTGTTGTATATAAAGAATCATGCTGGATTAAAGAAGAACTTACAAATGTATATAATTTTTTACAACTGCATATTCCTGATATTTTTGAAGATGATTTATACACAGCGTTTGAATAAAATTTAGTCATGTAATTGAGTAAATTAACGAACCTCACGCATAAAGTGGTTTTAAATTAATCCCTTTGCGTTATCCTTTAACAGTCTCTAGATTGTAAAAGTAAAAAAAAAAACACCAAACATATAATGGTTTTAAATTTATATTAAGGTGTTGTAAAACAATATATAAAATAATTTATTCTCTTGAACTCAAACTGCGAGGTTTCACGCCCCGGTTGTACCAAGAGAGTGAATTATAATCATTGTATATGGACTTCAAAGAAGATTCCTGGGTCAGATGGAGTAAATGTACAACAATAATGTTTACTTATAGACCAATTAAAGGAATATTAAAAGAAAAATGATCCATAAGAGTTCTTTTAGATTTAATAGATTATTTTTTTCATGTGTGTTTATCCCCTTGGCAATCAAAACAGTGCTTGCATGACGGTCAGACTCGACGATTATCAATATTTTACCCACATTTTCGACAATTGGTCTTCTAAAGCGTGGTGGTGCATCTTTGCCATCAAAATTACTAGTGCGAAAACGCAGAAATCAAAACGGCTTGTTACAATATCAGGACAATAAACAATACTCACATTTTCAGCCGCCTGGCTTTAATTTTTGTTTAGTTGGAAGAAAAATTATAAAATATGGCGTCTTTTTCTTTTGCTGGTGTCTATATTAGAGTTGCACTCAAACAATCACTATACTGTTTAAAAAAGTTGCATTTCTACAACGTGAGATATATATTACTAAAGCCACCAAATAGAAAAATATTGGATTTCCTTTTTCTACAAATATTATTTATAAATAAATTATATTAATACAAAGTGGGTCCCGAAAAATATAACGAAAGATGTGATTATACTAGTGTTATAATAATACGTCTTCACTTTTTATCAATAAATTAAGAGCAAGTCCAGAGGATAGAAAAAAGTTCATTTTTTAAGAAAGAGACTTAAAAATCCTCCCAATTTGAAAGTGGTGGAGAGCATACTATGGTTGCGCTTCGGATTCGACTAAACCATCCGGATTGCCTTGTTGTCACGTTTCTTTCAGTGTCTCAAAAAAGGAGAACATTGTTTCTAAAGTAGATGTGATGCTCTAACCAGCAATGCATACGAACGGAATTATTCATCTCAAAATCTAAAGCTGTGTGTCCACCTTCATTAATATAATGAACTCCTTCTCAAGTGGAGGCACGCTTCTAGACACATGATAATTTTTGATCACGCCGTTGACAAATAAAGTCCAAACAAGAAGTGTTGTTTGTTACTCTTGACCTGCTTCTCTATCTTGGAGAGTTTTTAATAGAAAATGTACTTGTTTTTAATCCTCTATCGAAAGAGGAGAGAAGAAAAGAAAAAGAACGAAATTGTTTTTGTAAACATTATATGCTCCAAACGATAATTTTTTTGTGAATAACTAGATTATTAATCTCATTTAAATATAATTAATTATTTAAATACATTCTATTTTTCATTTCTAAACCATATTATTTATGTTGATTGTGTAAAATTGTGATTCTTAAGAATCCGATAAAGTATATTTGTAAAAAAAAACATGTTTTTTTTTCTCGTTAAAGTTCAACTAATATTACTACAGGAAATTAATTTTGAAAAAAAGAGAAAAAGTAACAACTTTAATTGTACACTTGAGTACAAAGAATCTTGTATATATGGTTAATATCATTTTATCTAACTAAAATTATAAGTTAAGTGTTCCACAAAACCTTGAGAAGGATGAGCCTTCAGCTGGAGTGGATCGCTCCTCATTGTATTGTACTCATCATATATTGTATCGCAGTTCTTTTTTAATAATATCATAATTAGTTTTAGCCTGCAATGATTATTTAAGACAATAATATTTTGAAATTCGTGTCACCTTTGTGCAAAGTTATTTACTTATAATTAAAAGGATCCAATAATGGAGAAAAAACAAACAAACATGGATACGAAAAAGGAATTCTGATTAGCAATTGGCGTAGTAAGACGTACGTAGACTTAAATTATAGTCTGCGACTATGAACATCAGCTAAGGCAAAAGTTAGACACCAATATACAGTAACATCTCGAGATACGAATGCCACAATACACGAATTCAGATTAAAGTGGCCGAAAGTTGGATCCAGAATGCTTGAGTTGTCACTTTTGGGATTAATTTCTGTGACTTTCGAGCTTTGTTAAAGAACGAATAAAACTCGTATGTGAAGGTAGAACTACATACTATTTTCGTAATCGCTAATTACATTGCTAACTTCATTTTCAGAAATTTTATTCCCTACGGAGATTTTGATTCACATTTCGAATCAGGGGAATTTAATGACGTCGCAGAGCTTAGGTTTCTGAACTATATAATTATTATTATTTGTGTAATGTTGTACATTAGAGTGTTTGCTATTTTGTAATGTTGACCAAACCTTAAATTATCATGGATCACGAGATGTGTTTAGATGTTGGCAATTACCTACCTCCTAAAATATTTTTTCTGTGCAATCAAAAATCGTTACCCTTCATTTATTCAAAGTTAGTATGTACCAGAAGTACTTCAAAATGAGATCAAATTAAAAAAGAAAAAAAAATCTAACCATTATGGCCTAGCAAAAAAAAATAAAATATTTTATAATTATTTAATTTTATTGTTTATTTGGTTTTATAATTTAAAACTCGAGAAGTAATTATTGACGGCATTCAAATATAAATTAATAATTATGGATTTTCTATTTATTCAGCAATTTATATTATTAAATTTTTTTGACAATAAAATTAATCTCTTACTTTTTTCTGCTTACAACAAATTTTATTATATGAACTTTTTTACTTTTTTTTAAAACTTTACAAATGGCCATATACCGGGATTGGGAGCAAAATGTGGACTCGATAGATAGATTTAGAATTACATCAATAATTTTATATTTTCAATAATAGGCAAAAAAATAATCTAAACAATAAACAAGGTTTTTGCAAAAAGTTTTCACTCAATGTGACCATTTTCATTATCAATCACGGCCTTTACACGTCGCCTGAAGGCCATGCATGAGTTGATGACAAACTCCTCTGATAAGTTGTCCTTTAAAAAGAACATACAGATTTTCTTTCCATCAGAGGCTTAACGTCAAGGATCATTGTTTGGGCCGGGAAATTTGTTGTGTTAAACCCGTAGCATCTCTTCTTTTGTTTCGGCAAGCCAGCAGTCGTTCCCGTGGGTTTGAAATTAATCAACTGTGAAAATCTTCATGTCCGAGTATATTTTTACAATTGAACAATTTGCCTTGATCCCTCTGAGATTTTTCTGGCACTTCTCGAGCCTCCTTATTTTAATTCCCTCTGTCAGAAGGCGGCATGGGCTGTTCGTGTGATACTTACAAGAAGTTGTGCTTAAAAATCCCTCCTGATGGTCCTAGGAACCACAAAGAAGCCGTTGGTTAGGCTTTATCGACTTATTGGGATCTTCCTTTATATTCTTCTCCAAAATTAACAAAAACTTCGATTCCCTCCTTAAATTAAAGTATCTACTTCTTGACATCCATGAGAGGTCTTTACCTTTTTTTCCATCTTGGCCAACTTAAAAACCAGGCTCTTAGAACACTTAAAAATGCCAGTAATCTTCATCACATCAACTCTAATATCTAAGAAATCTGAATGCGCTGCCTTTTTGCTTGTTGCTCGTTCATAACGATACAATGACTAAATGATCACTATAGTTTGTTTATGTAAAACGAAAGGCAGAAACAAAATATCAAAAAAATAAACAATAAACCTTTTCATAGTAATGAGAAAATTAAAATTAATTAACTGTCTACGTTTTGCTACCCTACCCTGTACAGACATAGTTTTTAAATCAAATGGAAAACAGGCTAATTGTTAATGAGAGAGAAAAATTGAACTACCAGGATTGAAAACATAGGGTATACATTTAGTAGGAGTGTATTTACCTTACACTTATTATTTTATGTATGGGCTATATAATTTATACGTCAAGTAACGGAAACAAATTGATTTATTAACTTTCTTTTATACAATCAGTGTTGAATATCATTTATCTATTTGGATTACCCGATAATTAATGGAATAAAAAAAAGAAATGGGATGCATATTATACTCTTTTCGTACGTTAATCAGACTTTAATTCGGAATCACCTTGTATTGATTGTTTTATAGTTAAAAGAAGCGGGGAAGATGAAAGTAATTTGTTGTAATATAGTTTTATATTATGTAATAATGACCTGCTTAGTTTGATACAAACATAATATTAATAGTAATTCAACTTGTCTAATAGATTAAAACTATTACAAAAGTCTTGAAAAGAAATAAAACCACATTTATTCTTTCAACGAGTAGATGTTATTAAAAGAAAACTTTTGTAATTGATATCTCATGATAAACTATTTTTATTATCTGATGCTACATATATATTTTATTAGAGAGTTTTTATTATTTTTTTCAAGGATAAATCATGACTTGCCAAATAAATGACAGAAGACAGTAGGTAAATATACGCATACAAAAGCCCGTTCTTATCTGTTCTTAAGAACGGTTCTTAAGACCGTCTGTCGTTTGGACTGTCAGTATTAGTTTCGGACTTAGAATGAACTGGACGGGGATACAGTCTTCATTCCTAAATGAGGATCAGCATAACACTAATCATGAGTGACCCTTAAAAATTATGGATGATAAGTTTAAAATTTGTACATATATCAATGAAAAATCATCATAAGTATTATTCATTCTCATCAATTCCTTTGAAGTTAGTACCGAAAAAGGATAAAAAAGTTGACTTTATGAGAAGTTTTTAACCCGTTTTTCTTCTATATGAAATATTGTATGTAGAAAATTATTGGTATCTGAGTGAACATGAATATTGAGTATTACTAAAACAAATGTATAACTATTAAAAAATGGGTCTATTTATATACAATATTTTTCTTGTATAACCTTAATATAAAACCAGATAATTGTCATAAATCTATTATGAAATAAATTATTAAAATGTGAAATAAACTCTAATTTTTCAAGATAATTAAGCTTTGAGCCTCCCACACACATTTTTGAATGCTCAATGTCAATAATTTGTAAAAAAATAAAATAAAAATGAGTGGGTTGATTTACTACTAATATATTAAATGATTATAGTAAATTTGAATATAAATTTATGGTTTGAACTTAAGTATATAAATTATCCTGTTTAAACAGCAATTTTATGCTAGTAAGATTTTTTTTTTAAATGATTTATTTTTTCTCTATCTCTTATACTCATACACAGTATTTTTATCATTTGAATTGAAAAAATGATATAAAATTGAAATGGCATAATGATTATAATCGTTCGAAAGAACGCATGTCATTTTTTTTTGTATGATTCTTTCACATTTATAAAATATCCTAATAAAGGCTAATAATTTAATTTACAAAAAATAAACAGTTTCATCGCCGGATCCTTTATTGATGAGACACATTTAAAGGGGCGATTTATTTATTCCTAGTGTCTATTCAAATAAAAAAGAACAATGACTAGTTAGTATGTTTTTTATAATTTTGTTTGTAGTGTAATAATGATTATACGCTACTAAATAAATGTTGTTCAGGGTTCTTATATAAAGTTACAAGTCATTATAGATATTCCATAACCTTAACAGAATGGATATTTCAACTTGCACAATCATTACTCACGATACATTTACCCTTGATAATGACATAAATGAAGATAGTGAATGGTGAAGGAGGGAAAGGATACAACTGCCTCCGGCTGTTATACCACCGATTGATGAACATGGAGACTGATGACATTGAACATTGAACAACTTTTTACGGGACGTTAAAAAAAAAAATATATATATTCGTATGATATATTATTCTATATGAATTGTGCAACTGTTTCAATTATTGCTGAAAATCGGTTTGAAAAAAGTATTTTTATAGGTGGATGTACAAGGTTTATAAGCAAGCGGAAAAGTCCAGTTATTCTCGTCGGAGAAGAAGATGATTCTTCCTCCATGGCTCTTCAGGTCATTGAGGAGACGCTTACCGTTGGTGAGCCTGGTGGCCTTCATGTATGCCGTGAGGATGTGTTGTTTGGCCATTCAGTATGACCTGTACCCGAGGTCCTCATTTACAGTCTTGGAGACCAGCTACTTCCTCACTCCACGGTTCTTGGCCAACCTGGACAAGGAAGTCCCTGGCGAAGCCTTGTGGACTTCCGGAGGCCTTCAAGGAAGCGGGGAGTGCGGATTCGGTCACTTCTCATGTTGTGGGTCTTGCGGCAGACCTTCCCCCCAACCTTCCAGGCATTGAAGACCCGGTACACCGTGGTCTTGGGGTAGTTAAGAAGCTTGTAGATAGCAGAGGGCTTGTGTCCTGCGCGAGCCAATTCGAGGATGGCGTCTCTCCTTGCTTGTTCCATGATGACTATTGTTTGTTGTCAAAACAATTGTGGTGGAAGTTATAGTGTATTGTTCACGCAACCTTTTATATTAGTATGATTTAACCGCGAATATCCACATTATGGATTTGGATGAAGTTTAAAGTAGTTCCAATTTATACTTTTAACTTTTTTTTTTTTTTTTTATACAAGCAGACTAAATCAAGAATTTTTTTTGGTAATTCTAAATTAATTTTGTGGTCTGTGTGTAAAATATGCTAAAATATCATATAATTTTTAAACATAAATAATATTTTAAAAATTAATTGAGATATAGGTATTTTGAAATGTGTTAAATATTGTCAAATATATTCAGTTAGATCAATCAATTGATAAAAAAAATATGGTCAAAAAATATTGCTCATTTCTAATGTTTACCTCTAAAAAAATCCTGGACTTTAACTGCAACACAAAAAACTCAAAAATCACAAATCATTCACACATCAGACCATTAGTAATAATTGCCAATGCTAAGGAAGGACATTTTGTAGAGTGAAAGGAGAACATGAGAGCAAAAATGAACATTTATGCTTATAGTCGTCAATCCAATAGATTTATTAGCGTCCCAGTTTTTTTGTTGTTAGCAATCGGAAGAGTGTTCTTTTATTTTCTATAGCTGTGATAATTTTTTTTTTTTCCATAACTTAAATTTAATTCAAAGATTTTGAAATACTGGAAACATATTACCGAATGCTACAATACGGTAATTAAAACATTTAAAACAACCACAAACATGAATAATAATATTCAAGACCTAAGCTTAATTGTATTTAAAATACCATTATAGTTTCTTAGAATATTTATCATGCCACCGTCAAGCTTGGAGCTAGATGCTTTCATTGTTAGATGCAGAATTGAAATTTCACGATCACTGTGTGATGACATATTTTGTCATTGGAAGCTAGGGCGAAAAAAGCAATCCTTTATCAGTTCTCCAAGAGTAGAGTAAACAGGTCTTAAAACTGGGCACTTCAACAGTAGGCGTGAAGCTGCCTCTCTTTCTAAATTGTAGAAATATCAATCAGGGCCACCTGATATGTATCCCAATACATCCAGTGTGTATGTCACATCTCGATACGCGAACCATTTCTCACATGAAGTAAGGAGATCATTTGTGTAGCTCATACAGGCCTGAGGAGCTAAGATATTAACTGTCTTGCGATTTAATACCGAATTACCACATCCAATGACGACTTCAACCATAATCTTCGAATCGATTTATGGTTTTAATCTGACTCCTGAAAAAGATACCATATAAACAGGGTAGTACTTTTTTACAGGTGTTATTATAATTTTTTCCGAGGAAACATCTAAGTATAAAGTCAACACGAGTGCTTTTCCTCATGAAAAACAGAGAGTAACAATCAGGATTTGCTGAGTTAGTTATAAATGTTAGATCTTGTTGGACTCGGATCAACAAAGGAGTATGTTTTTTCTATAACCAGACTAACATAAATATCATCAAGTTATATCTTTTTATTTATTAAGTACTATTTATTTTAACACAACTTTAAATTGATAAAAAACAATCTTAATAAATTAACAGTTATAGAGTAAGAATACACCAACTTTTCATTAAATTAAAAGTGGAAACATGATAATAATTTAATACATCATTACATTTTAAACTTCAAAGACTCTTCAGTAAAAAATAAATAAGAAAGAGACAACGGATGAAGCACATGTGTGTATAATATATAATATAAAATTAATCACACATTAAAACAAACAAAGTGCCTCAAAGAAGGGTCATCATGTTAAATTGATTTTCTAATATTATTTACTAAGTGTGGCATGAGATAACTACTTCTCTATTTATTTTCATAAATTGATATGAGTCTGTTATTATGCACTCTATCTTCAAATTTTTATCCATTACCGGATTCTTCATTTACCCCATGATATTCCTCATCACTATGTATTATGAATAAGTTATAAAGATCTAAAGAAGAGTGTTGTTTTTCATCATTATTGAGCCTAAAATGAAAATATATTGAGTTCAGAAAAAGATACAGAATTAATAAAAATACATTTACATAAGTTTTATGAATCCTCCTTTCAATTTAAGGATTGTTTTAAGGAAAAATGTCTCTGAACGATAACAGTCCCAAATTACTAGAAACTCAGATATTTCTGAATTCAAATTACTCATATAAAAATTGAGATCAGATTTGGATTTTGTAATTTTAGATAAATTCGATTATTGTCTTCAATTCATTTAAACGAAATTCCTCTAATATTTCCCCTATGTTATTAATCGAAGTAGAGTCCTTTTGCCATTTACTCTATAGTTGCCCTTACAGCTAATCTAATGCAACACCATGACAGCTGAGCTGCTCTCCTCCAAAACATTCTCCAAATCGTCAATTTTTGGTTTCTTTATTTTATTTACAAAGCTTAAATACTTTCTCTATTTACAACTTTTTGTATGGTACCATTGACTTAATAAATAATATTCATGCTAAAAATAGCTGCCTATGATATAATCCTGGTGGGATAGTCATGAGATACTCTAACAACCCTAGCAAATCCTTACTTCTATTGTATAATTCAACCGTTCCTTCAAAAAGGAAATAAGGCAATTGCCCAAAATCAATTTGGTAGTAATGAGCCATTTCTTCCTAGTTATGGAATTATTATTCTAATAATTTTTCATATCTAAAAAGATAAAAATTATAGTTTAACCAATCAACGTTGAACACTGACTAGGAGAAAGGAAGTGGAAAGAGGACAGCTGACAATAAAAAACTGTATATTTTTGTGTAAGCAAGATAATGTGGTGATATGTGTCTGTAAAGTATTACAGTTGCAAAAGCGTTTACAATGCATATAATCGCCTATGCCTGACAATAAGTACTCAGGTCTTGTGATTTCAAAAATGTAATTTTTTTCTTATCGATCTACATTAACCTCCCTTGGCATGCCCTCCGAAATGTTATCTCTCCCCAATCCTTTTTCAATTACTGTCGATTTCTCGTTTTATACTTTCCTTTCGACATATTTCCCTCTCTCAACCATGGGGTATCTGCAGGATTATATTGGAGGGGCGAGGGTCTTCAGCCCCTCCATCCACTCTCTGAAAACGCCCCTGCAGCCTCTTATGTACATTAAGCTATTATATTGGAGTAACCAAATTATAGTTTGAGAAAGTTGAATTTGTCTTAACAGATAACTTGAATGTGGATGATTTGGAAGTCAATTGTTTAAACTCAAAACACAAACCTGAACACCTTTTTTTTTTTCAATATTCACCCGACTTTTATGCTCAATCGTGTAATCAAAAGGCAGAAGTAGAAAGAAAGCTTGGTATTATCAACACAACACCCTATTTTGTCCAACTGATATGATCATTATCACATTTTTTCTTATAATTGTCCCTTTTTGTTTTTACTATTCTTGGCACTTATAGGGGTTCTAAGGAGACATGGGATAAATTCCTAATATTAAAAGTCCAAGTAAAGTCCTAAGGATTGTTACCGGAATTGTTGCGTTGGGGCAGAGGGGCCATTTTTCTCTACTTTTACAAAAATTTATAGCTATCACGATAGGAAAAATTACTCTTGTCTAAAAAATTATAAATATCATCGTTTTTACAAGAAAAAAAGTCATTTTCTTTGTTTTTTTAAAAAATTATTATTCGTTAAAATTTATTCTCTTCCAAAATTTTTAACTCTACAATCATAAATGAGGGTTCTTTATATTTTATAATAAAAAAAATTATCCGTAGAAATTGTTAAAAGAGGCTTAGGTAATTTTGCATTTAACTATATTGGCTCTTGACTTTTTGCCTTAAAACCATTTTGCAACAAGGATATTTTCACCTTGGCATATAAATAAATGGGATTGATAGGTTGTTTATCTTATTTTAGTTAAGAGTGAGGTTCCCTTGGAATTTAAAATCAAAATATGTAAAGTTTAATAATATAAAATGCATGAAAGGGTTGTTTTCTGTTGGATAAATCATGGAATCATGTACCAATATTTCAATACACAAAATCCCACTATGTAATGAATTCGAACCAGAGACAAAATAAGTAATACAATTAGTTTAATTAGAAAACAAAAACAAATAAACAAGGCAACGATTCGAAACGAAAAAATGCTAAACACTTCTCCGTTAGTAAATATCATTAGATATGATGGACTATTCAATTTAGAAAGACTCATGGGTTAACGAACAAGCAAACTTTGAGGAAAAAAACATAGTTACATCATTATTTCAACAGAAAACAAACATGTAATGCATATTATATTAATAAATATTGCTAATTTTGATTTCAACCAACAATAAACAATCAAGAACTTAACTTATTTATATATAAGGCGAAATTTTCTTGAGGCAAAATGGTTTAAGGCAAAAGTGTCCTGAGGCAAAATTCTTTAAGGCAAAATTACCAGACACCGTCAACAGCCCAACAGTCCTGCCAACCTCCCATAAAAAAAATCATACGACTGTCTGATGACGTCATAATTATATAATTAGCCCACCGTCCACTTGAAAATACCTTCCGTCACAGGGGGTCCAAAGTCCATGATGTCTTGTCTAGAGTCAACTATCAAGTCTTTGCTCATAACCATAAATATTAATTATTGCATTGATAAATTCATTTCAAGTCCATAAGTATGTATTCATTTGTTGATTTAAGTCATAAGGCTTTTTTTAGTTTGCAGTTGAGATTATTTTATTTTTTGGGGATGATGTTTTTCGTGTTTATACATATATTTAATCACATTTGCATAACAATATGCTTGTTTATATATTGTTATTTCCTCTTCTTTGCATATGTTTGTTATAAATCCCATTGTTTTTTTAATGTATTTTATTCTTTGATCATAATATTTTAAAAGAATATTAAAAATAACAAAACCTGTCACTACTTTTTCTAATTTTCAGCATGCATATGATATTAGATAAAATACAATGTTAAGCCTTAAATTAACTTAAAATACTACATAGTTAAATAATTAACTATTGTATTTATAAATGAGCCAGAGTTATAAAGAACAATACAATAGGCATAAAAAGCTGGACATAATTTCTCTACACAAGATAAGTAGACATACAATAATTTATATAAAAAAAACAAATTATTAATCTGATAGGCCCACTGAAAATATGATGTGGTAATGTTCAAATAAAATTCTGAAAGGATATATCAAAATGTTCTAATTTTATTTTCTCTTTTTGCTCAATAGGGAGGCATTAGAAAAAAACAACAACAACGTAATAAATGTTTTTTATAGGTTAAAATAACATTTATCATAATTAAAAATGCAAATAATGATGACTGCTCAAAATAAGCATACCCTTATGCCTCATTTGAGTGTTCCCTACTATAATACTCCTGATGGAACATCATAAGATAATGTTCCAGACTCAACCATTGTTTTTGAGGCAGTTTCTTATTTCTTGGTACTAGTGGACAGACAGCCAATTTTTACTTTGATTTTGTAGCGATTTTATATATCCTCCTCAGCAATTCCGTATTTGGGCACATCATTACTTATTAAAAGTTATTACGAATAATAAAGTGAAGAGTATTCGTCTCCTGGAGTAGATTATCGTCCAAGAAGTTCAAAAGCTGGGCACCATCAACAGTCCTCCAATACTTCAATGAATTGAATCTCTGCGTTCCTCTTCACTGAGTCTCTTACTCTCTATTCTAACTAATACTCAAGACTTATCTAATAGTCAGAGTCATGGTCCAAATGCACCACTCTCCAGCTCAGGATTGATATCAGAATTTGAATTTCAAAGCTAAAATACATTCCAAGTATTCTCGATCCAGGCACTCTGGATAGTGAAGTATCTTGTTGACTTAAATATCTCCTTTTTGGGTTCAATGTAATATTTTGGTTACTGGGCCTATGCCTTTTGGCTATTGGTATTCAGGCATGAACATAAAATAATACCTTTAGCAATCTCTCTGTGCTCACAAATATAGCCTTGGATCCAGCCTTTATTTTCCTCTGGGCAGGTACATTAACATTTGTAAATGGATTCAATAGGTGTGTTGGAGCATTAAGGGAAAATACTAGCCTATTGGCTGCAAATGTTGTATTTCTTGCATTGCTATTAGTCATAGAGATGACAGCCAGAATTCTGGGTTTAGTCTTTAAAGATTCGATAAAAGAACAAGCATCGAATGGTTTTTAAACAGTTAATGTACTTTATCCTGATGATCTTGATCAACAAAATCTTATTCATTGGATTCAATATGACTGGCTATAATGTTGTGGCATCGAAGGCCCCCATGATTGGGACAAAAATATTTACTTTAATTGTTCTTCTGTATCTGTTGGATCAAAGGAAGCTTGTGGTGTTCCCTTTTCATGCTGTAAACCAAAAGTAGATGAAGTTATTAAGAATGTGCAATGTGGGTATTATGTACACAAAATAGATTACTCTGATCCTGGTGGTATAATAAATCAAAAAGGATGCCTACATGCTGCAGAGGAATGGTTCGAACCAAATATTTTAGTCGTTGCTGTATCCGCTGTTTTTATTGCTTTTCTTGAGATTTTGGGAATATCCTTCCCTCAAAATTTACGCACAGATATAATTGCTCAAATGCCAAAATGAATATATTTTTATATCAGAAATCATATTTTTATTTTGTAATTAAATTTCGAAAAGTAAATTTTAAATATAAAATTTTTTGAAATAAAAATCAATCCAATTTTATTTTTTTTGGGTTCAAATTTTCAATTATGTTTCAATTTATCTCATATCTCAAGAAAATTTTCTTCTGCCATAATTCCAAAATATATTCATATTTTTTACTTATTTTTTAGATTTTTGTATAAATTGACAGTATAATATACTCCAAAACCTCGATCAGAAAGCGCTAAAATAATGAATAAGAAGAGTGGTCACATAGTAGAGCTACCTAAAATAATTTCCTCATCAAATTTATAACAAATTAATTTTTTTATGTATCTCAACTGGTTTTGAGCCACTTTGACCTCTCAAGAATTTAATTTGAATGATGTATCTCAATTTTTCTAGAAATCTTTCCTGAATATGTACTTCTTAACATTTTATATTTTCATAAGTTATTTGAAATAAAGTAGTTGAACATAATTATCTATCGTGAACTTCAAAAATAAATTGTAAAAACTATTTCAATATCATCACACTCTTAACCTATAATAAGCATTTAAAATATAAACTTGTAATCATCGTAATTGGGCGTTAAATATTATGTAAATTTACATGGGTAGCACTGTAAGTAAATATCACTTTTTATTTTGAATAAGAGATGTTAGAAGCAAATGACTCGTAAGATAAAATATTTGTAACGCCAAACTTGCATTATTGCATAAAACGTTAAAATATAATGATTTTTATTAAACTCCGGGGAAAAAATGAATGCTGTATTTTAATTATAATTGACTAAATAATTAACTTTTGCCTTTATTCAAACTCAAGATGACATTGTTAGAAAATTTAATTCTGGATAATTTATTTTTGACCACATTACAACTTTTCCAAACTAGGCAGAGTCGAAAATCGAAAAAAATGTGGCTAAAAATCACATTAATGTGTACGTCTTCTCTTATGAAATTGTTGTCGTGTAGCGAGATAGCTCCTCTACGAGCGTTACTTATTTAACACAGCGTTTCTTTGAGGGTTACATGTCCCTTTGGGATAGAAACATGTGGTCACGATTTCAGATATCGTCTAACATATTGGCGTGGACATGAAGATTGTCTACTCCTTCCCTTATTCTTTGTTGCCAGATGATGCATCTACTCACACTAACAATGTGTCCCAGTGTCTCCTTGATGGTTACATGTTCTTTTGGGATACGAACATGTGGCCAACGTTTATGAAATTGTCTAACAGAATGATGTGGACAGAAAAACTGTGTGTACCTTTTTATTTTTTATATTTAAAGTAAGATTATGGGGAAAGTTACAAATATATTTTTGTGAAACTATAAAGGAAGGTAATATTTGTTGAGAGTCATAGACGTACCGGAAGGGTTGTCAGGGACTTTACATGACGTCTCTAGCGTGGGCCTGAAAATGGAGTTGGTCTCATTTTCAAAAGGGAGAAAAGTTATGGCAGAAAAAAGAAGAAGAAAACAATTTTCTATTTTTGATTTTATTAACAGTAAAACTGATTTGAATTTTACCAGGGTTTTCCTTGGAGGGTGGAACCCCCCAAATTAAGAAAATTTTATCTTTCTTCTTGAATGATTTCTCTAGAAAAATAAATATTTGCATATTTTTTCCAAAGAAACCTTTTTTTGCTATGGATAATGACCTGAGCTGGATCTTTGGTCCTGAAGGTTCCCTCCACTTGAGCAGTTGATTAAGCTAGGATGGAATTATTTCTCCTGTTCAGAACAACGTCCAGTTGTCCACTTGTATACGGAGGAAATTGCAGACTCTTTACAATTTTACTTGTTGCTCAGACATTTTTGATCGCAAAAAAACCAAACAAACATCAAATTTTAGCTTTTTGTTAGCTCTTTTGAGGGGCGACAAATACAAAATTGTCAAGCTTTTAGAACTAACGCTAGACAGCCTCGAAGAGTATTCTAATTACTGAGCCCTTACCCTCTAAGTGTGAAGTCCAGTACTTTTCAATCTGTTATAATTAAAAATATTCAAACGTCAAAGATCAAGCTTATATTATTAACTGTTTAATGAAAATTAAAGTAAATTTCATTAATTTGGCCTGTGAGAGGATCTCTTCATCTCAACTTGGGTTACTATCAAAAACTCTTGAGAACCCTTGCTGAAGAACATAGACTATTCAAAAGTGATACATTTCTGAAGTAGATGTTTTATGTACAAAATGCAATATTTTTCAATACCCTTTCCCTTGATATTTAGAAAAATGTGGAGATAACAAGGAATTTTTACTTGATTGCTTGGCTTTGTAATCCAAACATAAAATAAACATTCCAAACTTGAATAATTTCATATAGTTTTCGTATTTTTTTTTTGGTCTACTTTTGAATATCCTGTTCAATTAAGGAGGAACAAAGTCAGTCTATAATTTTACGACTGTTTTGGGAAATTACTATCCCTAAAGCAAAGGAAAGTTAACTACTAAAGGTAATAGAAAAGTCTTTCGCTTGTCTTGTAACATTTATGCTGTTTATTATTTTCGCACCCAGTTCCACATATATTGATTACTGCACTTTTTTTAACCGCACTTTATTTATTTATTCTTTTGTTTGATAGCTAAGACGTCAAGCTATATATGATATTATTTGATTTATCGAAATATAGTTTCAAATATTTCATGAGCCACTGAACATCATCTCATTTCCATATTTAAATGAAAAAAGTTAAAAACTCTATAACTTTTTTATTTTTTAGAGGAAAGATTTGTTAATCAAATATTTGTTTTTTATATATTGAAACATATATGTTTAAAATAATGCTTAGTTCTAATGTATAAGCCTATGTAAAAGTTGCAATTTCTTTTTCTTAGTTTTTTATTTTGATCTATCAAAATTATATGGTTATTTTGGATCTATGATTAATACAATCATACACATTTGAAATTTATAGTTTGCCACAAAATACTTTTATTTTAATAGTTTTCATCAAATAATCGGCCCCAGAAACGTCCCACTGCCTTTTTAAGCGTTCTACTACATTTTTAGCTGTCCCAATATGTAAAATTCAAAATGACATCCTTATCCCAGCTCTTAGAGCTCTTGTAATGCTTTTGGGACCTTCATTGGAAACACATTCAATATGGCACAGACAATATAGTATCAATGGTCAATAACTTTGTGGGATGTACATAGTTTTCTTTATTCCAGCTCTAAGAGATCTTGTAGTACTGTGGGAGACGTAATCGGAAACCCATTCAACATGGGCTCAGACAAAATAGTCTAAATGCTGAAGAACTTTGTGGGGCGTACATCTTATTCTCTGAATCAAGTATTATTTTGCTGGTATGACAGGGTGCTACGTCTTTCTTACAGATCTAAGGCTGGTTTTCTAAATGCTGCAGATCCAGGGAAAGCCGTTGGTGCTCATAACACAAATTTATACCTTCAGGCAATGCTTGAAGATGAAGTTGGCATACAATTTGCTGCTTACAACGCCAAGAACTATAAATTCCTGTTAATTCTTTGCCTTCAAAATCCTACGAACGTTATAAGGACTTTTTTCAACCATTCGTTGTTGTTCAAGTTATGTTTCTGGGTTGGAAATAACTTTTTTTATCAAAGAAAAACAAGACAAGCTTTTTCACCGGAGGCTTCTTTTTTAGCTTGATCAAAGCCTTGAATTTTCTCCCGGTTTGACGGGTTAGAATATGTATCTTGCACCGTACATAGCTGTGGTACCGTAAGTCTTCATTGCTAACAAGATGAACAGCTGAACTGGACGTTACGTTGATGCTTTCAGAGATGGCATTCATCGATTGGCTGGGATTCTACTTTTTTTTTTCTTTATTGTCCTCAACAAAGCAGGACTTCCGACGATTTTGGCCGCTTCCAGGTGACAAGAATTCGGGGAAATCATCGTCAGTGAGTCCTCACTACCCTGCCCTACACGTTTTCTGAATTTTTGGACGAATCAAGTAGTGCAACCGACCACATTAGCCAAATACACGTTGTTTATTGAAACATTGAATTTGTACAAGATACACTAAAGTGCACAACGTTTTTATTCCCCATTAAAAGAAGAGAGTGTGTTAATGTAACGAAGTATTATAAACAAATAATGTTTTAGAGTGACATTCGTACTGTACTTACTTTCTATTACTGTGTGTTTGAAATAAAACCAGTTTGTAGGGGGATGGATGAGACCAGAGAAAACTGCGAACGTTTAAAAGAACTACTCTTTACTTTATTTAAGATTATTTATTATTTCATATAACGTACATCAGAAGTTATTCACTTGTACTCCATTGGATGTGATGGGATTTTTTTCTCAATGTATCAATATTATAGTTTCCTTATTCTTCATTTATTTTGTTGTGCGGATGATAGTTCAATACATTCAGTTGGATTAAGTATAGTTGATGGGGGAAAAAAACCCAAAGAATATTTCTTCAAATTAATAGTGTTCATACAACAACTTTACAATAAAACCGATCGAAATCTGTGTATTGTGCAATATAAAATAAATAAAAAAGACATTTTGTTCTATATATGTTATCATGATCCTAGAGGCCTAAAAAAATCATCATTCAAGAAAATACTTTCAGATACCTTATCGGCTTTAAAGGAATATTTCCCGTCTTATATACCTGATTCATATTCACCATTAAGGTTGTATATAAACCACTAGAACATAAATTCTTTGTATTTGAAACCTCTAGAGTTGTAAATTGTAAGCTTTTTTAAACAACTATAGCCAACGATGTTATAATACCGTATCCCTTTTATAACAGTTTAAATTATTTGAGTACTTATATCCTTTTTTTTATAATCCTTTTTTTTTTTTGATTTTTCAAGAATGTTACGAATTCCTTTCTTTTTTCAATAATGTTAATTTATTGCTTTATATTTTATTAGAAATTACTAAAGTTGAGATATAGTAAGAGATAGGAAGAACTGGTATATGACTCGAGGTCTAATTTTAAACTAAAAAGTTTATTTATACTCTAATAATGTACCTCCTTTTGTTTATTAAATAATAAATTTTTGTAAACATTTGATGAGATAATACCCCATCAACAAAAACAATATTACTGACTGACAGTGGCTTTTAAGGTCTCGGTGTTTGGAAGCAGGACTTTCCATTGACATGCATCCAAAAGATGTAGTCGAGGGGGCTGGCATCAGGGCTGTAGGGCAGATAAAAGTGTAAAAAATGAGTTCAAAAGAACTCAAAAGAATCTGGCAATGAATTGGATAGGTTGTTTTCATTGCTGCTGTCAAGTGTGATCTCTCCACCCTCAGAAGGCTCTTTCCACCCAACTTTTTAAAGCTCTCTGGACTATCTGATCTGAAACCCCAAGATCTCTTACATGGACCCTCATGGACTTGAGGGGACTGCCCTGGGATGTTTCCTTTAACTCCTCTTTAAGTCCAGTTTGGCCTTTTTTGCAGCATTTTCTCTAAAGTTTCGGACATGCTGACGGCATATACGATAGTCCTGGAGACGCCAAACTACTTGGAGTGCGCAAATGGAAAATCGTCAATCACGTTAAGTTTCACTTTCACGCCTTGTACTTAATCTTGAGAGCTGAGATTTCCTTTGCTTTGTTAATAATTTTCTATACTTTAATAAATCAAAATATGAATTAATTTCAATCAATGAACCTTCATTAAATATTGAAATAGTAAGGGTTCAGATTTTTTTCTTACAACATTATAAAAAATAATAATAAAGAATAATAAGCTGAGCATTAGCTACAGAAATCTGTTACAATATTGTTATTTTTTGATCAAAAATTACTTTACTGGAAAAATCCCGGAAAACTTTGCTTTATTATATAAATAAAAAATTAAATCCTTGGATTATAACATACTGTTCCAAAGAGTACTTATTATAAGTTGATAATTTTCATCAAAATGTCAAAAATTATACTATTAATAGTGGATGAACCATCTTTGGGATATTCAATTATTGTAAGATACGAGAATAATTTACTGCACTTATGATTAGGATAAAGCAATAAGGGTTATTGCTTAGATGGTCGATACACTATCTTTTTTAACCTATTTGATAAAAATTACTGATTTATTAATATTATTTGGGACTTATTAAACTTCTATCACATAAAAATAGATATAATTTATAATATAGAACAACGTATCTCTGTCTGTCTCTCAACACTTTGTCAAGGTTTTAAATTTTTTTAAAGAAAGATCATCAGGTGTTTCCTCTAAAACTCCTTTATGGTGGTTCTACCAATGCTGTGGTCCTTCCCCTTGGATTGGATGGATCTCTTCCCATTCCTTTAAATCTTCTCCCTAAACGCTAAAGATGAAGTTGATATAACGAAACTTTGACTAACTCGAGACAAATATATTTAAGAGTACTCTTAATTTACGTCCACCCTGTATAAAAAGGTATTACTTTATCATACATTCTACCATCTGTAGTATTACATTTCTTTAGAGTTTAATTAAAACTGTAGCACTTTATGATGGACGCTGACATTTTTCCCACGTGCTCCTCCACATAGCTTTTTAAACTTGTGATATTTTGGTGTAAGGTAACACAGGCCTTTTTTACTATGAAGGTCCACACATACTATTATAGGGTATTTAGATTTGGTTGATGACGGAAATAAAGTTCCTTTCACCAAAACTCTACTGTTCTTTTAAAGGGGAACTGAGGGATCTTTGATAGCTGACATTTAATCCCTGAGTGAGTCTTCCAAACCCAATTCTCAACCACATAGAAGCTAACGAGAAGGGATCAGAACATTGTGAACCAAAATACTTTTGTATTGAGTGGTATCCATTTTGTCATTGATATTACACAGTTTTTTATCGATTATAATTGGCAATTACTCCCCTCATCATGGCTGAATTATGATACTTTGACCTTACCATATATCTAAAACACGTGGCCAAATCCTCTGAATTTCTGATGATATACTTAGTACTCCTAAAACTGCCAATACAGTGGACTTTTAATATTATAAATATAATTTGTACAAGTTGCATGATCTGAACATGTATTAACAAATTTTATTTGTACAATTTATTTGTATTATGCATTAATAATGCATCATTTAGTTTTAAAAATGGCTGATTCTTTACAATATATTAATATTTTTATTTCATTTTTATCTATTAAAATAACAATATTACCATGTATTTATGTGTAATACAACTGTGTGGCAGGTTGAAATCATATTGAAATGTTTTTTGTGAAAAAAAGTGATTGTTGTTCCAAAAAAGTATACAACAAATATTGAGAGATACTGTATATAAGCCTTAAATTGTTGAAAGTTGTTTAGATAATTTTTTTGACATGTTATACATAAGCTTAGAAAGTGTACTTAAAATAAATTGAAAGAAACAAATACTTACTTTCATAACAAGTCGGGTACTTAGAAGAAGAAGAAAGTATCAAAGACGACTTGAAGTAGTGTTGTATTTAAAAAAAGACAACTACAGAAGTAAATAATTATTTTTCTATAAATGGGATGGGTAATTTATAGTCTTTCTTATCCTCCTTCCTGTTTTGGTCCCTGCTGTTTCTCTAAATCGGTAATTTTTTTTTGTAGATATACCGAGTGATTCATTAAAATCTGAACATTTTTAATTTGAAAGTTCAACAAAATGTATTATTTAACAATAAATAAAAATACTATAAATAGATATATGTCTGAGCTCTCCTATTTATTAATGTGGCAATGATGGCTGCCAAGCTCTGTAGATGTAGTATTCTGTCATGGCGTCCCAGTGCTGGCTGACAGTGGCTTTGAGGGCCTTGGTGTTTGGATAACAGACACTGCAGGTCTTCCCTTCAACATTCACCAAAAAGGGTGTATGGGGGGGGGGGGTAAAAAAAGAGTTCAAAGGACTCAAAGAGTCTAACAACGGAGAAGATTTTTTTTCGTTGCTGGTGTCATAATTGGCCTCTCCACCCGTACAAGGCTCTTTCTATCCACTTTTAAGATAGCTAGATAGCTCTCTGGACATTCTGGTTCAAAATCCCGAGATTTCTTTCATAGTCCCACATGGACTTGGTGAGATTAGCCTAGGCTGTTTTCTTTAACTCCTCATAATCCAGTGTGTCCTTTTTGACAGAGCCCTTCTTCTTTTCCAACATTTCGGACTTGCTGACGACGTAGACAGTGGTCCCAAAGACGCCCAACTACTTAGAGTGTGCGAATGGAAATTCGTGATCACGTTCATGTGTCATTTTTGTCAACTTGTACATAAGTTGGAGAGCTCGGATTTGTTTAATTGTGCACTAATTATTTATGCTTTAATATATCAAATATGAATGAATTTCAATTACTCAATTTTCATTAGTTATTGGATAAGTAAGTGTTCAGATTTCGATAGACCACCCGGTATAACACTAATACCTAGTCGAAGGTAGGTTATTTATTTTGCAAAAGACATATATATATTTTTCGTTAATACTTATATATTTTCAAGAACACTTGTAAATATATAGTATGTATGTACCAAAATAGGGAGTATCAACCTTTGTCAAATGAAGGAACACTTTTGATTCACATAATAATAGGTATAGTGAAATAAATGCATTATTTTTCCAATAGATGGGTTTAGAGATGTGTATCCTGTATGTATAAGTACAATCAGTTTATGCAAGAGATACACTTTTGTACTGATTTAATTCAATATTGCTTGAGCGCCCGTAAAAGATGGTCAGTGGTCACCAGGAAAGAGAAAATACAACATGTTTTACAGTTTCTCTTCGAATAAGGCTTATTAGGTGAAACGCTTGGTCCTCTGTAATGAGTCATGGATTGATAAAAAACATTAGCATAATATATTGAGAAATATAAGGAACCTAAATTTTTTTATGGCCTCTTATGGCTTCCCATAGAGTTGGCCCAAAAAATACATAGCCAAATTAGATAATTGCATGAGTGTCAAATATATTTTTTAGGGTCAATTAACTCGTGATTAAATTTGTATCTACTTTTATTCAATAAATTGTTTAATTGATGGAATTAAACATTGATAAATGAATTTACATGGCTTCCATGCAAATATGGTTGGATCCGGATTCTCATTATAAATTGATTATATGGAGTGATAATGTTCATATTCTTTGATAAATATAACTGAAGACCATTATTAACAACGTAGTTACATATTCAAATGTCATTGTATCATACTAGAAAAATACACAAAATAATTCGTTTAAAGAGCCAAAAGTCGGTTATTATGGTTCTCATAACTTGGTTTGATTTCTTTTTGAAATATGAATTGACAGTCCTAGATAACTTTGAGGATTCGAGTACTTTGAGTAACAACATAATAAAGCCTTCTTCTTTCTCTTTGTACAAGAAACAAGAATCTTGCCTCAAAGAAATAATGAAGTCAATTCCTTGTGGAACGGGTGAGAGTCTGACATACAGAAGGGGTATTTGCAGGAACATATATTTATAAATATATATATATTTTTTTTTTCTTTTTTTGGGGCTATTTTTTTCGAAATTTTTTTCAAAAAATCCACAGAAATTCACAAAAAAATTAATTTTTTTGTGAAAATAAATTCAAATATTAAGTTTTTTAGAAAAAAATCTCAAAAATCTACAGCTATTCCCAAACAATTAAATTAAAAAAAAAATTCCAAAATCCATTGTTATTTACAAAAAGTAAATTTTTTGGAAAAAAATTAGAAAGGTCGACAGTTGTCGACAAAAATTTATAAAATTAAATAACAATTTTAATTTTTTTTGGAAATAATTATCAAAAATCCACAGCTACTAAAAAAATTAAACTTTTATAAAAAAAAGTCAAATATTAAATGTTATGGGGGAAAAAATCAAAAAATGTCAAAGCTTCTATAGCTATTCACAAAAAATTAAACTTGTTGGAAAAAACTTCAAAAACCCAAAACTATTCTCAAGAAATTAAATTTCATGGAAAATTTTTAAAGATTCATATATATTCTCAAGAAATTAAATTTTTTCAAAAATCCATATCTATACTCAAAAAATGTAATTTATTGGAAAAAAATATCAAAAATTAATTTTTTTTTAAATCCACAGGTGATTAAAATAGATTTTTTTTTAAAACGCCATAGCTATTCTCTTTAAATTTCAAAAATCCATAGCTATTCTGAAGAAATTAATTTTTTTGGAGAAAAATTTCAAAAAATCTACAACTGTTGACATAAAATTAAATTTTTTGCATAGAAAATTCAACATTAAATTTTCTAGTAAAAAGTAAAAATTCCTTAGTGAAGTCGTAGTGAAAGGGCAACTTTCAAGCCTCCTATAATATTATTTGGTTTTGTAGCACCTTTTATTTTTACTTGTTCAACATGATAAATATTAATACGAAAATATATTAGTACTAATACCCTCATGACTCACTGGTTGCTAACCCCAGTACAAACACAAAATCCCCAAAGCTAAAAGATTGATTAATTTATATCACAAGTTCCAAAAATAATCATTTAATTTCCATATTTTATTCCAATAGTATTTGAGAAATTTATCACAAATCTCTAATTTGTTTTTTTTCCCGTGAAATTTATTTTTTTGATAATATTTTTTAAAAAATTTTTATGCATTTTTTTCTTTTTTTGGAGTTTGATTTAACGTTTGAAAAAATATCAATGATTCACATACAAATTATTTTTTCTTTGCAAAACGTTATGCTTATTTAAATATGTACTTACATTTTTTATTTCATCCTCCAAGCCTGAGAAAATGCAATTTAAACATTAAAAAACCACCATATTGTAAAGTTTTTGTTTGAAAAGGAATAGCACCTTTTTTATCCATTGTTTTCTAATGAAATAGTTTATTTGAAGCATGAATAATTAAGGTTATATTTACTAAAGAGTATTTGCTTCCATAAGGTCTATTTCAGTTGCCACATTGATTTGAATAATATTTTATTGATGAAAATATCAATAAAAGGTTGATAGCATAAAAAAATTCACTATTCATTTAATGATATTTTCATTTATTTATTTCATTTTTCATACAAAAATAACTCATTATCAGGGAGTTTTAAACATTTTAACTCTTAACCCCACCACAAACTCCCTGTTAAATAATGGAAAATATCGGTTCCCCCTTAGAAAATTTCCAAGACGTCATTTAAATCCCGGGCCCTAGCACTTTAAAATAAGAATTTTCCCTTTATATCCTGATGTATTAAACAAGAAATGTCAAAATTTCGTAAAATTATTGGAACTGCCAGGGTTTTTGTCTAACAAAGTCTAAAGTCTTTGTGTGAATTTGTAAAAGCAAAAATATTTACCTCTCCATTGCAGATTTCTACAGACTGTATTCTTTACTATGATCCCTGTAAAGATTGTAAAAAGTTTTTTTAATAATATTTTGCATGCTTTTGCCAAATGTCCTTTGGTTTCATTTTTACTTGAACTTTTTTCTCTTAATGTGGAGAGGGAAAACGTAAATATTTTAAAGCCAAGAACTTTGTTTGCTTACCTACGAAGCAAAGACGTAAGAGTTCTGAAAATCAAGCAATATATTTCAATCTTTTGGGTGCCAAAGCTCTTCTTGTTGATAATAAATTGGTGTAGAGAACCAATTCTTAGATAAATCCTAAGAGCAATAGTTCTTTTCTATGAGTAAGATATAGTTATTTTCCATTGAAAATACCAAGAATGGGTGGTGATTCCTGGAATAATGCCATTGACATTGTCAAATATAAATTTGTCAGATTCTTTTAGATATTTGTCTAGTTTTTACAACAATTATTCGGAGGTATTCGAACACTTTTATCTAGGATAACCAATGGATTGATTATTATGTACATAATTATTTTTGTTGTGTGGTAGTTTTATATCATTTTATTGTTAGAATAATGAATTATTTTTACGTGTAAGTCTTGGCAAGGAAGTCTAACTTTACGATAAAATGCTTATTTATGTTAATAGAACGCAATTTTAGCAAATTTTTATATATTATTTTATTTTTTGTATATTTGCCTTTATGATATGTATGAAAAAAAAAAAAACAACTTAATCTCGATAAAATACAATATCAATATTCAGCTGGAATTTTTTTTTTGTTGACTTGTTTTGTTATTAATTTTTTCTTTCAAATACTTTAAATTTGTTAAATTAAAACTTCATAGATATCCCAAGGAACACTTTTTTTACTTTTCTTTTTTTGACTAACTTAAGGCTATTATTTTTCTATTATTCGGGTAATTATGAAATAAAAAAAAAGAAAATTGAATTAAAACAGTCGTCTGATAAATGTTTTAATCAGAGGGCATTTATTATTAAACCTTGTGCTATGTTAAGGGTCAGTTTGACTCATTTCCGTTTTCGTCCTGATTAAAGTACTGATTATCCTTGTTTTTTTCATATGGATTCTTTTGACTTTTCAAAATTTAAAGTCAAGTACTAGTATGCAAAATTTGAACCCTTTGAATGGTCGTGTAGTGGCTGTCTCCAAAGATGTTGTTGCTTGTAATATTTTATTCATATGGTGTTCAGATCTCAAATAATCTTGCTTCTTTGATGTTCATTTTTTGTCTGTCAACGATTTTTTTTATTATTTGACAGCTAATCAAGGGCAAAGATAAAAAAAAATGTGAGATTCTCATTTTTTTAAATCACTTTTAATACATATCTTTGTCATTTTAATAAACTTGACTCAAATTTGGAACAGTGATGTAAAACAAGACATTTTAGTGTCAAAGATCTTTTAGAGCCCGAGGAAAACTGCATTGTTGACCTAGATTTTATAAATTAGTTTGGTTTATTTTTTGGAGTGGATTATTATACTATGGGTCAAAATTACCCTGATTAATTACTATTAATGTAATTTTTCCCAACATACTACTAGACTCGTTTTAAAAACCTTCATACATTCATTAAACGTTTGTTTAAGTACAGTACATCTTTCATTTCCTAACTCTTATATTCCAAAAAATGTCCTTAGATGTTTAAAAAATGGTTAAGGGTAAAAAGAGTCAACTTTTCACGAAAAGGGTATTCTTTGAATATTTCCTAGTGTTTAATCATAGTTATATTTATAAAAAAAAGGACGCAAAATAAACAAAATTGATATTGAGTTTTAATTTTTACCGAGTTAAAAAAAAAAAAAGCCATAATAATTCCATGATTGTCTCAGACAAGAAATAAAAAGATGACAAGTAAAACATGCATAATTAATTATTACAATTAAATCGAGCAGAACTCCTAAATTACTACTCAAGTGTTATAACATAAATAAAAAACGACACAAAAACACGCCTTATAGGCTTCAAAGTTACACGAAACTCGTCAAAAGCTCCGAACCCTTCAAAACCTTGGAACTTGTCGAAACTTGGGATTCTCTGTTTTTCTTTTTCGATTCCATTAAAACATATAAATCTTCCTAGATTGACTTTTTTGTCTGTGAAATTTAGAATTTAGGTTTTTGCACAGGTACGTAAAAACTTATTGACTTTTGTGCAATGTGTAGTCTTAATCCCAGTTTGTTTGAAAAGTAATATTTCTTCGATTTTTTGGTTTTTTTAATAGTGAGAGTAATCGACATTGCTTGGAATTATGCAGTTTACTTAGCACACACTCAAAAAGTAATCCTCAGACCAATGGAAATACGACAAACTTGGCTGCATCAATATAAATTAATTAATATTTATAAATGCATGAGGGAAGGGCCACTATCAAACATAAATTTGAATGGTCAAATTTAATTTTCAATTTACTAGCTACTAATTCGTTCGGTATATCCCTAGAGATTTATGTTTAACAAAATCCCCATTCCTTTAGCTCTTACAGTATTTCTCTTTTTTAATTCGTATTTAATATATGAACGTTATACATTTTTGAATCTATAAACCTTATCTTAAAAAACTGTGAGACACAGGGAATCGATCTTATTTTATAAAAAAGTCAACTTGTTAAAGAAAAACAAACTTATCCTCCAGAACCCACAAATTTGGTCTGATCAGAATAAAACATATATCTAGGTCCAAGCTCATAATTATGAACAACTTTTATTTTATGTCTAAGGCCTGGTTATGCATTTTTGTTAGCGGATATACAAACGTACATCAATTATAATATTATGTTATAGTAGATATAAAAAGTTCGAGTCCTCTTGCCTCCAAATTTTAAACAAGTTTGACCCTCCCCCAAAAAATTAGTCTGGACTTGAGTTTTAAAACCCATGATCCTTTTAAATTTCTTACATAAGATTTAAATAAGCTTTTTTTGACATGTTTCAAAACGTTTTAATTATTATCCAAAAAATTTGTAAAATTTTATTAGCATGAACATCATTGGTTAAGATCTAAAGAATCCCATTCTAATTTTTTTTTAACTTTTACGCCTGAAGAGCTACTATTTTTATATTGTTTTTTTAAGGCCCTGAAGCGTATCAAGACTAAAAACTAGGGATGTTTGAAATAATTTATAAAAAAGTAACATTACGACATATTTAAAAAAAAATTCTTGACATAAGCAAAACTCTTTTTTAAAAGGAAAGAAGGTAAATAAATAATATGATTTTTTTTTTTGCATCCCTAATTAATAATAGCCTGGTGAACATAAAAAAAAAACATTAACACCGAAATTTGTAAAAATGAATAAATACAGGTTAAAAAGGCTTTGAAAAACTTAGATAGTTTAACAAATAACTCCAAGCAAATACAGGTCAACCCGCTCGTATTATATAAATTAATATATGTTTAAAAAATGTCGTTTTATTAAATATATGTAGAGGATACGACCTCAATTTCACAACCAACACGATTTAAAAAAAAAGAAAGATTTTCTCCTTAAGTAAAAAACGAATTTTATTAAAAGCCGATGCCAAATGGAAATTTAATCAGTTTTTGTTATTATTGGATTGGGAAAAACCCCACATTTGAGTGTAATGTTTCCATAGCATCCACAAAAATAAACAGTAGGAATAAAATATATGTAAATCCTTCATTAATATTTTTTTGCACATTTATAAGTAATATTCATGAATTGAGTTAAAAAAATAAATTTTTATTTCAATTCATTTGAATGAATTTAGTTAACTATATTGTTTAAGAACTGATCCTGTCGGCCTTAATACGACATGTTGTGATTCTAAAATATATTGCATAACATAAGGTAAATAAAAATTTCTCGTCAATCATTGACAATTTTTATGTATTCATTGACTGAAAAAAAACAAAAGCTATCCTCAGGATTCATTTAGTAATTTTTAGTTTTCTAGCGTCGAAGAAAATGGAAGCCATGTAATAATTAGTTATTTTGATGGTGAAAAAGAAATCATATTATTATACATTGGAAATTATAGTATAATTTGCAACGAAAATTTCCGCTGCAGTATTTTTGTCAAATACATTTTCTCTACTGGTTATTTTCTCATTTTGCTGACATAACATCTTCGGCAACTTTTATGTTTCAACTTTTTTTAAATGATTTTTTCTTCTGTTCGAAATAGCTATTACATTTATTCATGCATCATGACTTTGAATAAGGTGCCACTAGTCAGTAAGTCCTTTCAGAATGTACGATCATTAATGTTAGATCGGTAAAAAGAAAACCTTCAAAGACTATTCCTATCAGTCTGTTACTAATACAGTTTGTCAGTATTTTATTTGTACCTATTTTAAGGCAACTACAACAAATAAAATGACGTAGATACTTATAACGTCATTTCAATTATTGAATTTACAACCTAAACTCTTTCAAAGGGACATAATATCTCACAGTGGGTAAGAGGGATATATTTAATTAAATCATGGATTTTGCTTAAAATTTGCTGTTTTATAAAGAAATGTCCTGTACATCAGATTCAAAATGTTGTATTTAAAAATAGGGAGTAATTCTAATTTTACAAAAGATTTATTGAGCGAATCTAGGAATTTTCTTTTTTTTTTCTCTCATTAATTCGGGACTTTATTTTTATTTTGTTGTATATTTGTTCGAAAAATTCTGATATTTATTTATTAATTTAAAAACTCGATTCAATTTCCTTTACACCACAAAAAAAAAAAATATCAATTTCGTTTATGGTTTTTACAGAATTGCACACCAAACAATAGGCATTTTTTAGTTTTAAAATGTTATGAATAGTTGGCACAGTGCTAGAATTTGTAAAATTTGGTAGTGTGGATTTTCTTTCATTTTGTGGGAACAAATACGGATGTGGATGGTCGGGAGGTTAGTTTAAATTGACTGTCGGTATTTGTTTTTCGTCTCTAAAACATTTTCGAAGAATTTCTAAGTCCAGAACACTTGTTTAGTTCAGTGAGTTCACACTAGTGTGCAATTAAGCTGTATACTGTTGGACTGACGTTAATCCATCTATCATCACAAATGATGTTAAGTATTAAGTGATAAAATTCAATGCAAAAATGACAACATATTGTCGTATGGATCTTCTTTTTGCTTGTTTTGTTTTTTTCCACAATCGCAAGGTTTTCATTTATAAATATTTAGATGTACAAAAATAAAAAATAAACACGTTTGCGTTTGTACAAAAAAATCATCATTTCACATTTTAGCAAAAAACTAATTTCCTGCTTAAAGAGAATCAAATATTCAAACTAAATAAAACCGGAAATATAAAATTCTTTATAATTTTCAAAAGTGGACAGGAAATAAAGGCATGTTTGACATCGTTATATATTCTTCCATAGTCTTTACAATATAGAAACAAATAATCAACCTATTCGATATCTGAAATTGTGAGGCTAATTTTAGACCGTCATTGATACCTTTCTGAGAATGCATAATCCTCTTCTCTTTTGTTCCAGGAAGATCTTGGATCTCTTATATTCATTAGTTACAGGAAGATCTTGGCTCTTTATATATTCCTTCGTTAAAAGAAACGCAACATTCAAAACTTCAGAATTAAATTTCAAACACCAAGGAGTAAGTGGAAGATGCTACTTTGCTGATCTCTACAGAGGGTAGTAAAATCTTCCGGTATTCAGAATCGATTCGTGATCCATATCATGAAATGTAAGAACGTCCACGCTGATGCCAATCGTTTCCAGCACTCTCGGTTGTTTTTGGAGGTTCTTAAAGAATGGTTTTTTCTTTGTATTTTGGTGAATGACATCAATTGTACAATTGGAATCAAACATAGGTGATTTACTCCAGATATTTTTTTTGTGCAGCTTCCTAGTCCAAGGAGTGCAATGTAATTGCTTATTATCCTCCTGAGAAGAACCCACTACCTCTTTAGAACTTTGCAGAATGCATTCTTATGACGATCTACATTGCATAGGTGCTGCCTTGCTTTTTATTTGTACAGATGCTTGTGGTGTGGTTCGTGAATAATCTTTTGGTGTATCATCCGACAGCGTCATATCCAGCTCAGTGCTCTGACTTCGGTTTGAACTTAACGTTCCCCGTAAGTAAAAAGTAAGGATTTGAATATGAACTTTTCCTTGTCAGGTTATCTTACACTCACAATTGCTCGAAAGGTAACTAGTCCTCTTTCCGATCAAACACTCGCTCCCTAAGCTCACCAATAATCAAAGTAGGTCAACTCATGAGGAGGTGTGTCTAAAGGATTATAAATATTTTTTCCGGGGGGACTTTATAAAAGTATCTTTTTGTCAATAGTTATTTCTTCATCAAGAAGAAAAAAATCTTGTATGTTTTTTTTTTTTTGGGGGGCTGCCCTCCAGTCCAAACCTAACGGACATCTCTTTTGAGTCACATTAATCGATGATTAACTCCAGCAGTGAGTGTAGTGCTGTGAATGTTTGTAATTCCTATTTTATTGTAGGTATAAAATAGTAAAGTAAAGTGAAAAAACTTGTTTGGAATGGTTTCTTGAGTTATTTCTGGCCTTTAGTAGAGATGTTTTGGCAAAATACTTCAAAAAAAACCAAAAAAACATATCTTAAATATAGGATCGCCTGAACATATAACCCTTTGTGTTCCTAAAGTTTAAAGTAGAAGGTCTATGGCTATAATTGATTATTATAGGTTCTAAGTATAACTAATTATTTTTTTATCTTCAATTTTTGCTCGGAGGGAATAAAATAAAAAAATAGTTAGGACCGTTGAATGCTTAAAAATATCATTTTTAAAATTTTTATATTATATCTATAGCTCAAGCTATATTTGCTAAAGTTTAGAATTAGGTGCTTTTTTAGACAGAGGTTCATAGCTTCAAGGAGAATATACTCAGAAAGTTTGTGAACATCTCATTTGAAGGCTGAAAGTCTTAACTCTTTATTTTTGAAAAATTCACTCCTCAAGAATGCTCTATATCGTTGTCGATTGGAGATAAGGCACCATAATATTTCAAGGATAACAGTCACATTTTAATTGATTTGATAAGAAAAATATATATATTTGCGAGCAATAGCTGCGAAGAAAGGGAGAGAAGAAAAGCGGAGGAAAAAAGGAAAGAAAAGAGAAGGCGGTTGAACTTAAAAATTGACAAATTAAATCCCACTTGAGAGTAAAATCCCAAATTTGGGATCGATGATCATCGATGGAAGTGAGTGCATATGTGAGATGGCAACGAAATCCCCGCTGACACTAGAATTAGATTTTGTGAGGATTTGCTCTGAAAATTCCAAGGAATGTCCGTCTCTTAAAATCCCTCAACCACAATTTTTATATAATGCAACAAGTATAATAATTATTATACTTGTATATACGTGTACACCCAAGATAAATATGGTGACCTTCATTAATAACATTAGTGATTTATATTTTTAGTAGATACAGTATCAAAATACAAATACTAAAGTGTTGTTCGTCTAAACTTTTACAAACCCAAAAAAAAATTAAACCCTGCTGTGATTTTATTTCTCAACCGATTTGATTAAAATTGTCATAAAAACTAACATTTAGCATAAGTTTGACATTCAATTAATAAAATAGCTGTTATTTTCCTTCATGACCATCCCAATGATTGAAGTATGAAATACCCTCCTTATCCCAGCTATCAGGTATCTTGTAGTAGTGTGAAGACCTTAATTGAAAACCTGTTAAATAATAGTTTAAACAAAATAGTCTAAAGGGTTTAATTCCGGCGATTTAGGAGATCAAAAATGTGGCGGGACGTACACCAGATTCTCAAAATCAAGAAAAACGAATGTTCTTTTGCTGGTGTGATAGGGTGCCTATTTTGCTAACAGATCAAAAGACGGTCTTTCATGATGCTGCAGATCCAGAGAAAGACTTTGGTACTCAGAACTTTTACTCTTTTTTTAAGTAACTTTTATACCAGTCCCTTAAAATTATTTGTTGTTCATAACGTCAGCAGGGTTTTCAAATGAGTAAACATTGCTTGCATGACGTCATCCCTTATTTTTATTTAATTTTCATTTTTGAGTTAAAAAATACCAATAAAAAACAAACAATATTTTGTCCTTAAAAATTTTAATTTGACATACTATAGCAAAACTAAATTATAAAAATGCATTAAATAAAACAAATGCCACTTCATTCAATTGTCTCCATACAAACATAACAAAAAATTTAAGAAACATATTGAAATCAATGGAGATAAAAAAAAATCAACATAAATAGTTATTAATCTAATTTCTACTGTAAATGTATGAATAAACCCTAGTGCCCTAAAATTCTAGATTGGTATAAGGCCATTATACTCTTTTAAACCTATTTTATTCGGTCGTTATATCAGTCTAATGAAAAAAAAAAAAAAAAAGATTTGGATGTTCCTGAACTAATTTTTGAAAATGTGAATAAAAAAATGGAAATCGTCAATTCCGACCGTCATGTAAGCACTGTTTTGATTGCCAAAAAAATAAACATTACTAAGGGGAAAAAAAGTCTACTAAAAAAACAATTTATATATATTTTTTTACATCATATACTAAAAATATTATTTATAAATATTTGATGAGTTAAAATTCTTATTTGAGTTTATTTATTAAACATTTTTTATCCAAAATATATAAAATCAATATGTTTATTTTTATTGAATTTTTTTTTTCGTTCCTGACATCAATGAAAAAGATTTTAAAATATTGAATAAGGAGTATAGTATGTACAATGTGGATACATATATAGATTAGGGTGTGTCAAAATAGCAAAAAATTATTTTAGTACCTTTTGATCTGTAAGATAACATAAGTAATTGTTTTCTTTCAATTGTCATTAAAAAATTTTTTTATTCGTTGTGATGAAGCTGCAGATTTTCATATAACTGCATTATTATGTGGGACCAAAATTGAATTTACAATGTGAAACATAGAAATAAATTGTCATTAATTAAATTATTGTGACTTCTAATCTAAAAGCCTTGAATTTTAAATAAAAACAGCCTAAACATTTTCCAAAGACTTATCAATAATATCCCCCTATCCACAAAATATTATATTGATATAAAGGTGCATAATGCCCTGTAAAAAATCATGTGATCCTATCTTATATAATAGGATGCCATTTTTGAAAAAAGGAGAGGAAAAGAGCACGAGGAGAAGGCGGGAGTAAACATATGGTACTATTGAATTAAGAACATAAATAATATCTGCTGTCTGTTAAATGCATTGAGATAAAATAAATAGAGTGATTATGTGAAGAAACAATTGACGCTGTCAAAAAAGAGAAATAGTTGACCGAACATTCAAATTGTAGTTGTTAGATATTTAATGGGCGCTCCAAGTATATTTACTTTTAAATTGTCTATTGTAATTTAATAATTTCATTAGGTTAATGGAGTATTTTTAAACATCTCATTTTATTAAGTATATTAATATTTACTACATTTATTTAAATTTAAATATCCATTTATTTAGCCTTTCAAAATATGAATGATGAATTGGGACATTATTAATATCTAAAGTTCAACTTAAGAATCAATAATTATTGATTCTTAAATTAAGTAAGATTCGTGAGTTTTCTGACAATCTTTGGTCTCTTGACTCCTCTCACTTTAACGTTTTCCCAATTGATATAATGATGTGGCTGCATATCGTTATATAATATATATAAAAATATTTAATTGTGTGAATTTATTGCTTGATTCTGGAAATTAATTAAATACATGATCATTAATAGATTGAATGACCTTCTTTTTTTCTTCTTCAAACTGATATTTTTAACAATAGCTATACCAATATGTACAATAAAATTGTTGGACCTTTAAACGAGAAATACTATATTTTGGCTTGCTTTGTTCAACTATTTTTTTTCCTCTCGTCTGCTGTTGCGACTTGAAAGAATTTCCCTTCCTAGTGATCAGTATCATCACTTTGTGTATTTCACATTGATGGTTATATAAGTTTGGAGCGAAAAATTAATTATTACTATATGGAGAACAACCTTCTATATTCCATCAGAGGTGTAACTTGAGATAATGATGACAGTGGTTTTTCCCTGGTTGAAGGCTAACTACACCAAAGACAATTGTATTTCCTAGCAAGTCTCTGTCCTATGCCAAAAGACAAAAAAAATTGTGTTTTGACAACTTGGTGAATTTGTGTGCCTGGTTAATGTAGCCCCGTTTTTACCAGACAACAGCCCATTTGACTATGGGATCTGGGTTGCTATCCAGAGGAAGACTTGTGCCACCTCTCATATGAATGCAGATCCACTTAAGGCGGTTTTGGAGAGAAGGAGTGGACTGATATGTCGAAGGAATACGTGAATAAATTCTGCAAGGCCTAGGATCGACGCCATGGTGGAGGCCAAGGTTGGCCACTTTGGGATTTAATTATTAATATAAAGTCTGTATACTTAATTTATGGTGTAGAAGTCAAAAATATACCAAAAATAACAATATTAATAGTTTTGATAAAATTAGTTATATTATTGTAGAAGAAAAATATGTTTGATAATCGCAATTTTATTTGATAACGAATAGATATACATTTATTTCATTTTCTATTCATCATCATCGTGACAATTTTTAAGATATCATAAATAGAAATTGTAGTTTTTTTTAAAGTCAAATAAATACGTTGAATATATACTTTCTAAACTTTTCAACTGAAACATTTCAAAAAATAAAAAATATATATATCATTTCAATTTTTCATGACTTGGCATTTATATTAATTGTACTAGTTTTTTTTTACTTAAACCTTCATCTTTCGATCTTATATGTTATATACAGAGTACGGCAGCATAACTCCCTTTTTCAAAAGGCAAAAAGACAAGTTTCATACATCAGAAGAAGTTGTTTATGTTTCATGGGTGCTACATAATCTCCAGTCAATTCATTCCTAGTAATTTTATTCCCAGTACATTAATTCCCTCTAAAATTACTTCCCACACAATCCACTACCACTTTGAAGAGGGACATTTCGTGATTTAATGCTCATCATGGTCCGGAATTGAATTTGAAGTGGGGAGAGTAAGTGATCCTAGAAAAGGGAATGAGGGGCCTGAGTAACTTGCTTAATGTTTACATAGATTTGAATTGTGAAAAGAGGAAGGGAAGAGAAAAGGGGATGATTTAAAAAAATGTCTATCAAAACTATTTAATGTAAAATAACCAAAAATGTATTTTTAGTATCTATATTCACTTTGTAAAGAGTTTTAGCCTTTTTTTCATAATTTGATCGAGATTATAAGATGATCACATAGGACAATACAATTTGGCATTTGTAATTTTTATACCATATGATATTTTTCTGCACTCTCTGTAATCGAAATTCGAAAAAAGTTGAAAACCAAACCTGTCAAATATATAATATTATTATAACATTAATTCTTATAATAAGTATGTACCCTGAGCATGCCATCTTATAACCGGGTGTCCGGAAAGTCCTGACTGATTTCTAACTTCCAACTTCATTAAGATCTACAAGGACTAAAGGTAGAGATACAGAGAAATGTTTTTAATTAAAAAAACTTCGCTTGGTTATAATCTATAATATGTTTTTAACAATTTGGCCTTTAGCTTCCATAACAGCCACAACACGGGGACGGAAGGAGGAGCAGGTGTTCTTGATGTAGGTGGGGTCCATCTTGGCCCAGGCCTTGGTGATACTGGCCTTGAGAGGTTTGGTACTGCTGTGGCGTTTTTTGCAAGCCTGCCTCTCAATGTGCACCCAGATGCTGAAATCCAAGGGGTTCAGGTCGGGGGAGGAGGGGGCCAGAAGTCCTTAGGCCGGAATTCCACATTCTCCTTCAACCACTTCTGGGTGTTCTTGGCTGTGTGTGCGGGTGCCCCATCCTGCTGGAAACACACCCTCTTTCCAGGATACTCCTTCCTGATCCATGGGACCACCTTGGTCTTGAGCACCTTGATGTAGTCCTCCGAGGTGAGCCTGTAGCCCTCTCGGAAGAAGACTGGAGGCATGGCTTTACCATCTGAGCCAACAACTCCAAGCATCATGATGCTGGCTGGGTGCTTGGTCATGGACACATATTTCTCAGATCCCACATAACCATTAAGACTAATGTAGCGATCATTTTTGCGGTTGAAGACTGGATCCACTGTAAAAGTTTTCTCATTGGAAAAAATGAGAATTCTGTCCCCATTGCTTTTCATGCTGTTCAAAATCTTCTTGCATCGGATGTATCTGGCCTCCATATTGGCCATGGACAACATGGGACGGGTGGTGCGGACCAAGGACTTGCCCCCAATGTCCTTGACAATGTTGGCAGTAGTAGTCTTCCCCATGTTGTTCTTCTTGGCAATTGTTCTGATGCTTTGAAGAGGGTTTATCTTGATCTGGGCCCTGATCTTCTTCTTAGTGGCCTTGGTGGCCTTTAAGACAGGTCTTCTACTTCGAGGCTTGTCTTCAAAGCCTTCCCCCTTGTCCAACCTCCTCTTGATCCTGCCAATGGTGCTGGCGGACATGCTGGTGGCCTCAGATATCTCCTTGTGGCTGATTCCTGCACAAAGCAGAGCAGATACTTCATGTCTTTTAGCCTCCATGTCAAAAACAATTATGAATTTCGAAATGTTATTGCAACAAAACTTGTTAATCTGAAAACGGTCTTTAACTTTTATTTATGCAACATTTACGTAAAAAGTCTCTGAAACCTCGAAAAAAGACATCGAAAGTACCGGTCAAGACTTTTGGGACACCCGGTAGATAGCCAATGAAAAATTAAAAAGATTTTAGTTTAGTACATTTAGTTTGTTTTTGTACAAACTTTAAACTAAAACGATTGACTATAAATACATATTAGGTAAATACTATTGTAAAACCTCCATGTTGTTTTCTGTACTTTAACGTAAATACAATCAAACCTGCACTCCCTTTTGACACTCTAGAAAATTCAACATATACTTGACCTTGTAAAAAATACTTATTTTGTTTATAAAGAGTGGCTCAGAAAACTTTTTCTTTTTGATATTTCTATAAAAACCAGACAGATGAATATTTTCAATAACTTTTTATTTATTTGAAAGCCTTAACATTCCGGTTAATAATAGAATACCACTTTATTCATATGGCCACCGTCGCTGGCCTTGCAGTAGTCCATTCTGTGGACCCAATTTTTCGATACATTTTAGATTGTGTGAGCTTCAATAGCTGTAATGGCGACTCCAATTTCAAATCGTCAATTGTCTCTGGATGGTTGGTGTAACATGTATCCTTGACGGTTCCACACAAAAAATAGTCCAACGGAGTCAAATCGCAGCTACAAAGTGGCCAGTTGACGTTGCTGTTTCGGCTTATGATGGGATTGTCGAAAACAGTGCGCAAAAGATCCACTGTAACGTTGGCTGTGTGGCACGTAGCGCCATCTTGTTGGAACCAAATGTCGTCGATGTCTTCCTTTTCCATTTGTGGAAACAAAAAATCTTCCAACATGGCCCGATAGTGCTCACCATTGACTAACGGCAGCTCCTTGCTCGTTTTTTTGCTTTCGTCAACAGCAGCAATGTTTTCGATTGAGCGCACTGGACGAAGACGGGAACGCGTTGTTTTATCCATTAACGAACCAGTTTTGCGCACACGCTTCACAAATTTATCCACAAACTGCTTGGAAGGCGCTTTATTTCGACCGACGTAATTTTCTTGCAGTTTCGTTTGAAGACTCTCCATTTTGGAAGTAAGTCTTCTTTATTTCCCAATTTTCTTCGAGCGTAAACTTAACCATTTCGTAAACCGGAGACCTTTTATAAAATATTAAATACAATGAAAATGTTACTACAGCTGTCAGACGTCAAAAAAGTGGTAGTTCAAAATACAACCGCTAGATGGACCACTAGGAATGAATTGACTGCATATTATGTAGCACCCGATGAAACATAAACAACCTCTTCTGAGAATATAAAGCAATTTTTCAAATGTTTGACAATGCGATTTATTTATTGCCATTTCCATTGCTAACTTGCCATGATTCGTCTCCAATCATATTGAATATACATATTAAGAATAACTTGCTAATCTTTTTCTTCCGTTCTTCAAATTGTACTTTAACAAAAAAAAATTGCCCAATAGTCCACTCACAATAGAGTATTTAGCTTAGTATATCTTTAAGTAATAAGTTTTAACTTATATATTCATATTTTGAAGGAGATTTGCATTAACTTAACTTTAAATGAAATCCAACTTTTCAAAAATCAACATTAATTAGTGTCATAAAGTATTAAAAATATATGTAAATAAATCTTTAGATGAATAAACATCAAAAAGTGTTTTTTTTTTTGTTTATAAGGAGTAAGATGTACATTTTGCAACTTGAATCAAATCAAGTAGATCTTATTGAAATGTATTATTCTTTCTTTGATAGCTAGTCAAGTTGTATATCGTAATAAGTGTACCAAGATCCAGATTCAAATGGTGCTCACTCAAAAAACTACATATTTTTTAAAAATGCGAATAGATAATTATTTTTCTAACCATAAACGATGAACAAATTTAAAAAAAAGTAAACAATAAATGATAAATTATTTTAAAAAAGTGAACATTAATTTTAAATAAATCATGACAAATCCCTATGTCTTTGCGTCTTACTTATAAAACAAAGCTTATCTGTATAGAAAACAGTATATAGTATACTTGATGTATATCATAAACCTATTTTAACCTAACAAATAACAATGTAGTCGTAATGTAAGAACAAGTGCATATAAAATCGAACATGCACATAAAGAAGTTGCAGTGGCTTTAGTGTTCCTTGATGTATATTTTATACAAATTTTTGAACTTAGAAATACCTACAGGGTAGGGCAGCAAAACGTGGACTCGAGCCATAGTCGAGCCATTTTATCGGCGCAGAACTTTTGGCACTTGACGGACATGTGAGAGACGCCACCATCTTGAGTCGAAATGTAGCTACCCTTTAGGAAGTTGGTCTTCCGCCATGAAAAGATGTTGCGCCTAAGCACCTTATTGTAGGCCTCCTGGTCGATTTTCTTCCCAGCTTTGTAAAAGAACGGAGGCATCTTCTTTCCATCAGAGGTCATTACGCTGAAGAACATTGTTAGTGCCGGATATTTGGCGTGGTAAATCCCTTGGACACTTTCTATTTGTTTTGCAAACCAGCAGTCGTTCTGGCGAATTTGGAATTGATCAACTTTGCACAATTGACACATTTGCTTTGATCCTTGTAAGGGATTTATTGTATCTCTTGAACCTCTTGGCTTTCATGCCCTTTATCAAAAGGTGGCGTGGGGTGTTTGTTAAAGAAACTAATCCCAAGTTGTATTTTCTATCCCTCTTGATAGTCCTAGGAGACAGAAAGAAGTCACTGGCCATGTGATCTTCTTTACACTTAACAAGAACTTCGTACCCCTCTCTAAATTATTCCCTCCATTTCCTTATGTCCTGGAGAGGTCTTCTATTGCTTTGTTATGTATGTCATAAGTCATATCCACTTTCAGTACAGGGATCGAAAGCGAAACGTGGAATGAATGACTGATTTTAGAAAAATGTCTATAATTTTTTTTTTTTTTCAATATTTTTGAAATTTTTTTACAAAACTTTGAGACATGACCTTTGTGAACATTGTTTTGTTCACTCAATATGGTCGTCCTTAGCAGCAATCACAGCCTCCACACGGTGGCGGAAAGTCTTGCAGGAGTTGATGATTAACTTCTCGGACAAGTTGTTCCACTCCTTGACAATGGGGCCTTCAATGAGTCCACGTTCGGATGAGATGTCCAGTTAGTCTCCCTCTCTAATGTGCCCTACACGACAAAGTCCGACAGGCTCAAATTTGGTGAAGATGATGACCACATGTCTTTGAGTCAAAAATCATCCATGTTCTCGGTGCAGAACTTCTTTCATTTGGCCGATCTGTGTGAGGGTGCACTACCCTGGGTCCACACATAGTTGTCCTCTGGGTAGTATGGTGAACCTCAGCACCTTGTAATAGGACTCCTGGCATATTCTTGCCGTCGGACGGCACGACCTCCAGGCCCCTTATTTAGGTCAGATGTTTTGTACAGAACACCCCCTTGACCTCCTCTGGTGATCTCCCAAGCTAACAGTCGTTCCGACGGTTGTAGACCTGGTCCACGGTGAAAATCTTCTTGCCCAATTTTTATTTCTTGTGGATCCGTTTGCCTTGATCCACGCACAAACTTTCTTGTACTTCTGCAGTATCCTTTCCTTCAGAGTGTCTGTCAACAGGTGGCATGGTATCCTTGTGTAAGAGGAAACCCCCAAGTCCTCCTACACAGCCCTCCTGACTGTCTCCTCGTCCAAGTAAACTCTTTACAGAGGCGATTCATTGATTTTGTGGGGTCCTCATTGATCTTCTTCTTCAGGTCCCCCAGAAACGCAAAATCCCTTTTCAAGTTGTGTCTCCCACTTCTTTCTTTCCTTAGGATGCCTTTTCCATCCTTTTTCATCTTGCCCACATTGTAAATGAGGGTCCTTGGGCATTTCCAATGTTCATAATCTCTGCCAACTCAATTTTGGCATCTAGAAGGTCTGATATCCTTTGCCCTTATACTTATTTCTCACTCATGATGAAAGATTTGAGAAATGTTTATTATTGTTTACTTATGCAGAAAGAACAAGAAATTCAGAGGATGTAGGAAAAAAATAACAAAAACCCTCTATTTTAATTACATAATTAGTATTTATAAATAGTCCACGATTTGCTTCCAAACCCTGTATATGCACAGATTTCAATAAAATATAAACGCTGATGTGTTAAAAAGATTTAACTATCGTATGTATTTTGTATGTATCATCTTTTATTTGTTAATGCGCGCTCTAGGAACTACCAATCTCACCAGGCATGCATCAAAACCTTCTTATATGACATTCATGACTTGGGGACGGTCTAGGCCGGCTGACAAGTCATTTTTGACATTTTCAATGATTTTATCGACATTTTGGACAAGTTGGCCGCCTTTGTGGGCAGCATAATTCATCTTCATTAGACCTGAACGAAATCTCTAGAACCACACTTGTGCAATTTGAACCGTAAGACTATCTGCCCTTATACATTGCAAATTTCTTGGTCCCTTTCGATGTGTTTTTCCCCCTTTCAGATAGTAAAATGTAAAATACGGCTAATTTCTTCTTTTGAGAACATTAGCTCGACGTACATTAATTCGCGACTCAACCGACCAAGCACAATACTGTCAAAAAAGCGTTTGTACTATACACTTACACCTTTACCACCCTTTTTCGTATAATCTAATGTGACCAATAATGAACAAGACATATATGGTTATTAGTTATTTATTTGTTTCATGAAGTATTTTAATTTCTCTCTCTTTATATATATTTTCTCATAAAGAAAGGTGAGTATTCATGACTTGATATGAGATGTATGGGAGTATTTTACGCGACTAGGTTTTTTAATAATTTGAATACTGACAGACCTAGCACGATCTCTGTACATAAAGGACACGTTTGAATAACGAAAAGAAAGGACAATGAGAAGATTTAAATTCTAAATTACAGGGATTTAATAATATATTTAAATCTCAATCTTAAATTTGTGAAAAAATATATGTAATATGTATGAAATAAAAGAAAAGTGTCGATTTACAATGATTGTGTGCTATTTTTCTGAAATTGGTTCAAACGTAATAAAAAGTCATTTAAAAAACGAACTATTAAAAGTGAATGATTAAAGAAATTCAAAGTGAACAATTTAGTGAAAAATTTACGAAAGTAAATTCAGACTTGACTTAAACTCACAATATTATGAACTGGGACTTAAAAAAGTGGACTTAAATACAGCTGCTCTGCAAATCCCTAAAAACTGATGTACAGTGTTTTAAATTGTAAACATTTTTTAGTGTGTAAGATTAGTCATTGCGAAATGAAATCTCGTCATAACAGGAATTAAATCGAAATGAAATGCTACGTCAGTTTAACGTCCCTACTCTATAGATAATGAGTAGGATTTGTATTTATTTCCTTTCTTTCAAAGCAGTTTGCAGCTGATCCAATAAAAAGTATTGAAAGTTAAACTGCTCGCTCCTTCCAAACGTTCTTCAATTGGTCGGGGTTACAATGGTTTATTTTTACATACTGAAAATGCCTAGGATGGACCTACAATTTTAATGATATACTCATACGCAACAAAAAAACATATATTAATCCAATGCAATATTTTCAACGGTCTTATTTATAATTTATACATACAAAAGGTCACAATGTAACAATAAGACTTCTTTTTTTTCATATGTTTAAATATATATTATACTTACCTGTGTATTCAAATACATTTATCTAAAAAAGTCGTATCATGTATGTGAGTTATATAAGCCATTAAAATGTTAAATGCAATAAAACGAGAATCATTTGGTATTGTTATGCAAACCATAATAAATGAAAAATAAACGATATTCTTTAAGGTACTCTTTCTTATGTGAAATATAGTACATTTTATAGTCAAAATTTTCACATGGGACCCACTTTTATAAGTTAATTAAATGTATGTTCTACTTACCGGGTGGGAACTAAAAATTTAGATATTCTTACATATCAAAATTATGAGGTTGTAAGTGACTGATTTTAAAATTTGGGTGCTACTTCTTAGAAATGGGCATTTGGTCGAGTGCAACAAGAGGGAAGGGGAAACACTTACAAGGGGGATCCCAAAAGTACTCGGCCTGAACAAAATATATGGCGATAGTTTTGTAAACAAATCAGTGTAGTTGAATATACAATATATAAAGTATATTTTTCAACTTTGAAGGGGCAACGTTGTTCACCATTTATTTGAGAGACATCAATAATGAACGTTTTTTTAATAAATTTGTGAAAATGTAGAAAATTGGTTATCGTTATATGATGAAATATTTTTTTTTATAAAAAGACTTAGGCATAACTAATATAAAAGTTGATTATATTTATATTCTGGGTCTGTTCCATTACTAACAAAAGCAAAAATTATGGCTCGCTGATTTGAAGCTACCAATAAATGGAAAAAAAAATCTACAAAGTGACACTGGTGGATCGTTGAATGAAAGTGCTCTAGCTAGCAGACATTGTAGACATTTCAAAAAGTGTATCTGAAAATTTGGACATGCTAAAAATGTATGTAGGGCGGCTGTTTTGTTTGCTCACACTCCAGTTGTTTTAGTAAAGTTTATTGAAGTTTTACAATAAACAATTGCATTTTTTTAAAGTTATATGCTAGAACTGAAAGAAAATAATATTGAAAACAAAAAAAAATCTCCCCAATTTGCTGTGCTTTCTTTGTTGGATTTGATACTTCAGGCACATACCCTAGTATCTAAAAATATTAACTGTCCTCAAACATTTATTAATTTTTAATTGAATTAAAAATGCAATAAGAAATGGATACAAGACTCAAGATTTTCAAAAGGATAGAACTCCGTCGTATATGGACATGATCATCTGATTATATTGACTAAATATAACAATTACTGGGAGAAGTCACAGTAGCCAATCTATAGTTCAGAGACTAATCCTTCTGACCGTATCTTGCAATGAAGGTATGTAGATAACTTCATGGAAGTGTGGAGTTAATGAAGGTTACTGTTGATCAGGCCTCTTTATGGAAAATGATATTGACTATATTTCTAAGTCCGCCCTCTTTTTCTGCAAGAGGACTACTACCATAAAAATAAGCAATGGTGACATAATTGAATAAAGAAATGAACGACAGATTTGGAAATAGTTATGAAGGGCGTCTGCAGGGGTTGGTCTGGAGGGGATGTAGCCCCAAAATTAAGGAATTTTGACTTTTTACTAAAAAAAATTAATATTTGATTTTTTTTTTATTTCAAAATATTTAAAATTAGAAATTTAATTTAATTTTTTAATTTTAAAAAAAAAAAAATTCAAAAAAATTAACTTTCAATGAATAAACATGGATTCTATAATTATAATTACAAAATATATAATTAATTTTTTAATTTTTTTTTCCAAAAAAGTTAATTTTCCGAGATTCAATATAAATTTTTGATTTTTTTTCCAAAAAAATTCAATATTTGAAATTTTATTTCAAAAATTTAATTTTTGTGGATTTTCTTTGTCAAAAAAATGAACATTTTTGATTATAGCTATGGATTTTTGAAATTTTTTTCGAAAAAAACTAATATTTTGACACTCTTTCTCAAAAAATATAATTTTTCTAAAAAAAATTTAAAAAACTAGGCCCCCTCCTCCAAAAAAAAAAAAAAAAAAATACAATTCTGCAGATGCTCCTAGTTATATTGTATAAGAAATATACAAAGTATTTAAGAATAAAAACAAACTTTGTAAATATTTTTATAGTCTTGGTAATTATTTAAGTGTTCAGTCTCCGTCCAGTCCAGTTAAGTCCTGCAAATCAGTACTAAAACTTATGAAGTTCGGTCCTTGATAAAGCCACTCAACAATTCTAGTTCTACTGACAGTCCAAAGACTAAACAGGCACATTTATATGTTTTCCTGTACGTCATACTTTCACTTTCTATCTAGAAATTAGAGACAGCGAGAGCAGATAGTTGAAGTTCTATTACTGCAACGTTTTAATATTGGAAAATCACTTTGGAGGTGATCTTGACTCAATCGATCCCAATTGCTCTAATAACGTAGGATAATACAAACATTGGAGTTGGTACTGTATATTTCTATTTGTGAATGCTTATATTCATTTTCTGTTGCAGGAGGTAATGGATTTGAGGATGAATACATTTTTCTCCATGTACCTATTACGTTCATCCTGTAATTTTACTGTAATGGTTTATGGTTGATACAAGAAGAGGTTGTGGTGCTATACTTAATGAGAAGTGATCTCCTCTAGTCTCATTTTGAGTCAACATATCGACTCCAAGTACCCCCTTCCTCGGAATATTTATAAAAGACAAACTCACAATCTCTTCCACATAATTAGACCTTTTATTTACTTTTTTATGATCTTTCAAAGTGTGAATTGTCCGAATATATAAAAAAAGTGGAAATCCCTCTTTCTCAACGCCAATAATATGTAATTTGCTTTGCTTTAATTCCTTAATATTAAAAGGTTGCGATATTTGAATTTCAACTATCCCCTATCTCCAATTTTGAGATAGAAAGAGAAAGTATGACGTGCAGGTAAGGTTATACAATGTACCCCACTGAAATGGACTTGCCCAAAATCAATACGGACTAACACAACATTAATTATAGGCCTAATTTTGACTACTTAGGGAAAATGGCAAATTGATAAGTCTTTTGTGGCGTATTAGATCAAACAACATCCCAAAGCAGAATTTTTTTTTTGCTGGAACTGTGAGATTTAGGAGATATCCTTGACAACTTTTTGCTCGTAAGATGTCACTTTTAAAATACCAGAGACAAGAACTAGTAGAGAAAATGACTGGATATATAAATAAGGCAACTACAAACTTCCAATTCAATTCATTCATTATTTTTCTTCATTAATTTGTTTGTCATTGTATCACTTTTATAAGGTTTTAAATAATAATGAGCAATGACGTTGAAGGACTACAGTCGACAGCTGACTCGATTATGTGTCAATCCTTGTTTTTAGTAGTTCTTGCCACAAATGACGTTATTTTATCATTTTTCTTATAAGTTCTACAAAAACTCAATTAAACGTATTTATAACTCGCACAACACCCTTAAATTGCTCCCATGATAATAATTACATGAGAGTTTCAGTTTTTTGAACCCTTTTTTAGTGAACTTGGATATTACAGGGAAATCTTAACACTTACTAATTCAATAATGAATATAATTTAAGTGATTGAAATTAATTCATATTTGCTATATTCAAGCATAAACAATTAATTACAATACACCTGAGCTCTTTAGCGTGCGTCAAATTGAAAAAAAAAACAAACTTGAATGTCATGGACAAATTTCCTTTCACTCACTCCAAGCAGATGGGCAACTCCATGACTACAGTCTACGCCGTCAGAAACTTCTTAGTGTTGGAGAGGAAGAAGAGCTCCGTCAAAAAGTTTAAACTGGACCCTGAATTTAGCCAAGGCCCAGGCCAATCCCCTCAAATTCTATGAGGGCCACAACACAATTCAGTTTTCACAACAAAATATCCAGAGAGCTTTCAAAAAGTGTGTGAAAAAGAGCTTGTGCCTTTTGGAGTGGTGACCAGGGGCGCCATCCTGCTGGAAAATAGCTCTTGATGTGTCAGACAACATTTTCCTCTTCAAAGGAGGTCCAGTTTCTTCAGTACGAGACAAAGCTGACATCAGAGACTTGCTGAGGATCTCTGTTACAAAGTACTCGGTCATCACAGTTTGGTTTCGTGGAATTAGGTGAAGACCTGACACAGTCTGGTGCCTGATAGCGGCCTAACCCTGAATTTTTAGAGGAAATTTCAGAGTTGGAGTGGGTTCCACATCTCCCTTATCTTTTGCCTCAAACCCAATCTCTTTGGGGATTTGGAGCATGGAATAGCTAAAATGTACTTTCATCACTGAAGAGGATACATTTCTAGCCATCTACAGTCCAGTGTTTCCGCTCACGACCAAAGTGAAGCATCAGGAATTTCAAAATTGCCTAATGATTGTATCAGCCAAATTTAATTTTATTCCGACCAATTTTTTTTTTTAACTATAAAATGAATATTTTTAATCCCACCATCAATTTTTGGACATACTGTAGTATTTATTCGTATATAGGCATGTGATAATAGAGGTTCAGTGAATTTATTCAACTGTTTTGAATTAGTAACGATTGAGTTGGAGAACAGTAGCCACATAAATACAAAACTTGCATAAGGTTACAGATATTTTGCAAAAATTTCTATCAGAAAAATAAAATGTAATGTCTTTACTATAAGAAAATTAAATTATATCTAGTTAAAACCCGAGTTTTTAGAAATAAAGATGTATTTCTTTTTCGATGTTTTATATTCATATAAGTATTTTTAGCATTTTAATTGATATATATGAGTACAAAATGAATGGAATAGTTTAAAAAGAGACATAAAATTGAAAAAACGTAACGATTATAATCGTTTACCTGTTTCTTATACATTTAAATATGTTTTATTTTGGGGTTTCTTATTTAAACAGTTCACTAACTGCGTCATGTAAAAATTCAGTAACCAAAGGCTTAAAAAAAGTGTCTCATAATGAAATTTACACCCGGTGAACATATATTTTGTTAATTGTGCTTATTCATATTTAGGGGAACATTAATTATATTTAGGCCAAGTAGTTAGGTCATGTGGTGTTTCCTTCAAAGAAAATGTTTCCTATAATAGGAAACTTTTCTTTCTCTTTATCTGCATTGGTATGTATTCGGAATGGTATTCAAATATGTTCACTCATTCACACACCCCTGATTAAAAAATCACTAGGGATAGGACATATATTGAGAAAGCTAGGAAATTGTATCTGTTGTATTTATCTACAAATATGCTATAACCTAACCGCAGGATATTTTTTTTTGAGGAGGAATAGGGCTGGTTTTTTTTTCTTATTATATATATTTTAAAATCAACACCTATTTACAAAAATTAATTCAACAAGTTATAATTTATAAATTAATAATATAATTTCGACAAAATTAATTCTATCAATAGATGTGTCTCTGAGCTCTCTTAATCATAAATGTAGCCGCCCTTAGCGATAATGATGGTCTCCAGGGGGAGGCAGAAGGCCTGGTACCCGCTGTGGATGCAGATCTCTGTCATGGTGTCCAAGTGCTGGCTGAGAGGGATTTGGTGTTTGGATGACGTACACTGAAGGCAAAAAAAGAGTTAAAAAGACTTATTCAAAAAAGTAGAAGTGATGGTTTTTTTTGATCACCATCACAACGCTCTTTCCACGCATTTCTTTTATACCTCTTATGGACAGTCTCGTATGAAACTCGTAGATCTCTTGCATGGGCTGTTTTTCTTTAACTCCTCCAGGTCTAGTTTTGCTTTTTTGACAGAGTTCTTCTTTCTCTGTAACGTTTCGGACTTGCATACGGTATATAAAGTGGTCCTGGAATTCAGTTTCACGTTCAATTGACATTTTATCGACTTGCACATAATCTCAAGGGCTTTGGTTTGTTTTGTTTTGTAACTTATCATATATGCTTTAAAATAAAGCTATATGTATTAATTTCAATCACTCAATCTTAAGTAATTATTGAATTAGTAAGTATTTCGATTTCAATAAACCACCCGGTATATTACTACATAGTTCATTCAGTATACTATTACACAATTGTGTTACGATGTTGGAGTTTAAAAGGGATTACCAGGGAAGAATAACCTCTGAAACAACAGAATCTCAAATTACTCCAAGACATTTATCTATCCTCTTTAACTAAAGGAGAATTCAAAAAATTTAACTTCACATGTTCCTTCATCAAATCGAATTTGATTATTATACACCTTATACCAGAGGTGTCGACTTGAAATCTATTTCCTATTTCCAAGGCTTGCCCCTTGACTTGGCCACAAAGTGAAAAAACTCTAAGCCTGACTTATACTCCAAAGCTATGACAGACCACTATACTTTGACTCGAGAGACATTTCAATTATTTCGCTGGATAGAAGTTAAGGTACTTTTTAAAAGGTGTTTTATTTTCTGAGGACTTGAACTGGACTCCATAACAATATTAATTGACTTGGATTCGTGAGGAAAGACTTAAGACTCGACTTGGACTTGCAGTATAAGGACTTTTCCCCACTATTGCCCCACACACATCTTCATTTAATTTTCTATCCACTGTTTGATTTTGTAAACCAATTCTTGGATTTACTTAAAATATAGAGGAAGAGATCTCGAGTTTCATATTTAAACTCAAGGATGGAAAGACATGTAGGGGCCAATTTCATATATCTTAGGGTTGTTTATTTTTTAATGGTCCCTCTAAGAAATGTGGCAAAATGTTGAACACAATTTTTTTTGTCTATGGGAAAAAATAAATAATAGTCATATTAATTTTATTTGATCTTTCCTTAAAAATTCAAAGTGCTCTTACAAAAACAAGATATATAAAGATTGCCGTATCAAGCTGTAAAATCCCAATATTATGCCCTCTCCGTTAAGACTCCAAGGCCGTATCAGTATCCGTTGGAACTATGCTGGGGACATAATACATTGCCATCCTTCTTTTTCGGATAAAAGCTTAAAATTCTTGCGCTGATTAATTCACAATTATAAGAAATTTCAAAGCGATTCCGGGTCTACAGAATAATTAAATCTCGTTAATTTGTTCTTTTATTTTAAATTTTATAAACTACTAATTGATCAATAACATCATATAGGTATAAGAAGCTAATCCAAGATGTTTGACTTTTGTTTAGGGAATGGTTAATGGCGGGATAAAAGAAAAGTAGGTATTTTTCGCTTTATTTCAATGTTTATTAAGAAGTGTTACAATTATCTGATTATGCCAAAAATGCTACGTTCTTTTTGTTAATTTGTTGGGAACAAGAGTCAACATTATAATGCCCAATTCGTTGAAGTTCATGTCCCTATTGGCAAAAAACTCATACAAAATTTTTCAAATGCCTTAATTGAAGACAATTTTGTGGCCCGAAATGTGTTGGCCATAAACAGGAACAGGTTGTAGTCACTTGGTAGTAGGTCCAGACTATAGGGTGGATGCATAATAACTTTCGATGATCCGAGCTCCTGGAGCTTCTGGCGTTTCATCAAAGATCAAAGATTCTTAACATACTGGAGTTTCTTTGTGTATTAGCCTTCTGCAAATGGTTCAAAACCCTTTTATGATCGATCAAAAGTTCTGGTTCAATGCTTTGCTTTCTAACATGACGGGCTATCTCAATACTTCCCATGATTTTATTCAAATTTAAAGCGACAACAGGCCTGCCAGTAGGTGGTGTATCATTCACCTCCACAAATCGAAAACGAATTTGCAGAACCACTGTAGTCAACACCAATAGAAACAGTATTGTCCCCGTATACATTGCAAATTTTTTGGGTCGCTTTTGACACGTTTTTCCCTTTCAGATAGTAAAAATGTAAAATATGGCAAGTTTATTCCTTTAAGACCTCCATACCTGACGCACGATAATTCACAAATGAACCCTTCAAGTGTGGTACTGTTCAAAATGAATTTGTAGAATACACTTACCCATTTACAACGCTTTATCGTATGATTCAATAATGAACAGTAATTGTGTATTTCCCTTAGTTTAAAAAAGAGGCGGGAAATATCTTTTCCCCAGCCTTTTATATTTTTGTAAGTAACTTCTCTAAATGAATAAAGTCTGCTCTTATAATTGCGAATATAATTTGCTAGAAGTTTTTCTTTTTCTTTTTAGTTCAAAAGGTAAGAAAAAGTATTGTAATACCGATATCAATTTAGGTACCTGAGCCTGTACGAACATGGTTTCATGACAACTCTTTACAAGACTCAATTTATAAGCCAAGAGACAAAAAGAATACCACGCAATTAAATTTTTATAAGGTACACGGTCTTTGTGAATTTAAGAGGCCTTACCATTACGAAGACGTTTATTGTTAAGATTCCAGATAGCCTATGTATGTATGGTGCTTCCTTTTTTCTTTTCATTTCTAGGAACTTAGTACTAAAGTGCACTTTTTTTATGATTTTAAAATAAATTGTCAATTCAGCTTCTTAAAATAAACAAAGGACTTTCCTTTTAGTTGTTTGAATTAATTTTATTTTATTGTTCTTTATTTGTTTATACATTTATAAATATACAAAAATTGCTTGGACAAATTGCATAACACAAACATAAATAAATCTTTTAGCTTAAAGTAAGAACTCTGAGCCATGAAATACACCTAAAAAAATCAAACCTTTTAATACAACGAGCACAAAATCATATTAAAAAAATCAGAAAACTTAATACTTTACAAGACAGTTATGAATTTTATTGGTCTTCTTGAATAAAAACTTTCATATCTCTCGACAGTTCATTTTAAACTTGTCATATATTCAGATTTTGTTGAATGAAAGTTTTTATTTGACAATGTCAATAGCATGATTCCAGGAATCACCACTAATTGTATCCTATATGAAAAAGAAGCTTATCTACATTCACAGAACAAAACTATTCTCTAGTTTTCTCGATGAAGTGGCTCTTCTCATTTCAAATTATTGGCAATAGGTGCTTTTGCGCTCAAAGAAGCAAAATGTATTGCCCGATTTATAGAGTTTTTGTCTTTGGATTGTCTGAAGCCAAAAAAAAAAAAATGGTTTCTAATCCTCTAAATCCTTGTAGAAAACAAACATTATGTCAAAATTTGGAATTCCGCAGTAAATTTTCTTGTTCCAAAAATTTACTCCACACAATTACAAGTTAGCGCACGACTCCGGCAGCTCCAATTTTCTTACAAACTTTTGACATAATTTGTAAGATACATCAGCATATGAAGGTGAAATCAGGATCTTTAAGTGTCACTGCATTGTTTCTTTTACTTCGTATTTTAATAATTTTCATTCCTTTGTTTTCTACCAGATCCTTTTACGTAATTTTTTGAAAATTTTTACGAAATATGATAAACTACTACAAAGGTATTTTAACTATCATTTGACTCAACATGACAATCAACTGTCGTATTGACTTTTATTCAGGGGTTTAATTGTACACCAAAATATTTATTTATTGATGTAATTTCTTTAAACGAATATAGTATTTTTGAGACAAAAACCCCTCAAAAGGGTACTACATAGGATATTGATTTTTATATTTATAAATCATCGACTTTCGCTTAGAATTCGTGTCATTATATACTAATTCCTTGATAAGATTATCAATTCAATGTATCAAATAAACAATATTTGCTATTCTATAATAATAAACATTTGGAAAATATAAATATACAGAAGGTTAGCTACCATATGTTTTCTTTTTAAAAATAAATAAAATTAAAATAAGGAGTGAATATATTGTATTTAGTATTTTTAAAATGTTCTATTTTTTTTTTAGTTTTGAAATATATTTCGCTTCAGTACATAACTTTATTGTTCAGCTCAAAACACAATACTCTTGCATGGTACAGGGGCTTTCACTTATAAAAATGTTGGAAATAAAATAAAGTCAAAATTTTAAATTCAATTCTAATTTCGATTTTCTGTTCAACAAACAAATAATAAAAAAAGCAAAAAATTGGAGCATTCGTCAAAACACGTGATTTACAAAGGCCACATAAAATCTATATATATATATATACATATTTTAGAGATGTTGCAGCAGCTTCTTCGGATTCCATTTTATCTTGAGATTCTTCTTCCTCCTCCTCTTCTACTACCTCATTCTTGGCCTCACTCATAGAAGTCTCTTCGGCCTCCTTCATCTGCTTCATTGTCTGCAGTTCTTTTTCCAGATCCGCATTCTGCTTTTCGAGCGTTTCAATCTTTTCTAAGAGAGAAGCGTTCCTCACCTTGACCTTCTCTAACTCCTCCTTATTTTGGAAGGCGTTCGTTCCACGAGCAAAGTTATTTTTGAGGTATATTAGACCATCCTTGAGTCTCTCCGGCTCCTCGTACAAGGACACCAGAACCGAAGTGAGGCTATGCAATATACCTTCTCTTTCCAGGTATGTACAAATCTCCTCTCGTTTAGCATCGATTGGATTCCCCCATTTGGCTGCCATTTTGATCAACACAAGGATACCGCTCTGAACATTTTGTAAAATGTTAATATACAAATTTTAGCAAGGATTGGTCTTCCTCACATTTTTTAAAATTACAATATTCAATATTAATGACCATTTGATTTTAATTTGTTAAAATTTGAAACAAAATATTCATTTCTTACCAAGGATAACGTTGAATGTGTTTATTTATAAAGAATTAAGAAAGCTGTAAGTGTCTAAAGTTTATATATGAAGAATATTACTCAAATGGGAGAAAAAGGAGAAAAAAATGTCGATGTACTTCCATGTATCAAGAATTCCAATGGTCCAGTAATCGATTCAAGCTAACGCAATTTTCACCCCTCTGTTTGCAAGCTTTAGACCATAGTATTATAAAAACATATTTTTGAGTTTGTTATAATTTTAAAACCGTTTTTATAATTTAAAAATGCATTACAATAATGAAAAAATTGTTTTATATAAAGTATACTAATGAGTATATTATTAAGATTTAATTAATAATGTAAAAATATGAAGCGCTTTATGTAGTGCAATTATTTTGATTTTACTTTCTCTATTTATGAAATTTTTCATTTATTTTATTTGTGCAAACATAAGGCTAGACTTTTTGTGTAAAATAATCTTGTAATTCAAAGTTTAAAAAAGGAACATAATTGCAAGTAATTAATTATCTTTTTTAAATGCATCGAATATTAATATTTACGATTGCTTCAATCGAATATCACCGTTGATAATATAGCTAATTTATGGGACGTCATAATGCATCCAATTGAAAGAAATGTACAATGTACATGAACTACTCATTCTACGAGTAGTTGAGTATCTATTACGAACACGAGATTTATTGTATCTCGCATCATTTCCTTCCTCAAAGAGATGTAGAAAAAGAGCCCTGAATACAATGAATGGTAACTATATAAAAATTTTCCAAACTTCGAGATTATTATTCTACTAACAGCTATTAGGTGTCAACAAAAATACATATTTTTCTTTCAAACTATAAATAAATATACCAAAATGCAGAGCATTTTGGGTATTTAAAAAAGAAGAAACCGACAATCAACAAGGTAATCCTGACAATTTTTTATATCGATGCTCATTAAATCAACTCAAAGAGGAGGAATATATAATAATTACTTCAATGCCGATCCTCAGTTATAGAATAAAAAAATCAACTCAAAAATCCTGTATGTCTTGTTTTGTATATAATTGAATGTAGTAGAATAAAAAGTCAACCAGGAATACCTAGGAAAATTCATATCTAAGAAGACGGGCGAGCTACAAAACACATTTTCATGACTGTATATTAGTTACTAGTCAGAATCCAAAAATCGTATGCTCTTTCTGAAATTGGCATCAGGAAAATAAGGTTTGATTTTCGATTTGGATTCTTATGTAGGGCTATTTATTACACGAATTTAACTATTCATTACTTCTCTAAGTTATGAAAAAAAAAAGTATGAATTATATCCGTCAAGATAAAAAAAACCACCATGTGAGTTATGACTCGAGTCTTATGATTTAAAAAAATATATTATACAATAATTTATGATATTTAATGCTTGAAAACTGTGGAGAAACAAATTGAGCACAAACTGAACGTGAGTAAAGTTTTTCTAAACGCATGCAATTGGTGCAGCAAATGTTACTTTAGGGAATAAGTTTTGTAAATGTAATGCATATTGTCTCATAGGATCTAGGAAAGCTAGTCTTTGAAAAATTTGACTTGGGATAGTTTCACGTGGGATTACTTGCCTTGTGAAAGTTTGCATTGGAAAAAGCTGGAACTAAGGCAGACATTTTTTTCTCTATTCTTACACCTGGAGCATATGCGACCATACAGCCGCCCCAAGATCACGGAAACTCTAATTTAATTCAACAACCCGTATGTATAGCATATATCCAAAAGTTTAGATATATTTCATATCAAAATACAATCATTAGATTGTTACAAATGAAATAAAACTCCAAAGGAAACACTCATATAAAAGACTTATATAACAAACACCACTTCCAAACCAAAAAATAAATTAAAAATATTTTAAACATAAATATAAATTCAGCACAATGAAAATAAGATCCTCTCTTAAAGTAAAAGTCAACGCACATAATGTCATTTCACGACAGTTAACGATTACTGTCAAAATCACAAACTTCTATAAAAACATACCCAAAACGACTAGTGGGAATAATTCTAGCAATAAAACATAAAATGCCTCTTCTTATTCAATTGCAGATCTCGATTACAACTCCATATACTTATCTTCGCGCTTTCAAGGGTATCACATCTCCCTATAGGATGTTCAGGAGATTCTGGTTCATCTCCACACAATTTACACTAGCCATATTCCACAAAGCCCATCCTCTTTAGATGTTTCTTCAAGGGAACATGACCAGACCAGAACTTCAACCTTTTTATTTATTTTCTTCTCTCTTTATATATTTTCCATCCCTCACAAAAAGGAGGAAAAAAGTACATTCTTTGCCGACAACTTGAATCACCACACCACTCCTTCAACCAGATATAGTTAATTTTTTTCTTCCTATTTCAGCTATTACTGTGACCAGTGGGACTTCCAATATCGATTTTTCAGTCATTCTACATTCCATTTTATCTAGTGCATCCACACATTCATTACTTGTATATTTGTTTACAGAACCTTTCAATATGCAAATCTCCGCCTATATCCTTTCTTGCTGTCTAGTAAAGGTTCCCCCTTTTTTTGACAGACAGTCTATGGCAGTCATTTATCAGTATGAAAAACCACCTGAAAACATGAATGCTTTTCCATGCTAACAAGAGCTACCAATGCTTGAAAAGTTTCTTCCAACTTTCCCTGAAAAACTGTGTTATACCATTTTAAATTTCCATAGCCGCCAAAAACAGATTCGTCACCGCACGAAATGTACCAGACATGCACAACCTTATCTTTAATTTTTGATCCATCAGTAAACACATTTACGCATCAAGGATTTGCAGATGTCCTTTCCTTCATAGGCCCAAAAGAAAGACAGTTATAAGGTTAATGAACTATTTTTTATAAAGGTGGAACAAATTTGTGGAGTATTTTATGTAAATCTTGTTGGAGAAGGGTTTGTTCTCCTTTTTTCTATTTTTAGAAAAAAAAAATTCAAAACGTATGTTTCAAGTATTACAATTTTATTGAAAAAAAAAAAAAAAACTTCAAAAATCCCATCTGTTCATAATATATAAAATATTTAGAAAAAAAATCAACATTCCTTTATTAAGTATTAAATTTTTAGAGAACTATTTTAAATATCCATTGCAATTCAGAGATCTTTCAATTTTTTTTCAAATATTATATTTTTCGAACAAAACATTTCCAATATTTCATTTTTTGAAAATTATTTCAACTATTGCATTTTCTAGTCAACAGGAAAAATTCCTTTTGTGGAGGGTGGGTGCTACAACTCATCCCCTGCAGACGTTCTTGTTCAAAAAATACAAAAAAATTATGCTTTTACAATATGAATAACAAATTATATCTTACTTAAACCCCAAGTTCATGTTGTTACAATTATTTTAAGATAGGAATTTAATTTTTTCACGAAGTCTTACAATCATATAAATATTTTTATCATTTTAGTTGATTTTTTTGTTCAAAATAAATGTTATAGTAAAAATCGATACAAAATTTATAAAACGAACTTTTTATAATCGTTGAACTGTTTATCATGTAATTATGTATGCTTAATCAATGGGGTTTCTCTGTTACACTATTCACTAACTGCGTTATAAAAATGATATTTAATAAAGAAGGGTTTAAAATTCAATTAAAAGATAATAGCAACTAAAATGAGGAAGAAAAGTCGTAAAGAAACTGCCACGAACAGCAAGTTCTCAGGGGCTTCTGTAGGATTATATATATATATTATTTGGAAGGGGAGGGGGCAGGGGTGTTTTTGGCATTTAAAAAAAATACAAAATTAGAACTTATGGAAAATAAATTAAAAAAATTAAATTTTTCTTAAAAAAAATTCAAAAATCTAAAGCTATTCACAAAAAATTAAATTTTTCTAATAAAATAATGTGAAAAATACGGAGCTGTTCAAAACAAATAAAACTTTTTGGAAAAAATTTCCAAAATTAAATATCAAATATAACACTTCTTTAAAAAAAAAATCAGTGAATTATAGCAATTCACTAAAAATTAAATATTTTTGAAACAAATTTATAAAATTAAATTGAAAAGATAAAATTTTCTGGAAAAAAATTTCAATCAACCATACCTATTTACAAAAATTAAATTTTTAGAATAAAAATTGAGAATTTAATTAAATTTTGGATATAAATTTTTTTGAAGAAAAAGTTCAAATTTTACATATTCTAGAAAGAATAAAAAAATCCGTATTATTTTTTGTTTTTGCCCCCGGATTCTTTGTAAAAAAATCATTCAAAAAGTAATATCAAATTTTGAGCCTTTAAAAAAAGTCATAAAAAGTAACAAAAATTATATATTTAAATTTTTTATTTACCTTCTTAATTTGCAATGAAAATTCTAAGCCATTTCCTTGCACTCTTTGCTAGAATTTGGATTGGCCCTCCTTGGTTATAAATAGTGTTGTAAGTTTTAAGGATTATTTTGCAAAATATTACTAGTAGTTGGAAACTTCACAGTGTAAAAAAAAATATATATATTCATTATTATTTAATTCCTTTAATTCCTGATGATATCAATGTCCATATGACTATCCATTCATGTGAATATAAAACTTTATAAATAAGGATGTCACGTTATTCTCATAAAAATAATGGTAGTTATGACGAAACTTGATTAAATTATGAAAATGTTTTATGGCATTTATTTAATAGAATAAAATACCATAAACATTTTATTAACTTTCTGCAACTAAACATTTGAGTATTTGCTAATTTGTAAAGTTGACCAAATCAAAATTATCATGAAACAAGAGTTGTGTTTATGTGTTAGTATTGAACCCTCTTAAAATATTTCTTCTGTTTCAAAAAGAACCGTTACCCTCTATCCGGTCAAAGTTCCAGTGTACCAAAAGTACTTCAAAACGAGGTCAAAATAATGTCCTTCTTTTTAATTATCATTCGTTCTTACATATAAATAACGAAGCAACTGCGTAAAATATATACATAAATTAACATTTCAGTTTAAAATTCAAACTTTAGGGTAGGCTTACATCGCAATGTTGCGAAAATAAAAAAAGAGTTAAATAAAACTGATAAATTCAATACTATCGAAGGCAAATAAATACGGTATTCCCAATAAAACTAAAATAACTGAGGAAAATAATAAAAAAAATCCTAAATTTTAAAATTGTCTTCAAATCCTTTTTTAATTCTTTAAATATTCTCTTGAAGTAATAAAAAACCATACAATAATAGGTCAAGTAAAAAGTTGGAAGGGGTTTGGTCCATAAACAGCACAATTTTGGTTGGACGCCTGTTCCGCCTTTTCACGTTAGTCTTAGTGATACCAAAAAAATGTATCGAATAATCTTTGTTTTTACTTCCATTTTGGAATGTTGTTACACAAACAGGCTTCACTGAACACAAAATTGTAAATGGTTTTTTTTGTGTGTAAGCTTCACCTGTAAGCTTATTTTTGGTGCAATGTATTTATCGTGAGATATAGCTTCACTAAAGATATTTACTAAAAAATGATCAGACTTGTTTACTTGAGCTAATAATATGAATTGCAGAGTAGATGGAAAATCCATAACTATGTATTTATATTTGTATGCTGCCATATACTTCATGAATTCTACTTTAGAATACCGACTGAAAAATAGAGATACAAAAATTACAAGCCAATTCAAAAAAATTATCAATTATTTTTTTCTTTTCATAGGCCATAATTGTAATAAGAACTTTTTTCTTTTTTTGAGTTCACCTCATTTTGATTTAATTCCGGTACACTGAAACTTTGACTGGAGGAAGGGTACCGGTTTTTGTTGGCACATAATTAATCCCGTGATAATGATTATTTTTTAATTTGGTCAACATTACAAAATAGCGAACACATTAGAAAAAATCTTTATTGTAACGCAGTTAAGGATCTGAGTAAGAAAGAAAACCTAAAAATAAAACATATTTATTTGCGAAAGATAATCAATTGAACAATAACTATAATAAATTGCGACATGTAAATGTTGTATCATTTTTTTAAATTATGGCATCCATTCTTCCATCGTCTTTATCCATAAAAATGCTAAAAATAATTTTATAAATATAGAACATGATTCAAAATAAAAATCCTTCTTTCAAGAGAATCTTAATGATATTATATAATATTAACGTGTAAAAAAGAAATATTTATAAAAATTTATTTATTCATTAAATAAAGAGATAGTCTGCTCTAAGTGCTTCAAATGTGTTTATTGATACTAATCGAATTATTACATGGCGCAGTAACTCAATAATTAAGTAATTCCGAGAAAACCTATGTGAGAAAATTATATATTAAAAAGGATGCAGACGAAGAGAAAATTAGAAATTGAAAATTAATCGCTTATGTAGCGGATTCAAAAGCTTGAAAAAAATCTAGAAGTAACAAATCAAGGATCTACAATGACAATTATAAAAATGATGATGAAAGAACAAAAGCAAGTTTGAAATGAAAATCCAACAATTCGTGGAGAAAATGTTCAAAAATTTCATGATGACAAAATAACAGAAGGAAGGACATCAACAGGTGTTTGCAAATTAAAAATTCACATAAACTCTGGGACAATTACATAATGTGAGGGTGGTGAATACCCAAACAAATCTTAAGAAAAAAACAATTTTTAAATCATTATCAATCAAGCCATGGAAATTAACATTGAAAATGAAAATTCTATAAAATAAATTATGGTACTGTAAAAAATTACCTAAGAAAACCAACCAATATGGCATTAAAACGAAAAATTGAGTCATTCTATACTTCATTATTTGTTCAAGCTGAAAATGGTGGGTAACGTCTAATGACAGAAATGAAGATACAAAGAAATATAGCAAAAATAAAAAAATGCTAAATTGATAAAAAGTCAAAAATGCATTGCAGAGGTTACAATCACGGAAAGGGAAGAGAAGTGTAATTGATGTCTAAGTATATGACATTGTCACAGAGTTTGCAAGTCCAAAATAGGTTATAAATGACTTGCTGCAATAAGAATAAATGGGATTTAAGAAAGATACTATTAATCTAATTGTATTACTGGGCATAATTTGTGAATGAAAGATAATGGGTAAAAATTAAAGCAGTTCCCGATACAGGAGCAGGAATTGAGTTTGTTAAGAAGATGAAATTAAATAAGAAAATTGTGAATGAGTACGAAGACGAGAAAATTTCAGGTCTTGCAGGATCAATAATTAGAAATGATTGGAAAGTTAAAAATTACTTTTGTGTTAAATTCAGTAAAAATGAACTGTGAATTATATCAACGGATTTTACAAAACAAATGTGTTTAGCTGTTGTGCAATCTGTGAAGAAACGAGAGATGCAGATTATAAAAATAAAAAAAAAGAATTGATGGAAAAATTTAGAAATGTATTTTGTGATGAGGAAGAATTAAAAATGATCGAAGGGGAAACCAATGAGAAGAATTCTTAAAGAATGTCATCAACCCTATTTGATTCATAACTGCAAGAAAAGTACCATTTACCTAAAGAAAAGAAGTGAAGAAAGAAATTAAAAGAATGGAAAGAATGAAAATAATAAGTAAAGTCAGTGAAAAGCAATAGATTAGTGTCATCCATCAGTAGTTGTACCCAAACCTAGTGGAAAACTGAGAATATGTGTGGATCTTAAGAAATTAAACTAACTAGTCAAGACGTCAATCCATCTGATGAGAACACCTTGGGACATAATATCAAATATTCCAACAAAAATTGAGTTTAAAAAAAATTTGGATGTAAAACAGGGGCATTGCGAGATGGAACTGGAAAAAAAAATCAAGACAGATGACGTGTCTTTTAACTCCTTGTGATATACATTTTTTTAAATAGAGCTTTGATGGGATTAATTGCAACGGGGAACGCATATTGTCTGCGTGCAGATGATACATTGGAAGGTTTATCAAACTCTTACAAAGTTGTAGATGACATATTAGTGATTAGACTAATCAGATATAAATTGAAAATATCAATGTAGAAATTTAAAATGAAATGGATCAAGGAGAAATATCATGAAATACCAGATGCATTATCGTAATCACCAGTGTTTCATCCTGAGGAAGACGAAAAGTTGGATAGAGATGTTGAATATCACAGATGATAAGTAATTAGAGTTACTGTTATTAAAGCTACTCATTTAGAGAATGAAAAAAGATTCTTTTATCCATTAATAGAAGATATTAAAAAAGAGGCAATGAAAGATCAAACATACAAAGATTTAGTCAATGCAGTTGAAGAAAATTATATAAACGATTCAGTACAACCATTTTCGAAGATGTTAAATGATTTAAGTACTGAAACTGGCCTTGTTATATATGGTAATAGGCTGGCAGTTCACATCAAGTTACCAAGAAGACGAAAAGAAGAGTTTCATCATCTTCGGGAGAAGTAATAGTGACATTAAGAAAAATATTTCTGTGACCGGGATCCCTGTTAAGAAAAGAACAGATTAAGGCCCTCAGTTTAGTTCCATGTAATTTCAGATATTCTTTAAGATATGGGAAGTAATGTAGGGAGTTTCTTCCCCCCCATGAACATGCTGAGAGTTTAGTGAATTGTATGAAGAATCTACTAGTGAAAACAGGAGGAAAATGTAAATCTGATGAAAAAATTTTAAATTGAGTCCAAGAATTTTAAAACACTCCAAAGGCAGATGGAAGTTCACCCAATGTCATGTTATTGTCATCAAGTAAGATCGTGTTTACATATTCATTGGAAGAACTACAGCCCAAGATCCGAAAAACAACAAAATACTGCTGGAGGAGAATGGAGGAGCCAAAGAGAGAAGGAGAAAATTCGTAACAATAATATTAAGAGGAATTTACGAGAGTTTAAAATAGGAATAGAAGTGAAGTTACAAGAATTTTTGAAGGTCTGATGATGGATGGATCATTGGAAAGGAAAAAAATATAAGATATCAAGTTCATGTTTCAAAATAGACGTCTCTTAAGGATGAAGAAGGGTGAAGAAATAAAATTTGTGGAAGACAATGGGGATACACATGAACTCGGAGTCAGAAAGTCGAAAAATTTGAGTAAGTTCGAACTGGAGGGATATGATATTATGTAAGTATCAACGTGTAAATAGTAAGTATTTGTAAATATGTATTAATACATGAAATAAAGAGTTTGTCTGCTCTAAGTGCTTCAAGTATATTTATGGATAATAATCAAAACAAAACACTTAACAACATAAATTTAGGTTTTAACACGATTTAGTTTGTTACTTTCACAGAAAAAATATTAATTTTTTATTTTTGCTAAATTTTTTTATGAATTATTCATTAGTTTATTCCAATTTTTGGAATAAAATTAGTCCCCATCAGATTTTGATGAGGTTGCGGGTATTATTTAAAATATTACTTGCAAAATTACTGTTTTTAGCTACCCTTACAAATTTTATTTACAAAAACGGCGTGGGGCAAACACATAAATTTATTTAGTAATTGTGTATCTCTTTCTATTCTTGGTATGTCATTGGCCGCATTTGATTCGAGAAATAAAATAAAATGTAGTCATTTAAATTTGTTTTTTTAAATGATTCCTTATTTATTAACACTATATTCAGGGTTTCAATTATTCTACATCGTTATACTCCTATATTTGGGTACCAATGACGTCATCCGTTATGCTAGTAAATTTTCAGTTAGAACTGAACATAATTGCTAATTAACCTTATTATAATAATATTGAAAAAATAAAAATCCAAGAAATCAAAAGGAAAAATATAGGAACAACTTTCAGTCAGAACAGGTAATTTAATTAACAAAACCTTGATTTAAAATTGTGATATAGATATATAGTCTATATATACAAAATTTCGGGGTGTATAATATCCCAGTTCACTTAAAGAGGGCTTGAAGATTATAATGTAATGCTTTTGAAATAAGTTTGGCAAGAATGAAAATTTGAAGAATGCTTGGTATGAGAGTACAATAGCTGCCATGACGTTTTATTAGATCAGCTGCAAGTAACCTTGAGAGGGAGGAATTATAAACAAATGCTAGTCTTTAGATAGTAAGCACAGTACTAAGGAACCTGCCCTGGGGAAAATTGCCCCTAAAATATTGCTCCGGAGAAAATTGCAATGGAAAACATATGCCAATTAGTAAAATTGCTTGTTTTTTGTTCAAACTTCAGGATGAAAAATAAAAAAATATTACAAAAGTATACATTGAACTAATATAGCCTATAAAATTATGAAAAAGTTAAGCAAATGTGAGACATTTACCTTGTTGATTCGGCTCATGATACTTGGTGGTGTTTTTTTGCAATCCCATAATACCTCTGGTCCAATCAAAGGACGGTGGGGTTTCAACCATATTTTAAGAGACCCAAAGCTATTTATACCCTCCTCACTTACCAATCCCATCAATTCATTTCTAAGAAGGTTAGATTGAATTTTAAAAAAATGCAAGGAAATTTTATTGCAATAATATTTTACAGACTTGAAGATACTACCTTAGGGGATGGAGCAAACAAACATCTTTAGATAATTGTCATAGATATATTTAGATAATTTATAGTGTGTTATTCATCATGATGAAACAGAAACCTACGTATGTAACTCAGAATTATAAACAACTTTTATTATATCTCTAAAGTATCTGTCTCAGTTTTAGAATTTTGTATAATTGTTTTTCCATGCAGAACGAACATTAGACACACAAATGAATTATTTATACTATATAGGATTGAAAAGAATAAATAATACTGAGAAAGAGGGAAACTCTCCCAGTAATGAGTGTTATAACAACTCACAGTTTTCCTTAATTAACATTACCTGTCTATGCTTATGGGCATTTAAAACATATTTTTTTGTTGACTAGTGTAAAATAAAGTGACTGTTTTTCAAAGATACATATATTCACACATAAACTTTGCTTAATTAATTATTAATTAGAGTTGAATAATAAATGAAACACTGGTACGTAAAAATGAAGGAAATATTACAGGCCTTTAGTTCAAATGTTATTAAAAAAGAAATGGATTTTACCTTCTATTAAATTTGAAATGAGGTTCAAAAATAACTTTATGCACTCTCTGGCCCCCATCAAATCATATAAAACATAATTTATCAAACTGTTATTTATTGTTTTGAATCCGGATTGAAATTGGTACAAAATCACGGAGGAAGAAGACAACCAGACATCTTATCTCTGAATAGAGCAAGAATTATACCTGGTCCACCTTAAATATGGAAATAAGACCCATTTATTATATTTTTAATGTTCGATAACATTTGACACATTTTGTATTGTATAATTATTTTTTGTTTCAATTTTAATGTACAATTATACTTTTACATAATGACCTCAAAGATCAGAGGAAATAGAAAAAATATTTATAATTTTTAAACTTATATTAAATTTTATGTACCCATAAACATTTTTTTACATGTTCATAAAAATTCCAGTCAAAATAGAAGATCATATAAAAGGTAATTTAATGTCCATAAAAAGAGAATAAATGTATTGACATAATCTTTAGTTTAAAAAAGTTGACTTAAAGATATATCGTTTATCTATTTATTTTTACAAAGGATCAATTTATGTGTCATGTTAAGATACATTACGTAGAAGTCATTTATTTTATGCATCAGATAATATTAATGGGTCAATATTATTTACATCATCGCCTTTAATGAGGGGAGGGGGGAGGACAAGCTGTGCCACGACTATTGACTATGAACAGGAAATGGGTACATTAAGGGAATTGTTATATATTAATACAAGCAAAGGCTTAACCGGCGTTTCCCAGACAAAGGAGAAGGCAGGAAATCACATTAACAATGGTCAATGTTTTTTTCTCCTTTGCATTAATTTTGCAAAAAAAAAAAAAAAAAAAAAAAAAAAAAAAAAATGATGTGTCCTGATTATTTCGAATGTGATTAACAGTATATTGCATTTGAATTTAGTAGTGGAGGGTAGATCTGGATCTATGTATAATGTAAACCAAGGGATATCTGTTTTTAATAAGGTGGCTCATGTCCTAGCCTTGCCGAGGAACAATTAAGGTTAAAAGATTTGGGATATTCATTGCGGAAATATACTAATTCAAGGAACATCTCAAGATATTTTTACTTTTAGTCTTGATCCAATTGGAAGAAGTATTTCTGTAATAAATTAAAGGATCCATCTACTTTGGAAGAACACGGAATTTTAGCTATACGGGATATTCAATTTTCCTCTTGAGATGACTTTAGGTCTCTCTTTTATGCCATGCTCTGGTATTTGAAAATGACAATGCCTATTTTTGAAAGTGAGACAAATATACTATGTGATCTACATAGAAGACGACAGAGTCTCCCTGAAAACTGGAAGAGCAGAATCAAGTTATCATTTAGGAGAATAAATGAAGGAAAAAAATTAAAAGTCCAATTTCAGATTTTTGCAATTTTTTTTTCTCGAGCCCTTGTAAGGACTGTGGTAAGATATTCAAGACACAGTTCATACTTTTGTAGATTTCCCGTCTTTAACCATTCAAAAGTTATTTGTAAAATTATATTTAAAAGGTTTGATGGGTGGAAATGAAAAGTTTCAGAGAGCGATTCTGCTGTTTGAACTTTCACGAAGGAAAAAAAGAGCCTCACCCGGAACCAAGGCAATTGACTTTGCTCTACTAAACACAAAATCTCTTATTGCGAGCAGGCTGACGTCATATGAACCGATTGTTGTGGAAGAAGTTAGGGGCATAATTTTGGCCTCATCTGCAAGATATGTTACCTTATCGCTGAAAATTCCAAACATAAGAATGGATACATGGTCGACAGCATCATAAGTGATGCAGATTATTCCATTAATGGTATCCAACAAAGGAAGATTATTCAACAGAATAATCAAGAATTTTGGAAAAAGCTTGTCATAGTATGATATTTTATCGTTTTAATTTTATGTCTTGCACGTAATTTGGATATTTTAGTGCGTTTTAGTAAATTTGTTCTGCATGTAAATTTATAGTAACTATGGCTCAACTCCAGGGCACTAAATTTAAATTTGAAATATGGCAGTTAATGAGAAAATCAAATCAAAATGACTGGAAATCTTTCACGCAATATACTAATATTTTATACCTGTATTACTTATTGGATAAACTCATTTCATTTGTTCCCTACAATGCCGTCAAGAGTAGGATTCATTGATCTTCGATGACTATACTTCGTGCTTACAAGAAAAAGATTCTAATCTATACTTCAGCAATGCACTTAGTCTTGTATGATAGTGTTCCCTTTGATGACTAAGAATATTTTGAATTAATTATGGAACTTTTTAAACCTTCTTCATCGAATTTATATGATTTTTATTAGTTATTGTTTGTATAGACTTCCACTTGCTAATTTTGTCCGTAAAATGATATGTAATAATTAAATTAAAATTATTCAGAGAACGACAGATATTTCAGTTAAACATTAACTTTTCAGTCTCAAATTTATTTAAAACAAGTTTTTTCATCGAAAAAAAGAAAATGTGTGTAATTTTTGCAGATAACTTTTTTGATTTAGAATAAATTTAGAAAACGTACTTATTCGTAAAGTTGTATTGTAAGAAGCCAGTCACTTTTTGATTTGAAATTCACCGCCGTTCCTAGTCTCCCTGCGCTCCAAAAATAATTTGGGTGTTTTGGTTATAGAATAAACCCCCTCTATATGACCCCCGAAAATTGGCACCCCTCTTAACCGACCAAATTCAAAAGATGCACCCATGAAAAGTTTTGGCCTCCTACACTCAACGTTGGCGGCACTCATAAACGACACACACACACAAACTCTATTACATGTATTTATATAAATATACAGATTATGATATCTTACAAAATTATAAGTATGTCCATAATGAGTTTACGCAGTGGGGACTTAAAAATCGAAGTAGGATTTAATTACAATTTTATTCCCGCTATTTTTAATTACAACGTGCCATTACGCTACCAAATGAGAGATGAAACATAAATAAATAAGTTTTGTTTTGATCACATGGTTCAAAATATCGGAGTAATAAAAAAACATTGTGTGCAGGATCTCCTCCGAGCCAAAATTACTTTGTGTTGAGGGGACATATGTGTTGCTTCCAATGCTTTAACGTCCCTTTCAATGGTGTCCTAAATTTTACGAACGTATCTAAGATGGACGTAATAACAGGATCATCGAACAATTTTTGCTTAAAAATCTTCATAGTACAATCCATTGACGTCATCAAATTTTCACCAACTTCGATAATAATAGTAAATATTTGAATAAGACCTACATTAAGACTTTTTACTCATTTGGAAACAAGGTTATTTGAGTCATTTCTAGAATAGTTATTCTGATAAGGTGAACACTAACCCCATCTGAACATTTTCCTTCTAGTATCTCTTTCCACTTGTTTGAAGCTGGTGAGAAATGATTCGATCTCATAAAATATTAAAAATCAATATTAAAGGTATATTACAGGATTTAGTAAAATACTCACTAGGATTTTAATATTATGAAATACTAGTAAAGGCTTACCTTGCTTCTTTTTTTTTTGTCCAAAGGGGGAGCGTAAAATCACATTGACAATGCCCAATGCAATTTTTTTAATGCTGAAACCCCTTTGGTGTGGGCGAGATATTAATATTTATTAAAATATTATATTCTAATGTTTTATGTAAAGATTTATAATTTCATGTCCAAAACGCATCGTTTTGTGGCATTTCTTTTAAAAATTAAAATTCACGTTTAATGAGAAAAAGAGGAAAAAATGAAAATAAATTCAAAAATTATTTTTGAAATGACAGATATTTTAGCTAAAAATCAATATTTATATCAGAAATTTTATAGAAACGGATCTATAGACCAATTTTTACATACTTTATTTTATTTACAAATCCTATATTTTATCATCTTCTAGCATTTTTTTTTTCACATGAAAAATACCTCAATTTAAAGATTTCTTATTTTTCCTTAACTTTTGTATTTTTGAATAAATTATGAAAATTCTTTTATTCGTATTGTAGTTTTTTGAGACGGCACTCACGTTTTGATTTATAACTCAACCCCCTATATAATCTCTTTGATCTACTAAAAACAATGCATGTGTTTAGAATAAGTTGCTCTTATATAACCTTCTCCCCTCCCAAAAATCAGGACCCCATTTCAGCCTTATAACGTTCAATAGATGCACCCATGCAAAGATTCAGCCTCCTTGGCCCCACCGTATAATCACCCATAAAAAACACACGCATACACAAAAACTATATTATAGTCGTACGAGTGCATGTTATTCATTTCAAAATTCTGTATAAATAACATGACAGTTATAGTCTTTGAGTATCTAAGGGATAAATAGCAATTGATATGATTGAGTTATATGACTCACTTTTTCCGTTTCTTTTTTGAGAAGAGGTTGAGTCATAGAGCAAATGTATGTTTGACAAAAATAATATTTTTTTAATAACTGGAATTAAGTATTGAATAGTACTATCTCCTTTTGAAGATCAGGAAAATCCTTCAAAGCTTTTTCATCATCTGTAAAAGCTATTTCGGGACTCAGATCTTTTTGGATAGTACCAGTTTGATTACAGGGTTCCTGTGTACTTCAGATCTGGGTTCAAGACCCGTCTTATCTCTAGTATATAGAAACATAATACAGGCTGTGCAAGCTATCTATTGCACCACTTTGACGCACTCTTTTGGGCAAATATGGCCACTTAGGAAGCTGTTTTTTTGTTTTTCGTTAGATATGCTTGTTTAAACTTGCAGGAGGTGGAAAAAATAGAATCAATATGACGAATTGGTTGTTCTAATCATTTGGAAAAGGCACAAATCCCTCCTTGGAGCGACAACATAACAAATACTAAACTCTCTGACAAAGTCCCACTTTGTCAGAGTGGCAACAGTAATGCCACATCTCCAAAAAATCTCAAATGGCTCTAAGACAATTATAACGACTTCATCTAACCTTACTATTGGCCTACAAACTTGCCAGATCTGAATCCGATGGATTTTTTTTGTGGTTGTGTGCTATCAAATGACAATCAACCGAATCTTCTTGCAACACCGAAGTCAAACTTCTCGGTTGTCCCAAAAAGAACTTCAAGTATTTGCCAAGAAACGAAGACACGAATACCTGCTCGCACTTTAAGCCTCGTATTGAGATTGTAATTGAGGCTGGAGGTGATTTTATGTAATAAAACAAATGAGAATCTAGTTGTATTTTTTTAAATCGGATAAGTTGTTAGAAAAAAAATGGCGTTTGAAAAAAAAAATCCTTTCTTGGCAAATTTAACTTGAGCACCCTGTATGTCTACGTAGTTCAATTTGCTTTTATGTGAGGTGTTTTGTAGTATTTATTTTTCGATGACGTAAGATTTTTTAAATAAAAGGATATAATCTATGAAAGCTTTCTTTTCAATAGAAGAATTAGTAAAATAAAAGTCCTCTATCTAGAGGTACTGACGTAGGTCTTTTAAATAATTAACACCCTTAGGTAGATAAAAATATTATTTTCCTTATTTGAAGAAACAAATTAACGAGGAATATTTGATGAATCGTCCTTTCTAATTATTATAATACTTTTTCAAAATTAATCATAATTATCTAAAAATAAAAAGTTTCTTTTCATATCATTTTTCTAGGGGAGAAAATGAATTTGCTTCACCAAATATATATATTACGATAGTTCTTCATTTAATCTTTATATAACTATGAAGATCATCATTAGCATTACTATTCACTCCCATAAGAAGATAATATGTTTTATTTAAGCTTTCCTAATCAGCTTTTAGATTAACTTGAATAATTACTGGAACTGATTACACCAGTCTGATTAAATCCTTAAGGTTTCATATCTACTATTAGAAGTATTTTAAGCTATTATTACTTATACACGTACAAGGAATAAGATTCATCTTAAATAATCAAAGTATTGAGTATTTTGTCAATCTGAGTCACATTTTGGGGATGAGTAAAAATCAGAAATTCAATTATTTAAAACAAGTGGTAGACCCCGCTTTTCCTAAAATTATTAAGCGTCGTTGAACCGACTAACTTTGTCTAAAACTATTGTTTTTATGAGCACCTTCACATATAATTTGACATTATGAGTTGATCGAAGAGTCAGGGAGTACTTTAGTCTCTAGAGAGCTACTTGACTGAGTCTTGGCTACACACGCTTGATGCTACATGCAATATGCCTTCGAAATTTTATTAACATAACTACATTGTTATTTCTTAGATCAAAAGAATGAATTTGATATACGCTATGAAGCACTATAGGGGGTTGCCCTGTATACCCACTCGATATACTTAATTGAAAATGCCTGTGAGATTTCATTATTATGACTGCATTGTTATTGATTCATGATCCAAGGATCATAATGTTCCTTTAATTAGTTAGAAAGAGTTGCAATGATTTAGTATAAGTAAACATTATAGTACTACATTTACACCCTTTCACCTAGAAATCTTTTGGTTAAACCCATACAGATAAAGTATATTTCTTTCCCTATGCATTACCTGCGCGCGAACCTATGCCCATTAAGTTCAAGGGAATAACTTTTCCTGAGCTCGTTGTCCATGAGCTACGACGATTTTATTTTCTACATCTTTTCTTAATTGCGTTAACTTCTGGGTTTAACATAATAATTTTCTCATCTGAGAAGAACCGGTCAAGATAAATCACAGGAGGCTTCTGTTTTAGGTTGATAAAAGTCTTGGTTCGGGTGACACTTTTCTCCCGGTTTTACAGGGTTAGAAGCGGTCCTTTGTAACGTACATAGCTGTGATACTGTAGGTCTTTATTGATAACACGATGAATATTCGAACAGGACGCTAAGTTGATGATGTCAGCGATTGCAGTCATCGCTTGGCCGAGATTCTTCCCAATTCTCGTTTATTTTCATCAATATCAATAGTAAATTTTTGGACTATTATAGTACTGCACCCAACAGCTTTAGCCAAAAAACCATTGTCTATTTCACAATATAAGTTGCACAAAACACATAAAAGTGCACAACATTTTTGTTCCTGATTAAAAGAAGACATGAATATGGTATTGTAAGTAAGCATAATGACAACTGACCCGTAAAAAGTAACATTCTTAGAAGACTTAGTCTCCATTAGTGTATATTTAAATTAAAACTCGTTTGTAGTGAGATGGGATGAGCGGAGAGAAAATAATATATAGGAACTTCCTTTTAGATATAATTTTAGTCTTAAAATTGTTCTATATTTTACACGTTGTCACAAAACCAATATAGATATTATTATATTTTTCCATTCTTTTACTACTAAAAATATAAAATAAAATAGTAGTTCCAAACAATTAACAAATTTTATGTAGTTTAATTCCACTTTAAAAGATAAAGAGGACATTTAATTAGTAAAAAACGTTAACTCTAACTGGGTTTGATATTACTTTTTTATTTAAGCAGAATATTTGCTAAGAACAAATTGAGACAATTAATTTTTGTTTCTAATTGTCATTATATCCAAGGAGAGTCTAGGACAAAATCCCACAAGGGAAAAACCCCTCCAGATATGCAAAACACAGAGGGGTACAAAACTAGCCCACGTTACTAAGATACTTTGTTACTTTTTTGATATAATAACATCATCATTTTAAGTGATTGCAGATTATTAAAAAAGACCAGAATAAACAGGGTTTATTGATGGAGTTTGTTTACTTGTATATTTTCCGTAAAGTCATTTTGAGTTAATCTTAAGACAGTGATCAAAGAAATAACAATGCATATTTGGAATTTTTTTTATAATATAAAACAATAAATAATCAATGTGACTTTATATGAGTTTTAGAAACGAGCATAAAGCTAAATCTAGGCACATACCGTTTTAGAGATTAAAGTACTACCTGACTTATCAATTATCGTGTCATGTTGTACACATATTATGCGTTGTAAATACTAATCTTTCTTTAGCGTCAGAGTGTTTCTGTTGTTGGCAACCTAAACGCCGTTTTTATTTTTAAAGCATTAATTGTCATTCTTGAGGAGAGAACACAAAAGTATAGACTAACTATGTCTTAGTGTGCTCATAAAAAACTGATGATTTCTTGGAAATTATTTTCTATATTAATACCGTAAGGTTTGTCTATTTGTCGACACATTGTATGTATATGTCATAACATAGATTAATGAAATCAAAGTTATTTTGTTATATTAATCAACCATACAGCGGCGTCTGCAGGATTTTATGTTAGGGAAGCTTGGTTTACGAAAAAATTTAAGTATTAAATTTTATCGAAAAATTTCAAAATACAAAGCTATTCACAATAAAATAATTTCTTTTGGAAAAAATAGAAAAAACAATAGTTATTAAAAAAAATTACAAAATAATGATTTGTTTGGTAAAAAAATTGAAGTATGAAATTCCTTGAAAAAAATTTTAAAAATCCATAGCCATTTACAGAAAAATAATTTTTTTGGAATAATTTTTTCAAAAATATTAGCTATGCACATAAAATGAAATGTTTTGAAAAAAATTTTAAATATTAAGTTTTTTGGAATATTAAATTATTTAAAAACATTTGAGAAATTAAATTTCGACTGTTAAATATTTATGAAACAAATAAAAATAAAATTTTTTTTGGAAAAAAAATTTAGAATATTAATTTTTTGGAAAAATTTCAAAAATACATAGTTATTAACAAAAAAATAGTTTCCTTTGGAATAAAAATTTAAGTTTTTTGTAAAATAAATTCAAAAATCCATGGCTATTCAAAACAAATTTTAAAAAGATAAATTTTTTGGAAAAAAATCGATAGCTATTTACAGAAAAGCTATTTCGTTAGGAAAAAAATCGATAGTTATTTACAGAAAAGCTATTTCTTTAGGAAAAAATCTAAGTATTAAATTTTTATAAATGTTTTGTAAAATCAATAACTATGCACATAAAATAAAAGTATTTTGGATATATCTTTCAAATTAAATTTTAGGAAAAAATAAATTCTATAGAAAAAAATTATCGAAATTAAATTTCAAATATTTGTTTTTTGTGAAAAATTTCAAAAATCCATAGGTATACAAAACAAATTAAACTTTTTGCTCTTCTGTATAGTTTTCCCGAATGATGAAAAAAAAATCTCTAAATTATGCAAAAAATCCTTAATTTGGAGGGAGGGGGTGCTATAGCCCCTCCAAACCACTCCCTCCGAACAGCCCTGACATAACCCCTATTACAACAACACCAAATCGTTTATGAAAAGTTGTTTTGTTCTCTTACTCTGTTCAACATTTTTTATAACTCAAAGTAAAAAATAATCTACACATTTTTTTTTTTTAGAAAATCAGACCTAACTAATCACAGAAACACTAAATTTTACCATTATAATTAAAAAAATCCTATATAAATATTTTTGCAGCTTTATAAAAATATATCCTCCAATATTTTTGTGTGTGTGTCCTAAATCAAAGTATTTTACTAAACTGAGGGATATTAATAATTTTTTATATGTGTGTTTTGTATTGAATAAATACAAAAATCCCGTTCCAACTTTATACCTATAGGCAATATCAAAAAATAAATTATGTTTAATCATACATTGTAGAATATTTATTCAAGATATTTGTTTATGAAATTATTAAAAATATTCAATAAACAGATATTTTACAAGTTTATTTATCTTGATTTTTGCTTTCAGTAAAACCATAAAAGAAAATTGACTATTTTTAGGGTTGTTGGAAATTTGACCCAAAATACTAAGATTACGGACTGAAGCACTCAAGAGAAATTTGAGGGAGAAAATGTTTTTTCTTTTTTTTTGCAAATTGGCTTCAAATGGTCTGCAGCAATAAGCTCTATTTGATTATTTTTTATAATTGGTTAATAATTGAAAATATTTTTTTCATAATGATATTGTCAAATGTGTTTAAAAATAAGATAGGCCACAGATAGAAAGTATTCATGCTTCTCGTTTATGAAAATGTTTACCATTTCAAAAGTATTTTAAGCTTATTTTGTATATTAAAATTTATTTCAACTTGTAGATTTAGCGTAGGTGTTTTATTATTAAGTTACATTTGCAATTATTTATTTTGGAGTCCATGCGTTGTGGCTATTTTATTTATTTGATCACTTGTTTGAATATTATAATATCATCAAAGCTAAAGGAGAATGATATCGACGTTATTTCCAGACCATACATACAATTTTATAATTTAAGAAACTAAAATTAATCATAAAATTTATGATAAGAATTCCATCAGTTCTTCAAATATTTGAATAGAAATAGATAGGACCATTTTTGAACCAAAGATTGAGAGTAAAAATGATAATTTAAATGATAACAATCTTGAAATAATTATCAATATAATTTTTTTGCGTCAAATATACAGCTTTTGTTTGCTCATATTGTATATTCATGAAAATCGTTCACTCTCCATGTATACACCGGGTGTTTTATGAAAAAATAATTACACTCTACATCTTGAACTTGATCAACATGATTAAAGATTAAAAAAAGAGTTCAAGAATACTCATTACAATTATTCTTAAGAGTGTTATAACTTTTTTGATAGCCCTCTGTACAGTTAGCTGTGAAATCCCTTTTTGCATGATCTTGAAGGACCTGGTCTGATTTCTTAACTCCACTGGGTCCAGTTTGGACTGATCCACCGGGAATTCCCCACGTTTTAGACTTATTGACGACGTAAATGGTGGTCCTGGAGACGTCCAACTTCTTGGAGTACGAGAATGGATATTTTTCGATCCCGTTCCAGGGTCATTTTCGCTTCACTTAAACGTTAGTTAGGGAGCTCAGATTTCTTTTGTGAAATAATTAATTGTTTATGCTTTAATATACTGAAATACGAATTAATTTTAATCACTCAACTTACATTAATTAGTAAGTGTCAAGATTTCAATGGACCACCCGGTAAAGGAATGAAGAAATCCATTATTTTTCCTATAGATAGCTTCAGTAATCTGTTTATCATGTTGTATAAGTATGATTGAGTTAAGCTAGATGTCATTTAAAGGATAAGATTTCGTATTAACTGTACTTCTTCAATTTTTTTATTTCTTCACTTGTTGTTGTTTTATCAAGCATCAATGATGGACACAAGTAAACAGAAAAACCCCTTTATATTACAGTTTTTCATGTAAATGATGTTGATGGTTCGTATATCATGAACAGCCAGCCATGTGTATTTTGGTTTCGTCGATGTAGTAATTTTTTGATGTCAAAGATGAACCACAATCTGGGTGACCAAATTTCGAAAAAAACATCGATGAAATTATGGAAACAATCGAAGCCAACCATCATGTGAGAATGATTTCAATTGCCAAGGGCTAAACTTTGGAAAAAAAAAAAAAAAGTTTGGAACCACTATCATAATGTTAGAATCAAAAATGGGGTAGATGTATTGATCCCACACAAGTTAACTCGAAAAAACCTCATGAACTGAATTTCCTTCTGCAAATCCCTGCTTAACTGCAACAAAATGGATTCATTTCTGAAGCAGTGTTAAAAATGGGTCAATTACGACAAAATCAAGTGAAAACGGTCGTGGTCCGATAGCGGTGAGCCGGTGCAAACGAAGACCAAGCCAGGATGAACGACCAGGATGATTTTACTGTTTGTTTGGTGGATAAGCAGGGAATCCTCTACTATGAGCTGCTCCCCTATGGCCAAACTCTTAGTTGGAGTTTTAATATCAACAATTGAAGGAAGCCCTCGCCCAAATTTGGCCAGCTTTGACCTATAGGAGATGAATTGTGTTATGTCAGGACAACACCCGGCAACACAGAAGGACACTAACTCACCGGAACCTGGCGAAGATTAGTTGGGAGATTCTTATACATCCAACTTTTAGTCCGCACCTGGCACCAAGTGATTACAACCTGTTCTTCTCTTTGACAAATTATTTTCTTGGTGAAAAATTTGCCTCAAAAGAAGCTTTTAAAATAGACTCCCTCAGTTGTTCGCAGATAGGGACGAGGGTTTCTTTGAAAGAGACACTATGAAATTACCTTCAAAATGGAAACAAGTCATAGAAAAAAGCTGGGCATATGTTACCTAAATCAGATGATCCTTACTTTGCTAAATAAAATATTGAAATTAAAGAAAAAATACTGGTTTTCTTTCTACTAGACCTAACATTAACTTCTTCGTTCAGTGAGAATGGACTATCATGTATCTAGTTATAATTATAATTAATGTAAGGAAATCAATCAAATGTCCCGTCGAATTATACAGTTTTGTTTAGTGATATTTTGTGCAATAATTCGTGTATCTTGTCGTCAGTATGCATTTCTTTTTTTATGGTTCTAATGTTTAAATTTCAACTTTTTCCATACACTTTCCACAATTTTGAAATAAAAAGAGAAACTATGCCATTTAGGCTAAATTTTAAATCCTAACCTAAAAATATAACTCTGTATACTATGCATATCATATTGTACTTACAAAACAGCTCATTATTTATTAATTTAGTTAGCATGTTTGTCATTAATTTTTCATTACATTAATAGAACGTGGAAAAGGCAAAAAATACTCTCAAATATTAGATTTTCAATGCCAACAAAAGCACATAAAACGTGGAATTTTTGTTTTACTTAAAATAGCATCATAACATTTCATATATATAAATAGCTAAGATCTTTATTTATTTAAGAATAGTGACTATAATATTTAAAATTATCAATCACTAAACGAACCTTTTACCGGGCGGTGCATAATGATAGTACTATCATCATGTCAGACTGAATAAAGGTCAAAAGTTTGTTTTATGGTGAATCAACCAATTTTAATAAAATCAAATTTGAAAGTAAGCAAAAATTATATTTTAAAGTTAGATCCAACCCATAAAAAGAGTAAAAATATTTAAAATAATTGCAATCAAAATATAAATGGATTAATAAAACATTTTAACAAAACTTTACTTTCCCAAAATATTTTTAGTTTCAAATTTCATTCTAGTTATCACACGCTGATCATGAATTTGCAATTATATTAAATCAAAGTTTCGAGATTTTTCGTTTGAAATGCCCAATTTTTGAGCAAGGGAAAAAATCTAAACCCATATAATAAGATACCATTTATATACAAAATGTTATGGAAATTGAACATATTTTTGATGTGGGATGTTTTTATCTGTAAGAAAAATGCAATTTTAATGTGAAAACCACCGACAGGGTCATTCAAGTAAATCAAAGCCACTTTTACCTCCATCTTGATCATTAAGGGAAGGAAGTAGAGGTTAGAAATTTTATTTAGATGTTCTAATAATTCAAAAGAAGAATTTCATTAAATATGTCCGTAATCTTTGCCAATATTTTACTTTTTACAAGGCCAGGCAAGTTTATCTATTTTTTTTATTTCTTTTATTATTCCTTTTATTTCTTTTATTATTCCTCCCAATGTTTCAGCCATTTTTATAAAAAATATTTAAATATAACAAAAGAAAAAAAAACAATAAATGATTCATAAATAATAGGACATAAGATAGCTTTAAAAAATAAAAGAGTAGCTCACCCTTCCCTGTTGGGATGATTCTGTGCTTCTTCTGTAGTTCTTTGAACCAAACTATTGGTTCTTTAAGAAATTGGATTGTCAAGTAGGAACCATACTCCTTCGTAAAATATCCAATTGATATGAGGTAAAACGCCAGGCGACATTTCAGCGGCTCTGAAGTCAACGTGCATCAATCCATTTAATTAATCATTATTGACTTTTTAATTAAAACTAATAAATGCCTTAGGATGGCCACCTCCTTGTCTCCTTCCATAGGTCCAAAAAAGGAAAGTCCATGCCCGCAAGTTTATCTATTTGACTGGTTAATACAATGTATATACTGTCCAAACAGTCTGAAATTAATGCAAGTAAAGTTCGTCTTGACATATGAAACAGTTGTATTATCATATAATCATAAGATTCTAATTTATTTTAACAAATTTACATCGACAACCATTATTTTCTCCTTACAGCATTTTTCTTTGTCTATGTTTTTACTTAAATAAATAGTCACCTTTCAGTTTCTATTTTAAAGCATAACGGTTGATCATATGTTCTACAAGACTAAAAATAGTACATTTTCTATTATCGTTATTCTTGTATTCTAGAAAAGAACATGAGTACGTGCTATCATAAAAGACAAAGAATAACACTGATGATTTGCCCGGGAGTTATGAATGTAAATCGTTGTTGGACTCAGAGTCGGATTCAAACTGGACATTGGACTAATTTCTTGTTATGAAGTAAAAGGTTATGACAACTGAAGTGCTTGTCTCCTAGACATTCTTAAAATTGTCATTTTTGGCTTTCTTTTTAGCTTACCAGTAGGTATTATATTCTGACCAGTATTCCCCAATATGTCCTACTTACAATTTCGTTTTGGACAAATACGAAAAAATTCCCTGCTTATACATCTCTCAGTTAATTTTAGCCAAACTTGAAAAGAACTAAAAAAAGTTAATTTTAGCCTTGAAAAGAACTAACATTTTCAGAGACTTTATCAAGTTCCAAATTTCATAGTTTGACACTCAGATGTACTTGAGATATAAAGTAATCTATATTCAAACAAATGTATTATTAGAATACATTTGATAAAGTAATTACACCATTCTATATTTGTTGTTAATGTAAAATAAAAATCCTATTATAAATCGTTATTTTTTAGTTTATTTTTCAAAACATATTATTGTAAAAGCTGTTATTAGATAATGTGGAAAAATATGTTGTATGATTTAAAAAAATATCATTTTTCATCTTAAATTCAATAGAAAAAAATATACATGTCAAAGGGAAAAATGTTTTATAAGTGCTTACTATTGCAAAACACATGCTCTTAAGTAAAATAGAAAAATAAAATGACTCAAATATTTGATTTTAAAGAATTATGGAAAATCATTAATGAAGGAAAGTGAAGCTTATTGTGCTCTGATTTAAAAAATCCCTAGGAAATGTTCGTACGAGGTGGAAACTTATAACTTAAACACTTGGAAAGAAAATATAAAAATAAAAATTTAATTTTACTTTTATCAAGAATCATTATTAATTTTTTTGATACATACTAATGTCTAATTTATTTATTATAAATTGGCCCCTATTGACCTCATAGATGACGACAAGCCTCTTCCAAAGAGATTTGCAAGTATTGTGAATGAAATTTAGTTACATGTGAGCCCACTCCTTGTCGGCGGAGGCCTTCATTGCTTTAATGTTCAGCTGATTGATGCTACAGGCCCTCTTGTAGATCTGCAGCCCAAAAGAAAAGTCAAAGGAATTGGCATCCAGCCTGTATGATGGCCACATTCTCTTGTCCCAGAGAACTATGTTGTTAGCAAAGACGGTTCGTATATTTTTGCAGTTTGACTGGGAACTCATCTTGCTGAAAAACGACAATACCGTCGGGGAAATTTGCCTGGACCAGGGAGCAAGTTGGCCTTGAAAACGTCGATGTATATGACTGTTGTGAGCTTGTAACTCTCTGGGTCCTTTTTGGTGGTGAGCTTGAGAGCATCCGCATTAATGATGGGCATTTTCCAGAACCCTCCTCCCTCTCTATGGTCTCATTGTGGCCTCTTCTTAACCTTTTAGATGGTCTTAAGATACATTCCTATGAGCCTAGCTACATCAGTTGGAGTCTAACTCTGAAGAAGAAGAGTGGATGCTCTAACCCTTGAATCTTGCAGCGATTACATTTCTTGTTTAATTAAAAAAAAAAATTAAAATGAAACAGGTGCTTGACATACATGATTATATATACAATTACAGATATTTCTCTCAAATCAATGTATTGCAATTTTCAAGTTTCCACCCAGTATGTAGCAATGGTGGGGCTAGGTATATTTATAAGTGTCCTTAAGTCCAATAATTCAGTATTTATACTTAACGCTTAATTTTCTGGCAATTTAAAAAAATAATAATATTCATTTAGTACTCATGTTATCATTTATAATAATAAAAATAAATATAAAAAAATCATTAACGTTATATTGAAATGTAACGATTTGTAAATAGATGATAATAACATTAGCTCTTTAGCTGATGCTAAAGTCGAGAAAATTACACTGGAACAAGATCAACAAATTTTCATTAGTGTCTCCAGAACCACTGTGTACGCCGTCAGCAAGTCAGAAACATTGGAGAGAAAGAATGGCTCTGCCAAACAAGCCAAACTGGATCGAGAGGAGTTAAAGAAAACACCTCAATTCCGTGAGGGTCCTTGCAAGAGATTTCGGGGTTCTACACAAGGATAGCCAGAGAGCTATCGAACAAGTGGGTAGAAAGCGCCTTGTGACGGTAGAGTGGCCACTTTTGACACCAGAAATGAAAGAATCCCAATTCCTCCGTTACAAGACTCTTTTGCATAAATATTTTGAGCTCTTTTGAACTCTGTTTTTTGACAATTGTGGCCCTCTATAGCCCTGATACCAACCCTGTCGACAACACCTTTTGGGTGTACAAATGTCGAGGGGAAGGGCTACAGTGTGTTTTATGCAAACACCAAAGCCCTCAAAGTCACTGTCAATCAGGAATGGGACGCCATGACAGAGGATCACATCCATAGTGGTTCCCATACCTTCCGACGCCGCCATGAAAGTCTTCATTGCCGCTAAGGGATGTTTCATTAATGACTAAGAGAGCGTATCACACATCGATTTATTGTATAAATCTCGTTAATATTCGATTGTTAAAAAATAATTTATATCTCGTAGAAGCACTTTCTACTCAAAAATATAAAAAAGATTACACTAATTTTAATTAGTAAGTAATAAATGTGAATATGGCGATTATTTGACTCTGAAGGTATTATCTAGTTGCTCAGTTAGGAAATCTACAATTGGTCCTAGTTTGCTGAGAGATAGAAGTAGTTCCAATCTGACAATATAACAAGATGGGATTATTACCTAAAGATGATTAGATCTCTCTTTTCTATTTGATATAATAGATTTGAAATTCCTCAGCTAACTTTTGTAACTTACATCCTTCAAAATTAAATTAACTTAAAAAATGGAATGGAGACAAAACAATAAGTAAATATTATGCAAGTACTTGTAAATTACTTAATTATCTTTAAAAAAAAAAAAAAAAAAACAGAATTCCCGCATACTTGTAAATAAAACTTTATTAATTTCATTGTACTTAAAATTTCATTAATGTCATTGTACTTAAATTTTCAATAGTGTACTCTTATCTGGGGTTTTTTTTTACCGGGAAGTTTATTTTTCCCCTCATTCGACATACCAAGATACACAATGTGCTTGTTCCATGGCATTTGAAAATTATTTTTTCAAATTCAAAAGATGACTCTGTGTTGTCAAGGTGTGATGGGATTAGGGAATTAAATCTATATAGTAATTGGATGCATAAGATTATGTCATTGACTTCCCGAATAGCTGATGGAAGAAAATTCACAGCTCAATTTCAAATAGCCAGAGGAATTTTATTCTTCAGCACTCCATTTTTATAAATACTTCAACACCATTAGACACGCTTTTTCAAAATACCCTCAGTTACATATTCTGAGATAATTTATTAATTTAAACCAGAGGGGTATGGAGGACAATAACGCTAATATCAATACGGTTATAATTTTATTTGGTGTGTCATCAAAAATTAAAGAAAGTACTCCCAAAGTTAGGTCGATAGGGAATGTTTTATTAAATGTTCAGAGTTAACTAGTAAAAAATATAACTGTAGAAAAACTCGTGTTTTCGGAGGATATTCGTTCAATTTTAATTTCAGCGGTGGCAAGATACGGAGTGTTCGAATTGAAAATCCCTAGGACGATCGAGGGTGGTTGGGACTGGACCTCAGTTATTATTAGATATCATCCATCAAACGAATCAAGATATTTTTGGACTTTGCAGATAATGTGTGTGTGGCTCCTGTTTGTCTACAGACGTTTCTTTACTTCTTTTTTTTTTTTTAATAATAAAAGATAATAATAATAAGAAAAAAGAAGTTAGACTTTTAAGAATAATAAACAAGACGAAGAGGGAGATCTCTTCACACTATTTATGAAAATAGTGATGCTCTTTTAACTATACATAGTTTGCTATAATCATATTCATATGAGTCTTGAAACTCTGTTTAGGAACAATTTTTTTGCCTCCAGACCGGAATTTCATGCTATAGCTCGAAATATAATAGACTGATATTCTCCACACTCCTTATTTATGAGCTGTAGAGTTGTGTTGGTCCTTATTTAGGACCGAGGACCGCGGTCCAGTCCCACTTGTCGGTCCTTAAAGAAGGTAAAATCGATCCCTCGTGACGTCAATGAGGGGTTTTTTCATCCTTTTCATTATTCTATGATATAATAGAATAACTCGTATAACAAAGTAACAATATAATATGCTCGTATTATATTGTATTATAATGAAAAAAATCATATTTTTTGCAAGATATGTGCAATAATCTTAATACATATTTCATTGGCCTAATAAACCGTCGATATTTTTATGGAAAATTTCAAGGACGACAGTCCTAAGGACTGGTACCAATGATAGACAGTCCTATGGATCGGTCCTAAGACTGGAATGGACTGGATTAAATAAATAAGAACGGACACAACACTGAATTGTTTTACAAAAGTCTACTTATTAGTTTAAAAGCAAATGAACTCCTAAAGCTACATGTTGGTATTTTATTAATTTTAGAAGCTTCAGATTGGAAATATGCATATTTTATGCTTGAAAGCCTTAATCTGGTGAATAAATTGAAAGTATATTGTTTAATTATATTTCTGTAAATGTATCTTTACCAGAAAGCTTTAGATAATTCAAATTTTAACAAATTATTTGCTGTCAAAATAAAAGTTAAAAAAAGTATTTCTACTCGACTTAAGTACATTTAAATGTACTTAGACTCGTCCTCCCGGCACTCAAATACATTTGTAAGTGAGGTGCGTGGGGTGTAAATTATGTAAGGTGGCATAATCAGTGGAGTCTGCAAGTTTTTTTTTTTTTTTTTTTTGGGGGGGGAGGCTATGCTGCTGGACTTTTTTGGCAATTTTGAAAAATATTGAAGAACTTTTTTTGAAAAGAGACAAAACCCTTTCTAGAATAATTTTAGAGTAAGCATTTTTTATCTTATTTTAACTTTTTTATTTTATAAAATAGTTAAAACCTTTATGAATTTTTAGAAATCGTTTCTGCAAATTGTATATCAATCTTATATGGTTCAAATAAATACACATGGTGTAGCTATAATTGAAGGAGGATAATTTTAATTAACATATTTGTTTATGACATTTATTTTCATGTTTTGCCTGTATTTTTATTATTATACCATGATGTAGTGTTTGTTTGGTGTATATTTTTGTGAGAAAAACCTTTTTTTAATGGAAAATTTAAAAAAAATTCCTTGAATTATTATATAATTTTTTTAAGGGAATATACAAATTTTGCATTTCGATCACCATAAAAATTTCTTAAAAGTAAAGACCAGTGATACCTTGGACCCTATGATTCTTGTACTACTGATTGAGCTATGATTTATAATTATCCTACCTTAATTTGTTCATAGTAAAATAAAAAATGGTTCCATCGAAAATTACCTTTTAAAAAAAAAAAAATTAATCTACAAAAATACAATGTAAATTAAATTAAATGAGTCTTTGAGCGTGTGTTAGTTTTTCCGGGAATCACGCCCAAATGAACGAATGGATTTTGTTGAAATTAATCATGTATGTTCTTAAGTTTCAAGAAATTGTTCAAACAACAATTTTTGGCCTTTAATACCCTGGCGCCCTTAAGATAATTTTTTTTTAAAACGACATTTTAATTAACAAATGACTATTTTATATAAAACAAAAATAAAGAACATAAAATTTTAGAATGACTCTTGCTGCATGATGGATTTTATTTGTCCACGCTTCTTTTTATATGGATAAGAAAATAAGAAAAAAAAAAGGAAAAAAAGAGAGAATAAGACAAAGGATTGTTGATAATAATATAAAACTTGAGGGAACAACAGTTGAACTATAATATATGTATTCTAAAAAAAGTGTTCAAAAATAAGAACCAACATGTAGCGACAATAATTCTTAATGTCCCAGGCAACGCTGGTCAAACCTACTCAAATTTAAATCTAATATTGATAATTATCAATCACACCATTACTCCCAATTTTATACATTTTTCACTCTACAATTAGTGTTGTTTTTTTTTTTTTTTTAATTAAAAGGGTTCCGCCTTTATTTAATCTTTACTTAAAAAGAATGAAAGACTATACCATAAAAAAATTTAAGGTCAAAACTATGGTTATACTTTACTTTTTATTCAATATAAATAATAAATGTTATTAATCTGACGGATAGCTTTTGTAATTTGGAATTATACTTACCTATCATGTCTTTGGTTTACGATATATCACTAATCAACTATTCTTCAAAATACTAATTTCTTCATCTTTAAGACCTTAAAGTTTAGTGTTAGATTGAGTTACAGACCCAAAATTTTATTTCTGAAAGATTTACTGTGAACAATTCCAAATACTAAATTAAGTCATATCACTTTTTCTCTAGAAAATTTCTTACAGAATGACACCTATAATGTATGGTTTTATATGTCCATGGCTGCTTTGGTTGAATAAGGATATCTGATCTTAATATGTTTTTATATATATGTAACTACTTTTTACAAACCTATTCATCACAGACGACACGGCTTTAGTCCCCCATTTACAGAAGTATTTACTCAATAAATCATAGTATTTAGTTAAGACTATAATCTTTGTTGGATAAATGAAAATTCCAATATCCAATATATCATAACAATCCAAGTCGTCCATCAATCCAATGAGTTTTCTAAAGCTTTTTTGCTCGAATAATTTTTAAATGTATGTGTGTTTTTTTGTAAAATATATGTTCGTAGTATGATAAAACTATAGATGTAATCACTTCTTTGGAAAACTTTTGCTATTGGCTGTCACTCTAGTCATGTATTGTGACTCTTACATTATAGTTCTTGATTTTATTTATATACAGAAGTAATTAAATGAATAAATTTATTAGGTGGAGTGGTACTTTGAGAAAACCTATAAATTATAAATGTTAGTAAATGTGTCCTGCTTCTTTTCTCTAAAGAAGTGTTCGTCCTCTCAATGCTGCCATCAAACGTCTTCCTGATCCTCTAAACAGTGGACCTGTCTTCTTGCACAATCTTAACCACCTCACAAAGATGGACTATCGTGTTTTGCAAATCAGGCACTCTACGTTTCTTTGACCACATAACGCAAATGATTTTTTTTGTTGTATGAAAAACAAAGGAAAGCCTCATAACTGCTCTTAAAATAAATGTATGTTTAATTACCCTACGTTCATTTGTTTGGAATTAATTATAATGCATGGTGTATAATATGTCATGAACAAATTTAAAAAAAAACATATTTTATCTGCAAGAAGGTGTGGCAATCTGTAGCTTGTTGTTTAAAAAAATGGCACCGGCTGAGAAGAATTTTATGTATAGTGCCTTCTTTGTGAGTAAAATACACCTATATTTTATATTATCCACGAGGCAATGCACTTTGACCAACGCTCTTGGACATTTATACCAACGATTTTGTAGATAACTTTTTGGGAGATATATTTTCTAGGCAGATGATACAAAAATCATTTACTGTTAATTTTAACTCTAGTTGTGATGTTTATACTAAATTTCTTTAATTACCAAGTGTTACTAGGAGAATATTAATTTTAAGAATTGTATCTTACTTCCTTTCTCGAAAAAAGAAAGGTCATTTAACCAATTCTGAAAGTGATAAAGGATTACTTAGACTTAGGAATGTACATTTCTCGTGATTGAAGATTTAAAAAGCATATACACTACATGAAAATAAAGTTTACAAACACGTAGCCCTTTGTTTATTGTGTAACTTTGTAAACTTTAACTCCTTTAGATCTGAATGTACGGATCTGGAGTCCTTCCAGAAAGTTGTTAATAAAGTTTCTAGAAAAGGTACAAGTTAGGTTTTTATCGATAACTATGATTGCTAAATCAACATCCATGGCCTCAACACTCTGTGTAATAGACGTGCCATTGAGAATGTAAATACACACTACCGAATTTTGAACAAATCGATAAGCCTTTCTCCCCAACCCTGGATACTAATCAAAGGCTATCTCTTTTACAAAACGAGACTCTCTGATAACAACGTCATTTTCCTCCACAAAACCCAATATAGACCTTTTCTAGAATAGTTTTTATTATTTTTTTAAAACGGTAATATTCGTATCATAAAATGGACTTGACGGCTGGTCGAGAAAAATACAAAACTAATAGATGTCGAAAAAAAATTATGGTACTCATAATTTGGGCTAATAGTGAATTTGCTCATTTTTATAATATGACATCCTTTAATAGCAACAAAGATGGAGCAATGGAGTCCTTTTTTCGTGAACTCGGACTCATCTCAGACACGGAATTAAGTGGACCAAGATTTGAAAGACTTGATACCATGAGGATTCGGACTTACTGGTACTCCAAACGATATTAACTCCGAATGGCATTAACTTGACCTTTTGGCTCATGGTGGCAATTAAATATATCTTCTTTTTTTTTACTCTTACGCATTATTTATTCCTAACCAAAACAGGCGAATATAATTTTTATTAATAAATAAGTCCATATAAATAATAAAATACATATAAACACGTATAAATTAAATTGTAATAAAGAGGATTTTTACCAATTAATGTATTTTTTCACGTGTATAAAAATTAAGAAAATTTAAGTTATTAAAATGGTGGTTTTATTTTTCTTTTCTTCTCCTTCTTTCTCTTTTCTCACTCCCCCCTCCCCCAAACATGCAAACAGTTCAATTATCAAAAAGGGGAAGAAAATAAAGAAACAAACAACGAGTAAAAGAAAAAGAAAAGAATTGAAGACATTTGTGACTAGTGAGAGCGTAACGTATGTGCGCGAGAAACTTACGCTCGCCTGAATTTAAAAAAATCCCCATCTCATAAATATGAGCAGAGTTGTGGAAAACATGACCAAAAAAGTGTGCGATACTTTTCGTAGTTACAACCTGAGCATGATTTTTTTCTTTCTAAAACTGTTATCATTATTATTTAATTATTGAGAAACGAACATCTTAGTATAAAAATATAAGTAACACATGTGCTCATGGAAGACGGAGAATAACAGCGAGGGATTGTTTGGGAGTTATGAGCGTGGATGGAAATAATACCATCCATGGGCATGTTAAAAAAATATGGTGACAGTTAAGGTGGCCAGCTTGTTTTGGAGGGGAGCAGCTGAGTTGTCATCACGCTTAGCATCTATGATTTGAATAAATAAACACACCTCTCTCCATATATATCAATGATATGGCAGGAATTAAACCGATCCATATCATTTTACTCTTAGTAAAGGGTGCGTTCACGGAATTGCATACTCACAATTTAGTACGCATTTATTCTTTCTTTTTATTATTATTATCATTCAATCCATTTGTACTACAATAGCTTTAATTTTTTTGAGAACCTTTTGACTAAACCTCTCCTTTAAGAAAAAAAAATCAAGTATAATCTTATGATTTTTTTCTTATAAATCCAAATATTTCATCATGGGTTGTTCTTCTTCAAGGAAAAAAAAAACACTTTGGAAATTAGATAAAAGAGAAGATACGGATGAAATTGGAACCTACTCATCGGTTTAATGTTCGAATCAGTGGGATTTACTTACAAGCTCAAACCATAGAAGGCTATTACTTCCATTACGTCATAGAAAAATAAATACATACCTGATTACTCAGATTGATGGAAATTTAACTATGATTCTTCACCAGGACTTGAAGGAAGCTTTTCGTCACTCTTCGTTACATCCATTTCCTTATTCTTAAAATTTTGACTAAAATTGTAATTCTATCAACATTTGCGAACGTTTTTATTATTAAATACCAATGAAACGTAGAATAAATATAAATTTATCAATTTCTGAGTTGAGAAGATTGTACCAAATAATGGTTCCTTTTATAGATATAATTCTTTGTTATATAATAAATGTGAAATTGCATAATTGAACCTTTAATTAATTTTGGATATTGAAACAATTGAGTGGGGAACCAAAACTTGCAGTACTATTGAATTACGATTAAAATCCCCTTTATTTTTAATATCGAGGTACAGCGAATATCTTTTGTCTGAGAAGATCTTCACAGTCGACAGATGACTCTTCAAGTAAATACGGACTTTTTTCAATCTCTTAAGCCTTTAAGCCTTCATCCTGTCGGGAGGAGATATATTTGAGTCTTGACAAAGATCTTAAGGCCGAAGTCATCTTGAACTGACCTCCTGATGATATGGATCATGTCCACATTGAATTTGTCAGTCAAGCGGCGCATAGATGATGTTGGATCTTCCTTGATCTTAGCCTCCAGGTGCTTCAAACCAATTCATCCACTTTCTGCCTTCCTTTTGACTCCTTTTCCAACCTCCTTAGTCACCCAGATGTTCCCAGGCTGCCCTCACAGTCACCCTAAAAAAGTCTGAAATTCTTTTTGAATCGAGAAGACCTGCAACCATTTGGATTTCAGTTCACTCATTTTTTGTCTTATTTTGATGAAATCAAAACAATGCACAAGAAAAACAACATATGTATTGGAAAATTCCTTGAGATGTCAAGTGAAACCTTCATTAGTGCTATAAAATTAATTTTAATGTGGCTGAAAATTTCTTTGTCGCACTCTGTATACATTATTTTGTTGTCCAATGTAAATTTTTCTGCTTCTTTTCCCCGAATAAGTGTTCTGAAAGTTGATTGGTTAAATTGTACTCTGCCTTTTTGCTATCAGCGAACCTATATGACCAATTAATTTTTGAGAAATAATTCCATAGTTGGAACGATCTAGCCAACTATAAATTTGATTATTTTCCTTTTTTCAGTTTCTTTTGGGGGAAAGGTTGTGTGATAAAATAAATGTGACAACTTGACCTAAGTGTAGAAATTACAACGTTTGTGGGATCTCCTCCGCGCCGAGTCTGTTCTGAGCAGGTTGCAAAGACCGTTAGCATCTTTGTACGTACTGACTAGAACATGAAAAAGTACATAACACCCCTTTATAGCCAAGATGAACCAAAACTTATGCACCAACACTATGGCTGACTTCTGGCTGGCTTCCATCTGGCCCTTCTTCAGCCCTGACCTCAACACTTTGGACTTTGAAGTTTGAAAAGTCTATTAGAAGAATGTCTGCTGCACCTGTTACCCAAATTTGGACCTGCTCTGAACTACCATTTTGAGAGGGTGGTACGTCAAGGACACGGCCTTCATCGTTAAGAGCTTCCATCTATTTACCTGTGTGTTAACGCTGTTATTGCTACTTGTGAAGGAAGACAAATTTTATACAAAATATAATTAAAATACTAACGTATGGTCAATTGAAATCTGATCACATACTTATTCAATAATTAAGGAAGGTTGAGTGAAATAAATTCATTCATAGTTGGACATATTAAAGAATGCACAACAAGTCACAAATGTTTTCAATTCTTTTTTTATTAGTCATTGTGTGTTACTTTTTGATGATTGAACCTGTGCTCTCAAGGTTAAGTACAAGTTGAGAAAATGACACTTGTACGTGATTGAAATTTTTTTATTAGCATACTCCAAGCAATTGGTCGTCTCCAGGATGACCAGCTACTCTGTCAAAGTCTGAAACGATGGAGAGGAAGAAGGCCTATATCAAAAATGGCAAACTGGACCTGGAGGAGTTTATACAAAAAGCACAAACCATTCCCTCAAGGGGCCTTGCAAGAGATCTCAGGGAATTACACCATACTCTTCAGAGAGCTACAAAAAAATAGTGGATGGGAAGAGCCTTGTGAGAGTAGAGAGGTTACTTTTGATAGCAGCAATGAAAGAAACTCATCTCTTCCGCTGCAAGACTCTTTTGAATGGATCTTTTGAGTTCTTTTAACTCTTTTTTTTTCAAACTTTTGGTCCTCCTACATCTCTGATACACACCCATCAACTACACTTTTTGGGTACATGTCAAGGGGACAGCCTGCAGTGTCCGTCATCCAAATACCGAGGCCCTCATAGCCACTGTCAGCCAGTATTGGGAGACCATTACATCCACAGCATGTATCAGTCCTTCTACAGCCTGGAAGCCATCATTGTCGTTAAGGACGGCTACAGTGATGATACAGAGAGCCTAGACACATATTTTTTTATATTATTATTAATTTTGTTGAATTTCTATTGATAATTAATAAATTATATGTTATTGAATTTTAAAAATCAAAGTGTTCAGATTTTAATGGTCCACTCGGTATTTTAACATATCACAAATTGGTTTTGAGTTGGGTATTTAATTGATTCCATAAATATCACATTGATGGTAATTTATTTTTATGTCCCTCTTGGAAATATTTGTACTAAATTTATTTATGATTATGTACATACATAGTAGGTATCGTAACTTTATCTTATTTGATAAAATGTGGAAATTCCAATTTTTCAATATAGGACAATACATTCAAAAGCGAGGACCAACATTAAATATTAATTAAAGTCAAAGATATTTTTACCAGCAAGGGTTACTATGAGGGAATACAATGTATAGGTGATGCAATTACTAGTAAAACATTGATTTTCAAGGGCCACCCTAACTGGATTCTATAGTTAAAAAGAAGTAAATTATTTTTATATAATGATAAAACCTGTCATTGCTCTTACAATTTGAAATGTTGCACTTATGATAAAGTTACAGTTTACACGTTAATCAATGTATATAATATTATTTAAATATATACATATAGATATTTATACAGGGAAAATTACTCAAAAGTAAAATAAAAATACGATTTAATTACTCCGTCGTTAATCAATTTGAGAATATGTAATTTTTTTTTGTAGTTGGTACCAATTTTTTTATTCCAAAAGTTGTTATAATGATTCTTTAATTATTGAGGAGAGAAAAACTTTTTAATAGTCGGTCCTTATTTATTAGGTCTATTCCAGTCATACAGCCAGTCCTCTTGGTCTGGAGGACTGGCAGTCCTCTAGACCAGCTAGAGCTATCCAGCTTACGTACAAGTAGAGAAAATGACACTTGAATATGATCGACAATTTCTCCATTCACCCACTCCAAGCAGTTGTGCAACTCCAGGACCACCGTCTACGCGTCAGCAAGTACAACACGTTGGAGAGGAAGAGGGGGTCTGTTAAAAAGGCTTAACTTGAACCAGAGGAGTTACAGAAAACAGCCCAGACTAATCCCCTGAAGTCTATAAGGGCCCATGCGAGCAATCTCGGGGTTTCACAGGTGATTGTCCAGAGCACTATAAAAAAATGGGTGGAAAGAGCCTTGTGAGTTTGGAAAGGCCACTTTTGAACACCAGCAATAAAGGAAACTTATCTCCTCCGCTGCAAGACTCTTTTGAATGAGTATTGAATGATTATTTTGAGTTCTTTTGAACTCTTTTTTGACACTTTTCGCCCCCTACAGACCTGATACAAACCTTCTTGACTACACCTTTTGGGTGCATGGAAGACCTGCAGTGTCGGTCAACAAAACACCGATACCCTCAAAACGAGGTTTTAGCCAGCACTACATTATGACATAGGACTACATCTGCAGAGGCCTTCCGCCTCAGCCACCTGAAAGCAATCATTACCGCCAAGACCAGCTACATTAATTATTAAGAGAGCTCAGACATACATCTATTTATAGATTTAATTATGTTGAAATTATATTTTTAATTAATATATTATTAAAGTTTAAAATTCAAAGTTTTGAGATGTTTGTCGACCACTCTGTAATATTCTTTTCATCTACGGTTCAAAGAGTAACTCCTTGTTGGACATATAGTAGAAGTGAGGAGTAACTCCAACCTATTTGTCCTTCCTATATAAGGAGTGGAATTTGGGTTTATTGGGCCAATACCTCATATGTACATTGCAAATATGTCCAAAAGAGGGGGTAGGCGAAGGCCCAACATTGGTTGTTAGCCCATTCTTCCCGATTGGGGCTTATTATTCAATAGTCCCAGGGAATTGTTTACAGCTTAAGTAGAACTAATTCTAATTTAACCAATCAACGTTATTTATTACACTGATTAGGAGAAATGAGGCAGGCACATGAACAGCTGACAACAAAATACACGGTTTATTTTGTGTTAATGTAATAAAGATACACACTGTAAAAAAAAAAAGGTTTGCGAATTTTTTCTAAGAAATATACATTATCTTTAAATTACTCCAACTATTTCATATAATGGTTGTTTTTGGCTCTCGTTTTTTCTCTCCAAAAAAGAAATAATATTTCTTTTCACAATAGCTATTTAAAGAATAAGTACATAATTCTTTATTCACGTCGTTACCAATATGTTTGGTATCATGTAACATTTCCTCCGAAGAGAAACAGTATAAAAAGCTCCAAATTAATTGACAGTTACCCACTTCTTTCTAATTATGGAATTATTATTCATTAATTGAAAGGAAGCTTTCACAGCATCTTAATAACAAATAATTATTATTCAACCTATTGTTCAGATGACTGATTAGTAATTATGAAAATTACGTGTAGTTTGGGCATGTTAAAACAAATGGAACCGAAAATTAACATTTTGAACATAACAATTTATGAACGATTTAGAGGATAAAGATGTATAGCTCTCATGACGTTTGATTAGATCAGCTTTAATCAGCTGTAACCAGGGAAGAGGGGGAGATGGACAACAAGGTCTTACGATTATAATTGTGCAACAAATCTTTTAAGTTACTTTCCATCTTTAATGAGCATACTCGCTTGGAATATAATTGAATATAAAATAACAAGAAGTTGATTACTCAGGAGGTAAATATTAATTGCAAAAGCTGAATAAAAGAAAATTTACATTTCCAATTAATAATTTAAAAAACAAAGAAGACACGACAGCTAAAAAACATACCTAATTTCCATCATTACTGATTAGTAAAGAAAGGATTTTTCTTAAGAAGAAATAAGTTTAGCAATGATACCAGGAAAAACAGTAGATGCGTCGGCTCCTTCGTCTTGTTTATTGATGATTATTTAATGATTCGTGGGGGTGTAAGCATCTCCCTCTACAAGAAGATTTCTCGCATATATATGTTGGATAGTGATTTAAAAGTACATAATAAAATAAATAAATATGAATTTAATGATAACTACGATATTTTCGTTAATACGAATGATATTTTAAAAGTAGAAAGTTCACTTTTATAGAAGTAATTCATTTTATCACCCAAAATCATATAGTAGGGTCTTAATCAAGGTGACTATATATAAAGGTGAGGCGAAAAGGATCTTGTAAGGCAGTCTGGTTGGCATTAGCTGACGTAGTGACGTCACTATTGCGGCTATTCTGATAATTTTATTGAAATGAAGTGCACTAATTTGGATTTGTTTAGCAAAAATGGCATTATATCGAGGTTCGAAGCGTGTCTGTGTCATGGCCTTTTGGCCTAATCCACGGGATGCCCAGTATCCTCACAATTTGTGATATTCCAGCGTCTTTGGATCTCAGTCTGCAGGAGAAAAGAACTAATTAATACAAGGAATGACACGATTTGTAATAGTGATTTAACATCCAATGATTTTGAGCGAAATCGCCAGGCTGAGCTTCTTTACTTAAAGGCCAGGAAAAATAAACAGTGATGCAGTTCCTCTATCCATATTATCTTTACTTTATTAATTCAGATGAAATGCCAAATCATCCAGAGATATTCCTAAAGATACTCAAAAATGTTATAAAAGAAAGACCTTCTGAAACAGCTATTGCAAGCAATTAAGGCCCAGTATACTAATATGTACTTGGAAATAGAGACTGATAATGCTCATGGAAATTTGTGGTAGGATCACTGAATCCACACAAGTGTATTTGACCTAGACACAAAGCACACAGATTCACGTTTACAAATTCGAAAAATGAGTACAGTGTGAGGAAGCAAATGGGGTTTTGGTTTGGGAGTGCAAATGCAAAAATTACACAAATAACTTTCTTTGACGAATAAGGAATTGTTTCGGGTGAGAAGCAAGTTGCTAGTTACTAAAATCAAAGAAGTTATAATCTATGCAAATGTTTGTCTTTTTACATAAATAGTTATGAAATTGATTTTATTATTCTATGGAGTATCAAGCAAGGATATCGTCAAGTTGATAACAATCGATACAAGTATTGGAAAAGATTTACTTTTTTAGATAGTAATATCGATATAAGTTAAATATTTTTGCTTTTTATACTTTTTGCCATGGTTCTAAGTTCACCATTGTCTACTATAAATGAATTTTAATTATATTTATTTAATGTATTCACTTAATTTGTGTTGCCTTACAATGAATGAAGTCTGGATTTTAAAATTATTACTTTTTAATTATATAAGACAGAGTTTTATTTGTATCAACAGTGACATAATTAAATTTACCTTTACAATGAACTTGATAAAAATACAAGGGTAGACTTTTGTTGCTGCCTCACTTTTATATGTTTGTCACTTTGGTCTTACCATTTGGCTCACGCCTTCTTCTTGTTTTCTTATACAAATCCAATTTCTACTGATTATTAGAAAAGGAGTAGATATATATTGACAGCTGACAATAAAATACAGCTATTTTTAGTAAGGTTATATTATTAATAATGAAATAACATAAAATGTACAATGTAGAACCATCAAAGTGATGTATAGAGGAGTAAGAAACATATGATTTACAAAATATCACATACATGCATTCGTAGAATTTTATTAAGAAAACGTCAAGGCAATAACATGACATCAATCATACTGCCTTATTTTATACTTTGTTTGTTGTATAATATATTAAATAATACAGCAATTTATGTAAGCAACATAAATAATTCTCATAAAATAAGGATATTTCCTTTAGCATTTTAATAAAGATGCAATTAATCCTTACTTTTATATATTATAATAAAAAGTGTATCTCCTTACTTTAATATTCAGGATGAAATAAAGAAAATGATTTCAGCGAGGTATTATATTGGATATGTTTATTAGATCCATACGCCACGTTAGCACGTGTCGTTATACTTCAGAGAGTCCGCCATCTTGTAATGTGGAATAAACAATTACATCAAATTATCAAACTCTTCCTCCTTTATTCTACCAGGATTTGAATGTTCTTTAAAGGGTATCTGCTCGTTACTTTATTCTATCATGCAACCTGTTTTTGGAAAAGAAATAGGACAAAAAACTAAAAATCAGTTGTTAGCCAAACTGTAGGGGATTGTTCACTGCATAACAAGAGAGGATTTGAATTTAACTAATTAACGCTCAGAAAACTGATTAGGAGGGGAAAACAAAACAAAGGAACATTATATAAGTACAGGGAGCAGGGATCAAATTGTCGCCTACTTTATACCTTGATAACTTGAAGACAACATTATCAAATAAAAAAATACCGGTTACCAAATAGGAAAGCTATTCTCGTCAGCTGACGATACGTAGTTCAGTTAGCATCATGCCGTCATCATATGAGGAGATAATGAGCTATAAGTGGAACGAGGAGCTTTGTGAGGTCCGCCGTAGTCATGGCATTGGTTAATAATGGAGGTGAAATCTCCAATTCAACGTTTGCTTCAACCTTAGAGTACAGTGTGAGGAAGCAAATGGGGTTTTGCGTATCCGTAAGAAGCTAAAGGACACCTGGGATGTCGATGCCACCATAAAGAGGGCACCCAAGGAAGAGGGCTAGCCGACAGGAAGGTTATAACACCGAATTTGTCGACAAGGTGAAGAAGATGGTTGAGGATGACCCTATTAGGTCCATGAAGGCCATGGCGATGGATCTGGGCTGCCATGAGAAAACAATAAGGGACTGTGTATCTGAGAATTTAAGGTTCAGGAGCTACAAGATGCAGGTGGGCCAGATCTTGACCCAGAAGGCAAAGGACAACAGGCTGATGAAGTCAATAAAATTGCTCAACAAGCTCAAGCACCCAAAGCAGCTCGGGATGCTATGGTTTTCTCTGATGAAAAGAATTTCTGTCAAGATCAGAAGGTCAACAAGCCGAACAACAGGTGGATAGCCACCTGCACCAGCCATGTTTAGGAAGGTAATGAAGACCAAGTTCCCTGCAACGGTCATGGTGTTTAGGGTGGTCTGCAGTGAAGGTCATGTTATGCCTCCCCACATGTTTGAAACGGGTCTAAAGGTCAATACAGAGGTCTACCTGGATGTTATGGAGAAGGTGGTTCTGCCCTGGATAAGGGGTGGCCGGAGACAGGCCCTTTATGTGGCAACATGACTCAGCACCCTGCCATGTGTCCAAATTCTCCATGCAGTGGTTAACCATGAACTGTTATGATCGTAACCAAGGATTTGTGGCCTCCTAACTCTCCCGACCTTAATCCTTTGGACTATTTTGTCTGGGGCTATGTCGAGAGACATACCAACAGACATCCCCATAGCACCAAGGCCAGCCTGATAGCCTCCATCAAGGAGGTATTCGGCAACATGGACAATGAGATGGTCAGAAGAGCCTGCGGCCGGTTCAGAGGCCGTATTGAGCCTGTTATTGATGCAAACGGTGATTATATCGAATGAATGGCTAAAAACCTATACCTATATGCTCGTCATAGTTTTGATTTTCAATAAAAAGTTAAAAAATGTATATTTTGTGTTGTTTTTTGTAGAAGAATATTTTGGCGACAATTTGATCCCCGCTCCCTGTATGCTAAAACGGCGTACTTTCTTATTCTATCTTGAAATTGGAGACCCTGTAAGCAGAAAGTTGAAATTCAAATATTACAACCTTATAAAAATAAGGAAATCCCTTCAGATATTTGAATAACTAACACTTAGGAGGATCAAGAAAGTAAATATAAGGTATCATTATGTGAAAGAGGTTGTAAGCTGTCGAGCGAGGGGGGGAGGGGGCACGGAGCCAATTCATGGACTGTGAGTTTTTCTTGTATTTCTTATATTGTTCAAAGGTTGCAATAATTTAAGTTTAGCTTTCTCCTTACGCCATTATCAATTTGAAGATGGAAGGAAGTAGAAGGTATGACTTGCGGGTAAACTAATAAAATGTACACAAAAGCAGAAGCATCGACAGCTGACAACAAAATACATTGTATTTTTTATGTTAGCAAAGTGAAACGTAACACTCCTAATATTTTGACATTTCACCTGGTATGTTCGATATATATATTAAGGAAATGTCAGAATTGGACGTGTAAGCCAATCTTTCATCAATGATGTCATCATATATGTCAACTATTGACGTCATCAAAAATTAAATTTTGACCATCAATCCGGCAAAATTTCATATTTATAATATTTACAGTTTTTTTTCTCTTTTTTTCTCAATTATTGATGAACTAAAAAAATATACATATAAGTGATATTAGAATTAATGCTATTATTTGACGTCAGCAGCGTTGATGTCTGTCTGTTTGAGGACCTAAACAACTACACTTGTTTAGAATACACATTTTTCATCAATATTAAGAAAGATGGTGGGCTACATACGGCCCTCTTTTTGGATGTCAAAATGGGACGGAGCGAGGCAATAAAGCAAGTGTCGAAACAAAAAACAAAGAACTTATGTTTTTTAATTTTGATTTCTTAGCAACACTTTTTGTCCACTAGACACGCTAAAGTTTTTATAAAATTTTTTATAAGAATAAAAACCATCATTATATTTACTTTAAGGTAAGTGCTTTGTAATTATCGAGGATTATTTGGTTATCAAAGTGAGACCAAGATATAAAAGGCCTTACTGTCTATGAAAAATATACAGAGTAGCTTAGGTAAATCCGAATCATCTTGAACTACATTCTAAATAATAAGAAAACCATTTAACTTGGTTGATTCTATTATAAAGTGCAAGATTGAGCGTTAGCTATAGGTTAGTTGCGCAAATTTTATTTCTATTCAAGTATTTACGATGGAAGAGACCTGGACGAATACCCTCATATAATTGGCTTGCACGGGACACAGGATGGTGTTCATCAAACAGATAGTAGGGTATCCAAAAAGCAGAGTCTACGACGTCTACAACTGCTGGAAAAGGAGGGGGTATATTAAAGAAAAGCCTTCAAGTCCTCGACGGATAAAAAATGCACTCCCAGATTTATCATAGTCATGATTCTCCTGAGACTTCAATTAACGTTTTAACAAAAAACACCATATAAGCCGTGCAACAGTCTAAGTTCTACGGTAACCGAATCATCTTTTATTCGATACAATGGACTATCAAAAGATGCCACATCATTCAGAACGACAAATGGTTTAGCTTAGAGAGAGAGTTAATGTCTCCCACGTCTTTAAAATCATGTTTTGGGCCAAAATTATGACGCTTGGGTTCATTTGGAGCAACGGTAGTGTCATGTCCCTAACTTCTATGAGCCGAAAGAGAGGATCTGACAGGTATTTTGAACTCCTGTCAGACTAACTGATGCATTGAACGAAAGTTGAGGCCGATTGTGTTGAGGTCCTGTTTCAAAAAGACTCGGGACCCTCTCACAAGGCCTGTGAAAACCAAAACTTGTTTAAAGAAGAGAAGGTGCCATTTCGAGACCCCCCAGTCCTAATAAACAGGCAATTCTGAATTAAATCAAATAGATTGCTATTGAAAATCCCTATCAAATGGCTAGATTTTTACAATTAATTATGTTCTGAATGGTATAGAAAAATAGGATAATATGATAAAAATATTGTGCAAATGAAATTTGCCATACTTAATCTATTTTCTTCCATGGGATGACATATTTCATTATATATTACTGTTTGATATGTGAGATATATATTTTTGAGGGAGTAAAGATTTAAGCCTTTGTATTTTTTACGCTTTGCTTAATATAATTTCTTATAGCCAATGATAAAAAAAAAAAAGAAATAGTGATATTTGATATAAGTCAAACTAATAGGTTTTAAAAATAGCAAAAAATGACGTCACATAAAAACTCTATATTTCTGGGTTAGATGAAAAATAAAACTATTTATATAGATATATAAGAAGTATGAAGGATCATCAATTTGGAATATCATGCTCAAAATATGTACATTGTACATACAGGATGGTATAAATTAGAAGTACTGTGTGTATGTATTTCGTTACCCAAGGCAGAAATATTGCCACAGAAGGATGTAGCTCCAACTAAGACAGCAAATGAAATGAAAGATAGTACAAATATAATTTTGAGCACTTTTGGGATACATTTTTTGGCCTCCTCATCACTTGATATTATCCTTTTTGACTTTGCAATGTATAGTATAGTAGAGAGTGAGACCAATGTAGCTGAAAGGGTCACATCCCTCATGGTAGCCTCAGAAGTCACGTGGGCAAAATATTCCTGGATTCGTTGCATGTACTAGCTGCAAGTTAGTGAGGAGGCTCATCAACCAAATTATTCAGATCAACGGAAATGACATTGAATTTGATATTGATAGTTGTAAAAAATATGACGAAAATGAAGCAAGAATTTTTGTAGTTGCAACTTGGACAATGTTTTTTTTTTTTTTTTTCATAGCATAGTGTAAATTAATCACAAGTGCATAAATGACAAAGAGTAACCCAGAAAAATTGTTATCGAGTTAGAGGCGTAAGACCCTGTTATACTCGGAGTAGAATTCAGTATTGACATTGTACTGCATATATCACTGCTAGATACGGAGATGGGTTTTGTTTATATTCCCCATATCTCATAGCTGTTGGCAGCTAATTAAAGCAAATGTCATGAGAGCTACGCTACTTTTCTCCGAAACATCATTTTTCAGATTATCAGATTTACCACCTTAATTTTCGGTTTCATCTCTGATTATGAACCATAACTATGTAAATAGATTGTATCTCACCCCCACTCGCATCCATAATAAATATAGGTTCAAACCAGAGAACACTGAATATTGTCGTGGATCAATTCTGCTAGTAAATAATTCAGCAGGAAAGCAATTTTGCTATAAAAATACTATTTTGGATTATAGGATTAGCAAGCGCCTGAATTACTACCCCTCCCTCCCGGGCCATTTGTCCTGTAGGATTTATTCTTCTACTCACTTAACGCCTTAACCATTTACCCCTTATGACAACAAATAGCAACCATACAACCAAACATTTAATCTTTTAACAACCATACAAAGGTAATTATTTATATAACTTAATGCCCAGGTATTAGTGATGTATTGGAGTTATCTTGAAGACATCACTGGTCAGTGTAATTTATGTAAGCTTTCATTAAATTTTTTCTAGAAGGCCTCAAATTCCATTCATGATACGAGTAATATTTTATCAAAATTTATTTTTCTTCTTGTAATCTATTTGAGCTTGGAAAAGCTTGTTTCTCTGGAGTCAACTCTAACAGGACGTGTATGCTATCTGATAAGTACCTAAATATTTAGAAAAAACTTATTTCCTAAACCTCGGTATTTGATGACCCAAGTAAGTAGAAATACACAATACTAATATTTATAAGGAACTGAATAGAAAAATGATGTCCTAAGATTCAAGAATTCCAGTTCCTATAAAAATCTATCTCAAGCCTTTCTAACAAAAGGGGTCTCTAAGACACCAAGACAAATGATTTTACTTTGAGATGAAAATATTCATTTGTGTCTTTTATCAAAATTAGTTTTGAATCGTAATCAAAAGTAGCATTGCTTAACAACCGCTCCTAACAACCATATCATTCATTTATTACTTTGACCCGAGCTATCGTTTATTAGCTGTACTTCACAATAATAATGATATGAAAGGATCGTGGTAAAGGATTCGAAGGGTAAATGACTTGCTAAGAGAAATACTCGGGAGTAAAAGGACCGGGGGTAGTTGTCCGGGGGAAGCAGCACTGTTTCTATCATTGCTAGATACTATGTGGGTTTTGTGATTATTTATTTCATCTCATATCTGAGATAAAATCTGAGTTAAAAATTACACCAATTGCTGGTTGTGGGTCTGATCTGATAATTGTAGGTCTGTTCTGGTAATTACATTATTTTTTTGTACTTGAGAAGAGCTTCTACACCTTGTATTATCCCTAAAATATCTGCTCTAAACAAATATCCCTCTTTATTCAATGAATCCATTGAATGATAAATTCATGCTCAGCTTTTGTGATGGCCCATCCAGATCCCAGTGTTTCCATCTTCGTCTTTAGAACCGTCCATATAGATGACCGTGTCAGGTTTCCTAATCTGACTATTATCTATACAAATGCGATTACTTTTTATTCCGTCATATGATAATATTAAACCTGTAAAAAAGAATTAATATATAAGGTTTCAATAACAACCATAATCTCCATGTCATTCTATTTTTTTGATGGGACTTTCATTCTGAATCACTCTATACACCACTTTAAACAAGCATATTGTAAGTATGCATACACGCTATACATACATATTCCAATTATTGTAATTGACTGCCTAAGAGATAAATTCTCTGCTTCCTTCCTTAATGAGGAAACCCTTAAATAAATTATTTCCGTAGGATATTCATATAACAATGTTGTAAATACATTTTTATCTATGCGTTCCAAATACATGCATAATAATACGAGTATATTGTTTCTAATGCTTTTTGGGTTTTTCGAGACAATATGAATGTTGATTAACAGGGTTGTTCATTAAAAAAGGATTCAATGGATGTTTCAAAATTATTTTCGTAATAACTAGAGGAGAAAAATACGATAAATTAATAATGATGCCCTACAAAAATCAAGGGCCGGTTTGATGGGAAGGCTTAAAATATATTGAAAAAACAAATATATATAAAAAGGCACTTTTAAAATTTTACATTATAGTATGAAATTTAATACATAGATACTCAAATAAATTTACTCAATACTTAAATGTTCTCTCCTCAATTTCAAAATAATATCGATTATTGATAACAGCTTTATAAAATTAAAAATAAATTGGCGGTAAACAACAACAAAATATTTGCACGCTAAAAAAATGCTTATAAATAATTATTTGTGTCCCCTCTACAAACAAAAATATTTCAGATCAAAGTGTTCGTTTCTGAGTTAAAGTATTTTTTAACTGCATTATGGTCTTAATGAACAATGTATCATTATTAAGTAATATTTGGATCTAAAATTAGATAAAGGTTATATAATATCAAAGAAAAGAATATTGTCTTTTTTTATACAATTGAAATAAAATTCAATTTAATTAAAAATATATACCAGTTATAATTATTTGATTTGTGATGCTCATATAAAGGTTGATGAGCTTTTTTCTACTCAAAACAAGTTTTAAAAAATATCCCTTTTTATAAATGGATGTCTCAAGTTGCGATAGCTGTCATGATAGACTTACTCCCCAGCTATTCTTTGACTTCGTAAACTAATTTATTCACTGAATACTTGATCGATTAACATTATATGTATATTTATAAAAAGGGCCGAGGAATTTAGGAGCTTTCTAACAAAATTAATGAGAAAAAAAATAATTACTCTAAGAATGAAAATTCAGAAAATATATCACAGCTCATAATTAGGTGTACTCACCATATTCAAAGAAGTGTAGCTAATGTATAATTAATGGGTCGTTTTTCCACAAAAGTGAGGAAGAATAAATCGTAGAAAAATTATTATCTTACATTTGATATAAATAAACATTTTTGTTAATACAACTTTCCTTGAAGAAAAAGACATTAGATACTATAAGGTACTTAAACAAACATGTTTAAAACGTTTACAAAAATCTTAAAACAAGAGTTAAAAACAAATTATTGAAAAATAATCAAAAATAAGAACAACAACGAATAAACGAAATAGATAAAGAATATCTCAATCTTAATTTTATGAACTTTTTAAAATTGCAAGTCAAGTATCTTGGTGAGAGTGAAGAATGAAATTTCATCAGTTTTCCCGCGAGCTTCTAAGTTGAGATGTTATCATTTTATTAGTTTCAACTGTGCCAGGATTTTGGAAATAGAAGCCATACAATTTAAAATGGTATAATCTATTGATTTGGTCTTTTCAGGAGGATTAGTTTTTCTAATTGATAATTCAATCAGTAGAATTAGTCGAAAGAGAACCATAATATTGGGTTGGCTGATTCAATAGTAGTTTTTCTTAACAGTAAAAATAGATAAGAAATATCTCTGAATATAAAAACAACAAGAAAGAAGAAGAACCAAGTTTTAAGTTCTTCAAATAATCGGGCGTTATCATTATTATATCATGCAACTTTTATTCCAAAAAGAAATAGAAAATAAGTACGAAAAGCAATTGGGAGTTATACAATTCTTTCCAAATACAGAATGATTGTTCAATAATGAAGCATGGATGTTGTTTACTCATATTAGTATTCTAAACAAGCAACAGAAAGTGGCTCCCTTTTGCAGCAAAACAATACAACACTACAGAGAGGGGCCTTTAAATGCTCTTATATTATATAGGTAGTCGAAATGCATGTGAAGTGGCGGAAGTGGTTTTTAATCTACTTGATGTCTTTGACGTAGCCTTAATCAACCCAAGGACCTCGTACTTATTTTGAAGTATTTGGAGGTGGTCTAAATGCTTTTTGAAGGGGAGGCAGTGGTTTTTAATACGCTTGGCGTCCCTGCAGAAGAAAATGTTTGTGTTAGTAAATGACTGGAAATTTTCCCGATGCCAAAGTTTAAAATAATGATTTAGAGAAAGGAAGCAGAAACATCGACAGCTGACTACGAATTACACTTTAAATTTATGTGCTAGTGAAGATATGCCCTGATAATCTTCAATGGCAAAATATCACAATTTTCGCTACTTAATGTCCCTACATTTTGATTTAATACTTTATCACAATAAATTCCCCATGAGACGACTATTTTTAATTGTCGTCTACGTATTAAAATGTACGTGGGAAAAACATTTTGTTTGTATATATGTAATATATAATCAAGATCATTATTTAATGGATTTCCCCGAGATGTTTTGCTTTATTTAATGTTTCCGTAACTTATTTTTGAGATTCCCTGATGCATTATACATTTTCAATAGACTCATTAGATGAAGTAACATTTCGTAAAAAAATTATGTACATTGTAGGATATATTATGTATAATTTTCAAACAGATATCCACTTGATATCATGTTGAGTATGAAATTTGATAGTACCCTACAATTATGTTACAATTTCGAGTGTTCTGTATTTTGGGTAAAGTTACATTATATTTAATACAATAGTACTCATGCCAAGAATTGCGCAAATGCTATGCAACTATTGGCACTATTGTAACCCAGACTGTGTTGTTTCGATCCTTTTTTAGGACTGAAGACAGCAGTTCGGGGTCGGTCCAGTTCAGTCCTGCATTTTAGTCCGAAATATGATATCGTTCGGTCCTTGAGGACGTGACTCAATTGTATTTCTTTTTTTTTTAATTAGTTTGAATACTGTCAGTGTGAAGGACCGACAGACTAAAGGAACGGTCCTAAGACTGGACTTGGCTAAATTGAAGAAATAAGGACATGCACAATATGCTTTCTCAACTTGCCTCATTCATAAGGCTAGTTGATACGTAAAATTGCCAATACAAAACGTGATATAACCGAAAATATCATTACTTATGATATAATTTTATTGCCAAAGTTTCATATTATTTTAAACTTTGCCTCACTAATGGAGAAAATTGATACCTAAGCTTACCAACAGAAAAAATAGATATTACATCTCAAATATCATCGCTTATGATATTATTTTGGATTGCAATGTATACACATTTTTTTTGACTTTGCTTCACCTATGGGGTAAATTGATATTTAAAAATGTAAAAATAAAATTGATATTACAGCTCAAATATATTTACTTAATCTATAATTTTCCTGAATTAAGTGTATATTGTTCTGCACTTTGACTATTCGATGGGCCAAATTCAAACTTAAAATTGTCAAGACTAACCTTCAAATTACAGCTAAAATACAATTACTGAAGAGATTTTAGTCATACCATTTGCAGACCGTTTTCAAAATATACAATTATCAAAAAATTGAAATCAAGTTTCAATGTCAATTCATAATGATAAATTATACCTCAAAAATGGAACATTTGTGTCAATTAGCCCCATTACCCCCCGACCCCCAATATTCCCTTTTGAATATTTTTTGTAATGTCAAAATAAGTACAGCCTTCAGTACATGAATTTGAACTTTTTCAAACTCTGTGAGGCTTGATCTTTCTCTCATATTGATTAACTATTAAAAAATATAGTTTAATTTTGTCAAAAAAGTGCACAGCTTTTCATTATTAACTGGTATTCAATTATTATGTCAACTCCATCGAAATATGTGAACATGATATTTTTATATTACACCAAAGTACAATGAACTGTTTTTGTTATTACTTTTTGAGAAATAAATCTATCAAAAACAGTAATTAAATTTCCTCTTCTCACTAATTTTTACTAAATTCTCAGAAAATGTTATCAAATATAACACATTATTTGGGAAAATATAAGCAAATTCAATGAACTACTATCATTGTATAATTTCAAAACATACTCTAAGCATGACAAAAGCCCAATTTATTTTCCCTTCCTTTTTTTGACCTACTAAGGACAATTAGTAGAATAGATAAAAATTACCATGTAATAAATTGTTTGAGGAATTAAAATATCTTCTTGGGTCGATTGGTTTATTTTCTCTCATCAAAATTACACGGTTGTACACCTTTCTTATCGTTTTTTCCCCTTTCTTTTTTAATTATGTTTAACGCTTATTTATGAGATTTTTGTAAAGCAATTGCTACCCTGTCATATCTCAACTTTCGAAAATATTTTTGTCTATATCCAATTCAAAATAAAAGTTTTTATTTTGTCTGACGAGGTGAGGTATACACAAATCTATAAAAGAGATCCAAAAGTACTAGGACAATAACAGGGAGACGTGAAGGAAATTATATATATATAGGAGATTATTAGACAAGAGGCATAGTGTACAAGTTTTCCCGCACACAATGCTTTCCCTTTCTTTCACAAAATTGGAGACAGCGAGAGCGAATAGTTGAAATTCAATCCTTGCAACTTTATAATAATAATTAATAAATAAGTATTGAAAAGTTGCAACGAAGAGACGCTTTGCAAAACGAAGAACTTTGGGAGGAGAAGGAGAGGGGTTTCGACTAAATTGATCACAATTACTCGAATAAGTTTCCACGTAGGATTAGATAATCATTAGAGTTTCTATGTTTATTTTTTGTATGTTTAAAGTAATTGTCTATTTAAGTAATAAATGGATTTGATGATTCATACAAGTTCATCTCCATGATACCTATTATGTTATCCTGTAATTATACTTTAATTGTTCATGGCAAATACAAGAAAAAGTCGTAGTGTTTTACTTAATAAGATATGATCTCCTCTGGTCTCATTTCTCATTTCACACATGGGCTCCAAGTCCCTCTCCAAGAATAGTTCAAAAGATACAAACTCAAAACCCCCTTCACATTATGAGAACTACAATTTACTTTCATCATCCTTGAAAACGCAAATTGTCCGAATATCTTGGAAAAGTAAGTTTCTCTTTATTCCTATTCTAATACTTTATTCTTCCCTTTGTGAATTTATTTCCTTATTATAAAAATGTTGCAACAATTGAATTTCAACTATCAACTGTCGCCATGTTCAATTTTGAAATAAAAAGAGAAAGAATGACGGGCTTAGACCCAATATTATCAACACTGTCATATAATTACTTTTATAAATAGGTTTATTTTATATATATACTGTAACTGTGTTGTAGGACTGAAAAAGAAACAAAGAATGAAGGTAGAAGAAAAGAGACAAAATTAGAAGAAAAGGAAAGAGAGATTGAAAGATAGGAAAAAATTAGTCAGTCAAAAATTGGCTCTTTAATGACCTCGGAGGGCCAAAAAAGTATCATAGGTGTTTACCACAAAGTAACGCATTACAGATAGTCTAAAATACATATATTATAAAACTTTTTCCCGTAGTTGTAATAATACAAATTACAGACCCAGTTCTTACTGGATAATTACAAAAATGCATAGTTATATAAAGAAAGTTTGTAACAGCAATAAGGAAGTATTAAATCAATGACCATCCTTTTTACAACTTCTGTATCTGTATCCAACAAAAACATATTTTGCTATTTTAAACGCTACTTACTAAATTTTAGCTTTAAAATAAATTAAATGCTTATATTAAGTACAAAGGAACATGATTTTGTCATCCATCCGAAAGCAGTTTATAAACTGCTTTCGGATGTCCAGAGAGGATACAAAAAATGTCCCAGAAGAGAATGGAAAGAAATATGGAAGGTTCGAGTACAACAATGTCAAGACAGCTCAAGGACTTTGGTTTGAGGTCGTATGTATGGGTTCCAAGGCAAAAATTTACAGAAACTGTAATGTAATTCAGTTCCTAGATCCGATCGATCCCCTTCTGATCTTTAATCGTAATTATTTGATACGTTGCATTTTTTTTTTACAGTACTGCCTTTATAACTTTAATTGTTAATACCTTGATCTAAATGTCAATGACAGGTAGGTGTGATAACCAGTGGCTTTGCTATCCCTTTTTGTAGTTCTTTAGGATCCCTAAAAGTTTCAGAAGCCGCCCCCCCCATTATTATCACATATTATGCAGGGTGCACAAGCTATCTATTCTGCCACATTGCCAAGCTCTTTTGGACAACGTGGTTACGAAGACAGCTGATTTTCTATTGTTGGATAGATTGTTCAAATCAGCAGCAATTGGAAAAAAAATGTAATCAATTGACAAAATTTGTTGTTGTTTGAAAAGGCACAGAGCCTAATTTAGAATCTTCGCTGGGAGCGGCTCAGTTCATCTCAAGTTAAAGATGGAATTTGAGGCCTCTAAAAACAGAAATTGCGGGCTGAGGTCAAGAGTGGATAGCTTTGAAGGCCACGTAATGCCTCCTCATGTGTTTCCCAAGGCCTCATGGTCAATACTGATGAATTGAATATTTGTTTTTTTTTTAAAAAATTTAATATTCAAAATTTATGTTATTGTACAACTGTTTTAATTAAATTTTCTTTTCTAACTCATTACCTCATTAATATTCTACTTATAAAAAAATAGCCTTTTTTTGTCATGAATAGAAATAGAAAATAAAATTGCGCGTTTTATTCATACACGGTCAGGATTAGAAAACCAGAAAATTTAAGGATCGTATAGATTCCAATTTATTTCCCAAATTAATTCAGCAATTCATAAATATTTTGCTCTGATATGTAGTGAGGTCAATCCCTCAAACCAACCACCTTTAGCTTCAGACTACAGCCTCCGACCTAGCCCTGAACTTGATACAAGCCTTGGTGATGAACTCCTTGTCCAAGTTGATTACGGCCTCAAAAATTGAGGCGGAAAGGAATCTAAAGTGTTATGTGCACGATTATTCGACTCTCTACAAGACACATATTAATTCTTATCCATCGAGCGGGGGGTCACATATTTTTTTTTACCCAAAATATAGAGATCCTTAAATATTGGCTTTTCCGGAATATATAAAGTTCAAATTACCCAATTTGGACAAGCCACATCAATATAAATTTTTAGCAACACCGAATCAGGTTAGAGTCCATTTGAGATCCAATCATCAGTATCTATTGAGTTATTCACGCCATTTGGCTGCACCCAGCACGGAGGCACACAATAATTACCTTACAGCGTTCTTATTCGGAGGACATCTCATGATTTTTTTTATTTATTCTCATACAGTTTTGTCAGTTGAATCTGATGAGCGCACATTTACATCGATTTCAGGATTACCAAGAAATTTTGGTCTAAACTTGCTCCAGATTTAAAGTCCCTCCCTTTCAAATATTCCTTGCATAGGTCAAAAACTTTTTAGTAAATTTTATCTATAATTCTGGGAGTGGTTTTACACTTTAATTTTGTTATGGCCTGAACAATATATATTCTGTGGATAAATTTGAAATGGATATATATATATATTTATAGATGGAACTATATAAATATACTTTTAAGAATATTAAAAGGCCTATAATTATGTGAGAACATTCAAGTTATGCACATATATTCAATGTAATTTATTCCAATTACATCTGTATATAAAAACTATTTTTTATTTATTCCAATATCTGCACATGGATACAATATAATTTGCATGTAGTATTTGAAAAAATAGTAACAAGGATAGAGAAAATAATAATATATTTTGCGAGGTAGACGGAACACAGAACATATTGTTACTTGTATTGAATGAAACAACCTTTCATTCGAAAAGAAACAGAAATAATGCCTAAAATTAATAAGTAATTATTTATCAATAATTTGTTGGGAATTATTCACAGCACCTTCAAAAAAGATTACTCCTATTCATCCAATTAACTTTCAGGACAGTCGTAAGGCTTAAAGAAGCAGAAACATCGACAGCTGTCAACAAAATACACTCTATGTTTTTGTGTTAGCTTCTCATAAGAATAATTAATCATGAAGCAAAAAGTGTAGGAAATAAGGCCTAATAACATATTAAAATTTGATAAACAGTCATTTTCAAAAGATTTAGAGCAAAAAGGATATTTTCTATTTTTAACAGAAAATGAATGTATTTAATTTTCTGTTAAAACTGAGCTCTTTGATCAAACGACGTGAAATAGTTCGTACACTTACTTTGTACCATTTTTGAATCAAATTATAATGATTTTTTTTTTGCTGGGACTGGTTAGAGATCTTAAAACGGCTAACTTTATCATGATGTCATCTCTGATGGACGTGTTCCTTGTGCGCCCTGTTCTATTTAATTATTTTTGTCCAAATAATTATCCAATTTTGAAAAAAAAAATGATGGGAGTATGAACAGCAGTCTTGCTAGAGCATATTTTACGACAATTTCGCACTCAAAAAACATTTCTTCGTGTGGTACACTATTTTAGCCCTTTGAACATCAGAAAAGGTAGCTTATTTTTGCCCATTTTTGAAGAATATCAACTACAGCTAATTTGCAAGTAATACCTTCTCCTATATGCGTCATTAGACAACAGGTGAAAAAGACAAAAAACAACTAGTACATCCAGTAGAACATGACAAGTACCATAATTATATAATACTTGTTCATAAAAGTTAAAAAACGATTATGATTGAATTAGGTAAAATATCAAAGGTGGTCTTAAGCTTTTGTAAAATACTGTAAAATAAAACTAAGAATTGGAAGATATATTTTTGGATGCATGGTAAAGCCTGAGTACTTTTTTGCCATGTAATAATCTCAATTATGAAAAAAAAAAAAATATTATTACATCACACGATCGATTAGGCCACAACAATAGACGTTGTTAAAGTTTACGGAGAAATGCTCTTAATCAATTATGCTCCATATTTTATTTACGACATATGCATATGAACATTTCGGACGTTGTTTGTTGTTTTGACGGCTAGCCAGAAGTGTTTGGTGACAGCAAAAATATAAAAAAATGGCATCGATTAACAAAGTTATTTTTCCAAAATTGTGGAAAAAGCAGCATGCCCTTGTTAGGATATACGCCAGATTGAGATTGCAAGCTTCTTAAAACTGTACAGTTACATTTTCTGGAGAGACAAGAAGACACTGAAAGAGTCGGGAGTTGATTATGACTAGGATCCATGCCACTGGAAAGAAATCATTAACCTGGTTGAAAGTTATTTATTTTTTGACTTTGTTGGACTCCAACCTCTCCGGACTTCAACCGTGTAGACTTCTTTGTGTTGGGTGCATTTGATTGATACATCAACAGCTCCTCCTGCAACACAAAATCCGAGCTTATGTACAAGATCCAGGATAAATTTTGGTATCTCCAAAAGGAGACTGTCACAAAGACCTGCCTTAAAAACGACCTAATTCGTTTATATTGAATAATATTATTTATTTCTTATTAAGTTTTCATTTGACATTGGGTTTGTATAAAAATCGGATGACTTGTTTAGAATAAAATCGATTTTGGAAAATGAATCGTGTTGTTTGTTTAATTCAGGTCGAACTCTGTATAAACTAGTTACTGCCACACGACAAAAAAATAAGCAAGAATGATTTTTCAAAAATAGTGTCTGTATTTCATTTGTAAAAATAATTAACTTTTTTTATAAACAAACATTTCCGATTAATCATTTGGAAACACCACAAATTGTATTTAAATATGCAAACATTCATCGTTACGAACGAAATAATTATAAATTGATATAAATTTGTATCTCAAAGGGATTAAATTAAGTCAAATAAGACATTTAAAAATTTAAAGCTATATTTTACATTCTTAGGTATGTCAACAGACCCTTGAAATAGAAACACACAGTATATAATCAACAGAAATGTGTCAATAAAATATTTGCCAATATATAATTTAAAAAATGAATATTTTGTGATTTTCTAAAGTTTTGTTTATTGAGAAATAGTATTTTTTAATAAAAACAAAGAATAAATTATTTTTATATAAAAACCTATTTCATGTAATTAAAATTCATTTTTTTTAGAACTATTTAAAACTTTATAGTGTTTTACACTTACATTAGACGCCATATTTATACAAGTTTTTTCATTATATTAAGTAAAAAATAATCTACGTATTTTGTATATATTAAAAAAATAGTGCCGTTACTTTATTTTTTTATTTTTACACTGTTGAAACGAATTTCTTAATTCCATTTTTTTTATTTGTAATAATTGTTTGCTATTACACTATCATTGTATTAGAAACGTTAAAAAAGTCGACACTACATATTAAAAATGAAACAATTACGCAAAGAAAAAGAAAAGAGGAATTGAGAAAAAAAAACACCTTCCTACAAAATATAAGATTTGACAAATTTGCAAAATAATTATCTAATTAAAAAATACAATCACAAAATGCATGTTACAAAACAAAATTCATTTGGAGTAGTGTATGCTTATATTTGTGGTGTGTAATTTTATCAAAATTGGACCTGGTAATTATGTTTTCAGTCATAAAAATATCGGCGAGCGTTTTCTTTTTGTTGCAAAACTCTAAAGGCGACCCGGTATCTCAAGTAGGACTACTTAGCAGTGAGATACGGATCCAACAAAGACCTCACATATTGTTTCTGGTCCATTTTATCCATTGTTATGCATTTTATTATGTTGCAGAGGTCATATGGAAGGTCATTTTTTTCGTTACCTTTACTGTATATTACAAACTTTCCTCCAAAAAGGATATACAAAAAAGTACAAAATCCAATGTAAAGAGTTCATCTATTCTTTCCATCTATGGAACTATTACTCAATAATTACTCATAATTGTTCACCGTTAACAAGAGCTGATTCTAGTTCAACCAATCAACGCTTAGAATACTAATAACATGAGGAAAAAAAGCAAGTAAATGGACAAGTGATAGTATTAAAATTATTCATTTCATTGTAAAATTTGCTTATAAAAGTTACAATTTGCACAAAATCCTAACTTCTACACAACCCATGATTACTAAAACAATATGGAAGAGGAGACAGACTATGTCACGGAGTGGTCCGTTAAAATTTGAACACTTTGAATATTAAACTTCAACAAGATATAATATATTAATTCAAAATATAATTTAATCATAATTAATACACTAAATAGATGTGTGTTTGAGCTCTCTTAATCATAAATGTAGCCGCCCTTAGCGGTAATGATGGCTTCCAGGCGGCAGCGTAAGGCCTGCTACCTGCTGCTGATGTATTCCTCTATGATGGCGTCCCAGCACTGGCTGAAAGTGGCTTTGAGGGCCTCGGTGTTTGAATGATAGACTGCAGGCCTTCCCTTCGACATGTACCCAAAAGATGTAGTGGAGAGGGTTGGCATCAGGACTCCAGTTAAAAAGAACTCAAAAGACTCATTCACAATAGCCATACGACGGAGGAGAGAGGTTTCTTTAATTGCCGGTGTCAAAAGTGGTCTCTCCCCACTCACATCATGTTTATTTATAGCCCCCATTATGTGTTTTTAATCAGTTGTTTGTCATATATCTAACTATCTTATTTTTGACAGGTAATTTTGAATCTTTCCCATGTTTTAAAAGTACTTACGTATAAGATACTCATGACTCATCAGTAACTTGGTTGCATTATTCTGTACTTTTGAAGGATATATTTGTAGCTACAAATTACTTGCTGATATTCGTATACCCAGTTCAACCCGAGTCTGGAATTCAATTACCCGTATTTACACGTGTAAAGACACACAAACCCATTCCTAATACTTACAGTGGACAAAATACGTAGTTGATACCTTGGCAGTTTTGTATATATGCCCACAGATATTTCTATAGGATTGTAGTCTGGAAACTGGCAACTTAAATTTTTTTTCAAATTTTAAACAACATATATATATTAGTATATACGAGAGGGTTGTAAAAAGTTACCGGCATAATAAAGATACAAGACATTTATTTATTTATTTCGTTCTTACACTTAAATACCGACGTAGTTACATAAAATATATACATTAAATACACATTTTAGTTGAAAATTAAAGCTTCAAGGTAAGACTTCATCAGTATGTTATCGTAATTTACAAAAAAATACGAAAATAAAACTGGCAAAATACATACTATCGTAGGTAAAAAATGCGGCATTCGCAATAAAATAAAGATAACATATAAAAATACCAAAAACAAGTCTCAAATTTAAATGTTTAGATTGTCGTAAACTCTTTTTTAAAGCCTTTAAATGGTGTTTTGAAGTTTACGGAAGGTAATTAATTTCTTTTCCAACCCAAATCCACAAATTATTCCCCAGAGACGGAACTTTAATGGAAAGGGCAGCATAAAAAACTATATATTACAGCGGAGATTTAGAATGGAGCAGTAAACTTTATGCCATCCTTAATTCATCTCAGATAATTTAATTTCCTCTTTCTCCAGTTTTCCAGGAGTCCTAACAGCTTGATATGATAATCCCAATTCTTCCCCCTCCCCTACATCTGATGAAGTAGTAATTTTCATTTTAAGGTGCCAAGGGCAAGGTATAATGTGGGGATTTGCTGCTCGTCTGAGGGGAAACTTGAATGTCAATAATGGACATAATTCCATTATTGATTGCATATTCTTCCAGAGATGTAGGATCTTTGATGTTAGTGAAAAAAAAAACTTTTCCCAAACTTTTGCCAGATTATATATATTAATGAATCTCCCAAATATACAGGCTTGCATTTCCAGATGGTTTTTTTGTGGTGCAGCCCAATCCTGAGAAATTGTACCGAGGGTTGTATTCGTGAGGTTTGTTCCCATCATTATTCTGGGAGATATATTCTTTGTTTTAATTGTCTCCTCCATTCCAAAGTTTGGTATTTTGCCATTTTTATAATTATCTTTATGTATACAATTTTAGGAATTATTTTTGAGAGAAGATAAATTCCTTCAAATGATTGTGCTCTGAGTCTTTCAATAACTTCCAAATAACTTTTATGAAACAATCTTGGTAACCATTTTTTTTCTTCAGATATGTATTTTTCAACGATCCTTGAAGATTGAGTAGCTGCATAAAATATCAAAGATATTATCTGGATATTATATAGGCCAATCCTCTTCTAAAGATTAAATCCTATTCACTTACTCAACCTCTGACTACTCTGGGAAACAACACTATCCCACTTACGCATATGAATTCCATCCCTATCCCAGCTGAGCTATACTCGATTTTCTCCATTCTTACAAAAACACTTTACATCAACTAACTCAAAGGACAGCTCCAATACAACTGCCCGTTCAAAATAGTTTAAACTTTGCTTTGATGCTGTATATATTAAATGTAAATTAATAATATCAATTAAAATACTATTATAATTAATAATTATGTTGCATTCAATAAGGTATGAGCAAACTAAAAATAATATATTATCCGATAGGTGGTGTGACAGTCTGCAGCTTGGGCTACAGACGGGACAAAATATGTATTCCTTTTTAATTTTTGATCAAATAAAAATGTGTAACTCCCTCTATGTGATTAACATACATATATTTAATATTATAACTAAGGGAGTTGTATTGTTTTGCCGGAAGGTGGCGCCAAAGTGTATCACTTTGTTAAGAAACTAATAAAAGTAAACAAGGCACATGTCTATTACAAGAGTATATACAAGGAATATGTCATTTAGTAGTAAATGAGAGATTTCGTGTGAATATTTATAAGAAAACCATCCAAAAATAGGGTTAGGCACAAATTATTTATAAGAAATGCTTCAATAAGTTGCCTAAATCCCTTACAGGCCTTGACTATGAAGTCAGACTTGAGTTTGGTCCACTCCATCTTGATGGAAGCCTCTGGAAATTAGACAATTCTATGAGGCGTAGTAGCCAGGTTCTTGACACGATGACGCGGAGTTCCGTAAGCATCTGCATTATGCCGCTCCTTCTTTTCCACATAAATGTGGGTGTAGACATTGTCTGTGCTGGCCTTAACGTCCAAGACCATGTTTCCAGCTTGATTTTTTGTTCCTAAGTAATGTCTCACTCAAGCTGATCCAAGCTTCTTGATATGACCATGATGCACATTCAAAATTTCACTCCTTTGTTTGTTCTTTTTAACTTGTATTCGATGTTTTTGTTTATAATTTAGTTGAAACTTCACAAAAAGATTTAAAGTCACAAAGCCCATTCTTTATCGGGTTTGAAGACAATTGAGTAATAAATTTCCGATTTATTAAGTTTTAAATTAAGTGTTCCACAAGATTAGATCAACCCTCAACTTATAAACTATGTTATTAAAAGTAGATGAGTAATAAGACACGATAAAACTAAAACATATATACTCCACAAGGTGGAGTGACAGTATGTAGTTTGGAGTCGCAAAATAAATTATCTGTAGTACTGGTTAAAAAATTTTATAAAGTGTATAGAGATAAAAAAAGATTATGGGAGAAATAAATCTTTTTTTCTGTTAAACTTTTCTGTCTTCTATTTTTTTTCGGTTACTTATAGGACTGCTCTCGTATAATATCAGTTTTCGTTAATATTTTGCTACTTATTATGACTCAAATTACTTTTTTTGAAGATATATAGAAGGTATATTGAAATGTGCTGTTCAGAATCCAAGTATTTATATTAGCCGCCCAAAACCATCATCTTATAAGATAAGGATTGAACAATCTTTCTGTGAGGTGTAACCATTAAAAAATGACTTATATGTAGGTTAGTATTTTGAAAATTATTATTTAAATCAAAGAATGCACTTACCATACACAACAGCAATTGAAAAATTGAAATTATTGTGAAAATATTCGTTAAAATATTGTCTCATATCCAGTAAATTATTGATTAATATTAAATTAATTGAGCTCAGTCTTTAAAATTAAACAAAAATCCAGAACAAATGGAGTCTGAAGTCTTGTAACATAAGTCCCACCCTTTTATTTAATCCTAAGTTAGATTCTCCTGAATCTCGGATGGGAAGTTCTTATACATCCCCCCTACCACTTGTTCCTGTCTATGGCTACTGCACTTGATGGTACAAATTTGGCCGCAATAGAAACAGGTTCTGCAGAAATTAGTTTCACGAGTTTTTTTGCCAAAGGAATAAAGGCTTCTGCTAGAAGGGCATTATGAAGTTGGTGCATCGTTGGCAACAAGTTATTAAACAAAACGGTGCATATTTAGCGTAAATCAAATTATTGGTACACTTCGTATAAAGCATTGAACAAAGCGAGAACTACTTCATTTCTTTTTTCCCAACCTATTATATACTTGTAGGTTGAACTCTTTTTACAATTAAAAAACTCTGAACGATCTTAACTCTGTGAAGCATACTTTTTTATTAAAAAAATACCTTATCAAACATGCAATACTTCGGTTTGTAAATAAAACGAAAATATTATTAAAATGTTAGGTAAACATGCCTGATGTAATCCAAATATTTCATAAATAATTTTAATTAAAATATAATCACTTAATTCTTTATTATAATGCTAATACGCAAACGGATATTTACTGCGTTGTAAACAAATTAAGTTAATGAAAAAATAGCTTAGAAAAATAGTTTACTTTTAATAAAAATAATGAAACTAATAGGCTGTATGTATCAATTATTAAATAAATAATCATATATTTATTACACGACCTTAATCACAAATGGTTTTAGAAAAAGTTGTCCATAGAATAATATCATAGAAAAATTGCCTGCACAAAAATTGCCAATTTAAACTATATTCTTCTTTTTGGAAATCATGTTCCAATAGCCACAGGGATTGGAACCCCCCACCTTGGAAACTATTGCCCTATGTCGCACGATACAACGTTTGAGGCAATATTGAACAAATTTGAGTTTAATTTTTGTTTTGTTCTCGCCACCATTCTTGCTTTTCCCGTCAGTATTCACAAATTAACAGATTTTGGACTAGATTCACCAAATTTGACAGCATCTGGCGTATTTTTTTTTACTTGGTGTTTAATTTTTTAGTACAAAATTTAAAAATACGAATGAGTGTCAAGACCGCTCGGAGGAAGTCAAAAAGTTTTGAGAAGAGGCCATTCTTTACTCAAAGGCATCAACAATTTAATAAGAAGTGATGTAGAAATCTTAGTAATGATCTCAAACATCTTGTGCAATGGTTAATTTTCTTCTCCACTGAATAATCTGCAGAATGCTTGGTTACTTAGGACAATGTAAATCAGGAGTAACTTTAACGGCTAATTATGAGACTTGTATAAAATGTAGGATGCCACATTAAATTTAAAATGAACATTGAAAAATGAAAGGCTTCGTTCTCGATCACGATCTGTACATGGCACCTGAATGCCTTGCATGTCTTTGCTACCTCATGCAGCTCCATGTCCTTCATTGTATTGACGATGGAGGCCTTCAAGGCTTCAACTGAGGCATAATTATTCCTACAGGTGATCTCTCTATCCAGACCCACAGGTAAAAACCACTGGGATTTACTATTTCCATGCTTGAATGACGAAATTCTCAAAAAATCTGTTATTAAATTCGACAGCTTACACATTTACCTTGTAACACGTATTAAATATTTTATCACAAAACTTTTCCAATACTTATAATTAGCCGTTAAAGTTATTTGTATAACTGCTGTATAGCAATGTACTAAATATATTAAAACTAAAATACCTTTCCTGTTTATTGTAAACCCTCTCAATAACTATCATAATTGAATAAACCTTATTGTTAAAGCAAGCACTCCCCACCCCCATCCTTAGTACATGAGCAACAAATTGTGAAATGTCATGTAATGTGTTATGGTTGGTAAGGATGGAGCTGAAGCGTTTAACTTATACCCAACCCTTGAAACCCTGAAATTTATTTTTCGAATATGTTTCAAGGAGTTGGAAGACTTATTTTGCTTAATATACTCCATTAATATATCATACCACAAATTATTCGATAAAAACCATCTTTTATTTTTTTGCTGCAACTTTTAAACAACATAATAATTATATAATATACCCAAACTCAAATAGGCTACAAAAATCCGCATTAAGGCCTTTAATATAAATAGAAACAAAAAACCCACAACTAACTATATTAGACATTTTTTCATCTAAATACCTTAATCCCCTTTAGGATTGCATTATTTATTGTAGCAGCAGTAAATTAAGCCCGGGTATCTTAATCCAAGCCAATTGTAAACATTTGATCAGCTCAGATAATAAGTCCTAAAACCCTTATTGCCACTATTATATAAAGTATACTTAATGTATATCGATGTCATTCGATGTACCCTCATCCCCCTCTGGATGATCCAGAGGAGAAACTATTGCGCATTCATAACCCAATGAGGTGAACGGGAGAGTAGGAACAACGGAGAACCAGAACTTCATGGGATGAAATCTACTTTGAATGATGTGGTCCCTGACACGGACACACACTTCACTTCTTGTAAGTGACCATGGTTCTCTTCCTTCCTCCACGAGGCCCAAACTGAGGCACAGCCCGTATTGCTCCGCCTTCCGTACAAGAAATGAGCGTTCTCCCTGTCGACGAAAAAGGGCTAGCCAACTCCAGCAGGGCTAGCTTCACCGACGATCCCACAGCCGGGAGGTCACGTGATCTTGATCCCATCCTCGTCACCAATGTGGTGTCTTGACGAAGTTGAGGAGACACAAACTATTTAAACCAAGGAATCCAGGATGACCAAGAGAAATGAGGAGAGGAAAGACGTGGAGGAATAAAACAAAGGTTGTCTAATAGGAAAAATTATATTCTTACTAACACAATAACCTACTCTGATAAAAACATAAAATACACGACTATTTATACTTAAAACGAAGGTAACAGACTGTACTTTACACATATATATACATACAAGAAAATAAGAGAAGTAAGAGAACAAGGGGAAGGAAACACGAATACATTACACTTAGGCTTTGTCTTTGCAGATTTCCTATATAACCATTTTGATAAATTAACCCAAGCCCTTTAAGAATTTAAATATAAACGGCTGTATATCACCCAATGTTGTGCAAGCAATTCCGAATCGTAGTTTTAATTTCAACCCATCATCCTGTATGGGCGTTTATGGACTGTTTTTCGTCTCAATTTGGTATTTTCCTTTTGTTTTACCTTTCCTTGTTCTTTTTCTTTTGTGCCGACGAGTTTGCAGGGCAAAAAAGCAAATGCTGCTAAGGTAGCATAGAGTAGTGTACTTGGTCGATACTGTTGTGGAAGTCCTTATTTCGAAGTGAGGATTGCAGTCCACCCAAATTCCATCCAGTCCAGTCCCACTTTTTGACACTTAAAGAAGGTAAAATCTATCCCTCGTGACATCATTGAGGGTATTTTCTTTTTAACATATGGTTTATTAGAATAAATTGTATAACTAAGTAAAAATATAATATCTTTGTATTATATTGTATCATAATGTGAAAAGGTGTTTTTTTTTTTTGTCAAAATATGTGCAATGCTCTTTATACAAATCTCATATATTTTGAGTAAATTCCAAAGACTGGTCCAAAGACTGAACTGGACCAAACAAATAAGGACTGACACAACACTAATTATCATTCTTTAAAATTGCATGCCTTGTCCTAGAAAGATGGAAGATTTGTAATCGCATAATTTATCTATTTTGAAGTGGAGATTCAAATATGAACAGTTTTTAGAAATATATTGTCCATTGGTCTGGTCCAAAATTATACATTAAACCTATAATCAAAGTGGCAAAGCGAAGACCCGATATATTTCCAAATATTGTTGGCTACATGACTACTTTTTTGTCGAATATATGTAGGTACTTATTATTCTAATATAGCCTTAATACCCTATATTATAACTAAATATGCAACATCAATGAATGATTCCTTTTCCTAATATAATAAAATATAACAAGGTAAAATGTTTTAATGATATTGCATTAATGAAAAAAAAAAGAATATTTTTATGCAAAATATTTGCAATACTTTTATTGCACCTCGCAGTTGGCTTATTAAGCCATTGACATTTTTAGTAACAGCTTCACAAACAGACTTTTAAGAGTCGGTCTCAAGAACTGACAGTCCTAAATACCGACTGTCTTAATGGATTGCTCCTAAGACCTAAGCCCGAAGAAATATGGTCATTTTTTCATGAATTACCGAAATTAACACGGGGAATTTTTTTTGGGCAAAAATGAAAAAAAATTATTCAGATGACAGATATCTCATTTTACCATCAATTTTTATTTGTCATATTTATATGCAAACTCTACTACCGCCACATATTTAGGCACCAAGGAACCCTTCTAAAATTTGTATCGCCCGAGGCAAGTTGAATTTATCGGCTGCCCCTTCTTGAGCATCAAGGAACCCTCCTCATTTCCCAATATACACCCCAAAGCCAAGGTTGTGCAGCTGAAGTTCTGGGTCTTAAGGCAGTTTAAACTCTACTACCACCGCAATTCTAAGCACCAAGAATCTCTTCTAATATGCTAAAATACAACCGAGCTCTTTTGTCGTACAGTGGACGTGCAAGGCCAGAATACAGTTTTAACTATACCGCCGCGGTGTTTCTAGGAATCACAGGACCCTTCTAATATTCTATAATACAACCCCGTCCACGGGTTGTGTATATGAGCTGTTGATCCCTGAGACAGGTTAAATTTCTCTGCCACCCCTTTGTATGAGCCAAAGGAACTTTTCAAATATCCTAAAATACACCCCCCGTCCCTGATGTTCTACAGGTGAAGTACCGGGCCTCAAGGTAGTTTAAACGGCACCACCAGCCAATTTTTAAGGACCAAGAAGCCCTTCCGATATGCTATAATACACCACCACCATCGAGTTGTGTAGACGAACTGCTGGGCCCAATTTAAGTTAAATTTTTCAAACGCTGCTTCCTTGAGCATCAAGATGCCCTCTTAATAAACAAAATACACAATAGCCCTCAGGTTGTACAGGTTATGTACGGGGCCTCAAGGCAGCTTAAACTGCACCGCTACCACATCTTAAATTACCAAGAACCCCTTTAAATATGCTAGAATACAGCCTCGTGCACGGGTTGTGGGTGCTTGTCCCTGAGTTAGGTTTAATTCTTCCACTGCCGCTTCCGTGAGCATAATAAAAAACTCGTGTAATATCCAAAATACACCCTGGCCCACAAGTTGTACAGGCAAGTGCTAAAAATGCTATTTAAAGGCAGCCATCGCCCCGAAGCACAATTTATTTTTAACCAAAACCTACTTAAATTTTTTAGCAAAATCCATCCATTGGTGAAGGCCATTCACACAAACATACATTCATATTTAATAAATAGATTATTTTTTTAATTTAAATTTTACCAATCAACGATGTACCGACCAATCATGCAATATTTAGTACTGTATGTCCAAAGGGAACAGACAAATATTTTATTCAGATCAAAGTTGTAGTGTTGTAGATGTTTATTGGTGAAATCAATTTAGTTTTTGTTAAGCATTGATCTATTTCCATCCATTATTGATGGATGTCTTGACTATAGAAGAACCGAAAACTTGCTGACAGATCTACATAATTGAAAATAACGTAAAACGACAAAAACTCCCGTTAAAAGCGCATGTGAAAAGGAGCTAAAGTTCTTCAGCTCCTAATTTACAGTCGACTTAAGGTCTGTAATGTTGCTGTAGCGAACACAGCTAGATTTGGGTACACATAGTCAACGGATGGTGTAGTCCATCGGGTCGAGTTACAGGCTTTTGACAAGCAAATTGTTAATTAGGAAGTAGTTTGAGAAAAAATGTCGTCTACTCAACCTGCTTTGACTTTCCCCTTCAGCCTTTACCACCTTCGACAAGATAGACTCGTCTAAGCATATTTTTTTAAATTTTTTTTTGGCAAATTTGTGTGTTTTGCATATTGGGAGAATGTCTTGACTTGCCTACGTCTTCTAAGACAATCTTTGAGAACAGACCCTTTTCCAGGATCTTGCAAACGTTGTAGATGGTGTGGCAGATGACCCCAAGTTGCTTGACGATATCATGGTCGGCGCAGATCAAAGTTGCAATCTCCAACCTTTTTTCCTCCATCTTTGTCCAAAAGTAAGATATATTCATTTGCAATATCTCGGTTGCAAGATAACAGCAACAGGTTTGCATTAATGTACCCAACTTTATGAGGGAGACTCTCTACACCTCTTAAAAATACAGTTAAAAATATGGAGCAAGACTTTTTAACCACCTGATAATCAGGTAAAATTAACTACACATATTACAAATTATTATTTTCATTATTTTTATTTAACTGATCCCAAATATTAGCTGTTTTCCTTTTTACTGACGTCTCCCATATAGAATCAAATTTTGAATAATGTGACATTGGTGCTTGTCACAAAGAAAACAAAAAAAGTACCATATTATTACGCTAAGAATATTTTTATTTAACTCCAGTTAGCTTCTTCATAATAATTGAGATCATTTTTAATGTTCACTAAAGTTTACAATGATTGTTTTAATCACTTTAGCAAATTTCCACATCACAGTTTCCTTTTTTGATTATTAACTAGTAAAGGGGTATGTAGGGTTTGTTTGAGCCAAGGAGGGAGCGGGAAACAACATTGACAATAGTCAATGAAATTTTCTTAATGTTTCTGCCCTTTAGGTGCTCATGAGCGTTTGGATATCCTCAGACATTATAACATAGCGCTTGTTCATTATATAAAATATTTTATTAAATTTAAAAAAATAAGTGTTTTAGGCTTCAAATAACATACCAACATATATGCTTAAAAAATGTTTCTAGATGCAAAGTCCATCTTTTATTTCTGTCAAAAAATTCCCTAATCAAAATTTGCAAAGAAAATTACAAATAACTTTTTTTTACACCAAATTGGGCAAAAAAGTTGGAAATAGTATTTATTGGAATTGTCAAGAGAAACACAAAGTCATCAAGATTTTTGTTACTAACAAAAGCAAAAATATTAGCCTTTATAACTGGTTTATTTGTGCAAATATTGCATAAGTTATATAATAATATTTTCCAGAATTTGAAAAATTCAATAATGTTTAAGAGGGAAGATATAACGTTTTTATGTTCAAAATCGATTTTTTGTGGCATTTCTTCTTAAAAATTATAAAATTTATTGAAAAAAAGAAAACGGAAAAAAAGTAAAACTATTCAGGAAATAACATATATTTCAGCTATACATCAATTTTTATACGTCAAACTTATATGCAAATGAATTTCCAGACAAATTTTTACAAAAAATTTTATATGAATAAATCCAATATTTTATCTATTTTTTTGCTCATAACTTTTTTAAATTTGAATAAAGTTAAAAAATTGTTTTTTTTGTAGAGTTTTTTTTTTTTAAAGAAGTAAGTCACTTTATGAGTTATAACTCAATTCCACATCTAGTATCCTTGAGCTTCAATAAACAAATTTTGTATTTTGAGTATAGAATAACCCCCCTTAAAAAACCCTACATGAAAATCAACACCCCTGTTTTAGCCTGACGAAGTTTAATTAGGGTACATATGAAAAAATTCAGCCTTGTAAGCCCTACTGTGTGGACAACTATAATATACACATTCACACTAACTGTAAAATTAGAATTTTTTAAATTCCGACGATTATTTTTGTAATTATCCATATCATTAAATGCTATTTTCGCCTTGAAAATATGAATAACAGGTGGAAAATTTTCACACTTTTGTTCCAATTACAACCCTAATGCCAACCCCCTCGACTATACCTTTTGTGTGCATGTCGAAGGGAAGGCCTGCAGTGGCCGTCATCCAAACATTGAGGCCCTCAATACCACTGTCAGCCAGCACTGGGACGCAATGTTAGTGGAATACATCTGCAGTGGGTGCCAGACCTTCCGCCACCGTCTGAAAGCCATAATTGCAAATAAGGGCTGCCACATTAATGATTTAGAGAGCACAGACACACACCTATTTATAGCGTTAATTTTGTTGAAATTCTATTGTTAGTTAATAAATTATGTCTTGTCGAAGTTTAAAATTTAAAGTGTTCAGATTTTAATGAATCTTATATTTTGATTTCTGTAGACTACAAAATCATTAATTTAGTTGTATCAAGGTTATATTCATATTTATCGAAGTAAGAGCAATTAAGAAAGCACTATATTATTTTTAAAGGTTAACATTTGTCAACTTGTATACTTGATGTCAAATAGTGGAATTGTAATCATTAATTATATAAAAAGAATTCTTACATTTTATTACCTGGAATATATTTTTTGTTTATTCGATATCTCTTCTTACCTTCAGGCTAAAGCTATAAATGCTTGAATACAAGAATACTTTTTTGTCCTCTGAGAATGCTATGAATTACTCATTCAATATCAATGCAACTACCTCCATGACTCTCTCCTGTTAATGGAATAAATACAGTTAATTATAAAGTAAGAAACGAGACACAATTCATATCAAAATTAGAAAATATGAAATAATTTTACTCCATCCTTCCAGTTGATTCTTCTAAAGTCAATGTTTGGAATACACTTATTATTACAAAGGATATACATCTGCTGAGATTAATTCCATATAACAAAGAACCCTGTCTAAAAATAAATCGTCTTTTTTATAACTTCTTCGGAAGTAAAACTAGACTGTTCATATCAGCTTGTATATACAATGGGGGTTGGGATGTTTTAACGATCCTGTATGGAAATCCTACAACTAATGTGCATTTCAAATTGCCCTCTTCTAAAACCATTTAAAATCTAATCAAATCAAAAACTACCAAATGCTATACCTTAAGTGATCAGTAACAGCATCCCCAGGTTCTCAATGAGTAAGTTGGAAAAATATCGTGTGGTGTGCGAACATCAATATACTAAACTGTTTCTTATTATGGGGGACTTACGTCTTATTGCTTATAGCATCTCCTTCCTGATCCAATGAAGGCCGAGGGAGAAATCTATGTGAAGAGACTTGTTTTTTCTCTAAAATCCAATCGCGAACACCTTCGTTTATTTTCTGATAAAAAAACTCTTAATTGTAGATTGATCATTCAACAGCCAAAGTCACAAGTGGATCTGCTAAGATGTTCACAAAGTCTCTCCAATCTTCATGGGCAAAATTAGGCTATTATTATGATATTGGGTGCCATCAGCAGTAAAAGTCATGATATGGATCTTTTTTTCTTGAGTGTTGGACTCAGAATCAACCAAGATATTTACGTGGATTTTCTAGAATCGGTTGTTGATCCCTGAATAAAGACCGTCGCTGCCATCAGGTCTACCACATTCCAGCCAGACAATGAACAAGCACACAAAGCATAGAAAATAATTGGAGACCAAAGTACATCACTTTTGGCCACCAAGGCATGCCCTCCAAACTTTCCAGATTTAAATCCATGCAAATGCTATCGTTTGGGAAGGTTAGAAGCTAGTGCCTGCAGAACTCATCATAAAAATATTTCCCATTCAAGAGAGCATCACTTCTTTAGCCATAAATCTTGATCCTGCACAGGTAGCTAAGGCAAGTTCCTCTTTCAAAGACTACGTGGAAAAATTAATTCATTAACATTGAGAAAATAATGATTATAAGTTTTTGTCAATATCTCTATAGTAAATTTATCAGTTACTAGAAAATTAATATAATACATTTTTATGAAATATCCTTTGAGGAAAATTTATTTGCACTAGTCTGTATTCATGGTTTCAAGGCTGATGGAAAACCAGTAACTTTGGTTTCTAAGAATAATATATAACTTATTTTTACGGACAGGATACCTTCTGAACAACAGAATTTGTATTTGTCCAGTATAACTAAGAAAAACAATAAAACATTATACTTCTTCTGGGCCAAAATGATACAATCATTGAATTCCGTTTTCCCGTTGGTACTTCTTTTAGTAAGTCCAGACGAGTCTCTATCTTATAATATCAGGTTAGATAGAAATGAAAAAAATCTTCAAATCGGATCAAATTATCTCATTCCGACAACTAGACGGTAGGAAGCCCTCTTTGAATTCCCACAATTTCTTGGTGAGAGGTCCTGCAAATAACCAACGACTTGACACACATAGGAGCTACCTGACATTAGGACCCTACACTCTGCATATTATTTATCTGTCCACTTTAAGTATCAGCAAAGTTAGAAGAGCCGTTTCTGCAAGAGTTCTTGAGAATAACCCAATATATTTTATAAATAGACGTCTGGATTAGTTCGATATCTCGTCAGACGACCTTATTTTAAATAATACGGGATGAATTCAGCAAAATTTCTTCACGAACTTAAAACAAAAGGAATTTTTCTATAAAATAGCTACAAATTCCTTATTTACAATCAATAAGACCTCAAAACTGCTTGAGAAGTATTATACCTTTGTTAAAATCGAAGTAGAGTCCTCTCGCCATCAATTATATAATTGTCTTAGGTTAGTAAAGGCTGCATTAACGCTTTTGATAAAATGATTTCGGAAAGCCACTGCCTCATAATGATGAAGCTGTCAATGGGTAAAAATATGAAGTTAGGTTGCATAATAACAATCAATTTACCGACATAAAGAGAGCAGTATTTGTCTCACGCCTTCATTAGTTAAAAGATCGGAAAATTTCAGTTACATGATTACCCTTCATCGATGCAAATCACTAATCTTATTTTATGGTCTGATTAATTTAATATAATAAATTTTACACATACACACTAGCTTTTTGAAATCAAAGTTCTACCATTTATTTTTTATTATTTGAGCTATTCTTTGAATTATAAAATTTTGTAACCATGTATAAAATTATTTTCGTCTATCGAAGTTCAACAAAAGGACCTTGAAATGGAAAAAAATAGAATTCTGTCAAAGGAAAAAACAGTTGCATATAACAAAAGGAAAAATGATTACTGGACATCATCCGTCCTTTCTCAAAATTGACATCTTGTGAAAGAAATGTTTTTTGTATAAAAAGAAATTTCCTTAAGCTAAAAGGGCCGTTTCCTTAATTTGTTTTATAGGACTTTGCTTTGGAGAAGCGTAAAATTATTAATATACTTTCTAATTCAAAAAACTATTGGTCAGCTCTTTTCAATCAGAAAGATTTCCCTAACAAAAAAGCTGAAGGGAGAATACGTTTGTACGTTTGTTTATCCTAAAAAACAAGTCGTGTTCATAAAATATCTATGAAAGCCAGATAAACATAACAATAAATCATAAGAGATCAAACCCTATCTGCAATTCTGTTCCATTTATCCAAATATTGAGTGTGCATGCTCCTGGCCCATGTTAGACCAAAAATCTTTACCGGTCCATCTTCTAAGATGGACCGGTAAAGATTTTTTTTTTCCATGTCTTTCTTTCCATTTTTGGGTTTTCTGCACGTATCACAAATAACACCATTTCTTTGGCAGGAATTGCTTAGACCCAACCCTAAAATATACATCATTTAGTAGTTTTGAGCTAACATCTAACCAGGCTCATGAGCAGGGTTACATTATAAGCATGTTTAAAAAAAAACAGAAAAATATATAAAGTAACCAACCCTGACAGTGTTTTGGAGGAAAGAAACTTTTTTGTCCAACTTCAAAATAATGTGGATGATAAAAATACTATCGATTAACACAATTGTCCATGAATAAAGTCGTCACTTTTCTTTTTGAAAACGAAACATATGATACTAATTAATTAGGACCCTTATTGCAATCAGTTGCCTGTTAAATGATTATTGTATGGTGGGAGGATAAAATGTATTTCTTGCATTTATAGTAGAAGAAATCCTTCTTTTTTTAAGCAGTATTAGTGCAAGAAAATATTATATATATATGTATTCGAATATGCATTTTTGAAGCAATTTACAACAAAGATAGGCGATAATGCTTACTTAAGAGAGACACTTTAACATCAGAGTAACTTATATAGTAATTAACAAAATAGAAGAACAAGCTCACCTAAACACCCTTTTTCCTTTCTTGAACTTTAAACATGGTTTTTCATTACTAACAAGTCAACTTTACTCTTTAGTATTGGTGTATCTGAACAAAGCACTTAACATTGATGGAGTGTTTTCAATTATAAAATATTTGACTTTTTAAAAGTATGTGGTTACATGACCAAATTATGTTATTGTTCTCAACAAAACAGAGAGTGGCACATTTCCTTCGCAGCACAAATAAATCAAATCTTGTCTTTTTCGTGTACATTGTAAATACATATTTTAAATTCAAAAAGTGTATTATTGTCAATGAGCCGTACCTTTAGGGAGAAAAAAATGACAGGGAAAATAAGATAAATTATACTTTTGAATGACAAATATCTTCTCATAAATAGAGATTACAAATAAAAAAATATGAAAATACACACAGCATAGAAAGTGAGAAAATTTAGAGTGAGGTACGTGAAGTTCTATCACCAAATATAAAAATCATAAAAGGTGAGAACTATAATATTTTGTCTTAATGATATATGTTTTATTTTTAGTATAGTAATTTTATTAAAAATAGTATTTTTTAATAAATATTTATAAGCTTAACTTACAAAGGCAAATGAAATGTGTTAGAGAAACTAAACGAAATAGTTTAGTTTTAATTAATTTAGATATCTTATTTAGTGTTAAAAATGACATTTTTTCCCTATAGTAGATATCTTCAGTCATAAATATTGTAGTTCTGCAACGGGTAATACAATGTGTCTTAAGAAAGACAAAACATTGTATTACTCAAATAACTTCTGTTAACGTTTTGATATTACTTGAATCATGTCTCAAGGATAGACACATAAAAATAAAATATGTTATAATAAGTCTAGATAAAACATATCCATTATTTCTTCAATAGATGGTTTTAGTAATGTACGTGCTATAAACATGTAATCAGTTTACACTAGGCGGAGTTAGAAAGATTAGATTTAGTAATGAAATAAATCCATTGAAAGTTTTGTGATTGATGTACTCAGTATTGTTTGAGTGTGCACCAAAGATGGATACCAGGAAAGTGAAAATACGCCAAATTTTAATGTACATATTTCTTTGAACTAGGGGAAAACACAAGGCAGGCCGCTGAATATGTAAATAGTATTTAGGTTACGCGCAATGCTGGTTTCCATTATTGAGCATGAAGTTTGAAAAAATATGGGCAATTTTCCTAACTGGTAATTTTCTCCAGGCCAGACATCCACGCACGAGTATAAATATACATATATGGATTCTTTATATCAAAGCCCATTTTACACATCTTTATGCATTAAATTAATTCATTCTTTCATTGCAAATTTTTCTAAGTACTTTGGATTGATATTATTACTTCAAATCCGGATTACACTATTCCATAATTTTTGACATTGGATTCAAAGTGTATGTTCCTAATTGCTTTTACTTCAAGAAAAATGAAAATAAACTTTATAACACAAAACTACAGTTTTTGTGGGTCTACAAAGAGCAACATTTTATATATTATCAATAAGCCTGGATAGCCTAATAAATATATAAGAATACTTTTTAAGAAAAAATAAGTTTTTTAGTTTTTTTTTTAAATATAAAGCTGTAGGTCTTCACATTAACACAAACTAATATGTAACTTTTCTCATTGTGAACAAAAATGTGGAATGTATTGGACTTACAAAGAAAAGGTACATTTTTCGTTATTTTTTTCTACATAGAAAAATAATTAAAAAAAACTAATTTCAGGAAAAATATGTGCCTACAAATTTTGAGGTTGTCCAGATAAATTGGGACATTTTTAAAAGCATATAATAAACGAATTAAATGAGGGTAGAACCATAATTTTTTATTTATTTAAAGGCTACATTTAGTGACATTCAATTATTTATAATGGGATTTGCCTCTCTTGATTTTCTCCGCCACACAGCTCCATAATTTTTGCCATGCCCGGGTTACCTCTTGCATATCTAGTTTTGCCATTGTACAGGGAATTACCTCAATGGTATTCAAGGCATCCACAGACGAATGATTATTAGCACAGACCTAATCCTCTACCATTTCCAAGAGATGCAAATTGTATGGGTTGTTTGCTGGCCAAAAAGCAAGGTTCCAAGAGTGAAAACATTTTGTGGTGAAGACATTTTACACATTTTTGGCCTTGAGGGCCAGAGCACTGTTATATTGGAAGGTGTAACTTCTTCCTTGGGATACTCCATCCATGCAGGGAGTTCAAATAAAAAGGGTAAAACTGTGATCATTACAGTGGAAAATCTGGATTACACGGGGTCACCTGGGGATGCCAAAGGTGCCAACATTGTTTGGCAGAGGTTATCAAGAGATGCGAATAAAAGTGTTCTGAGGATAAATGGTTTCGGGCATAATGTTCTGAGATACGAATTTTAAGACAAATGTACCTTTTGGGCTATAATATTTTTTACTGGGCTGATATAAAAACATACATATAACTAGCCCTGCTCGTAATTAGCTAATTTTAATTACTTTCGAGATATAGTTGTAAAAAAGTATGACCTTAAGGTAGCTGTATACTTTTGGGGGCTTCAAGTTGAACAGTGTTTTACATTTTCCAGTGCTATTATCATTATTCTAGAAAAGAAAACATCAAAGTAGTCTATATTGCAAGAAAAACGTAGAGTAGCCCTGAAGATTTGTCGTGGACATAACAGGTATAGCCATGTTGGAATCATGCCGGACCAACTTCTATTATTTACCCATTTTAAAACAAAAAGTATAGAAGTCCATGGCATGATTCTGGGTGAATTAGGAAACAAGTTTATAAACATTTAATTATTTGTTGAAACCTACTCAATGTATCCGCCAATTGTCAGTAAGCTTCAGGCGGTGGCAGAAACTACTCCAAACACTATGGATGTACTTGGCGCTCATAAAGACCCAGGCCTGGTTGGCCGCGGTCTTTAGGGCACATGAGCTGTTGTAGCGTCTCTTGATTTTTAATTGCTTCTTTTTTAATCAGTTCTAGTACTGACAGTCCGAAGGAACTTGAGGTCATAAGGACAGGTCCCAAGGGCTGATAAAACTGGCCCTAAGACTAAACTGGACTGCACTGGACTCAATATTGTATCCTTCGGAGTTGTTACCCACATAGATAGTCTTTATTTTCACTTTAACATAATTGAGTAATTTGCTGTACATCTAAAATTAAAGTATTTCTGATGAAGTAATGTTATGTTTTTATCTTTTGTATCATAAACTAAAGGGAAAAATGTATCAATCATGTTCATTCACGCGGTACACTCAAAAAAATTATAAAGTAGATATCTGTCATAAATTTCTTTATAACTGTCCCGTAAAATATCTACAACTAAAAAAAAAAAAAACATGAAAGATAGGGATTTGTTTGAAAAAAGTCGTAAAATGACGTATATTGATTTTTATCCAATTCAATGGAATTTTGTTTCTCAATTTTTATCAATGTTTGTTCAAAATAAATAAAGTAATATATGTCAAACTTTTTACATAATATATAAGCATGACTTTATGAACACACCAATTATGGAGCGACGTTGCTCAGTGGATAGTGTACTCGCAAGAAATTATTGGTTCCCTTCATGGTGGCTCCTACTAAAATAATATGGATAAAATCCCAATTTTTTTAATTATTTGTAAGAGGGAATGACCATGCCCAGAACTGTAATTTGGTTCCAATAGTTCATTATATCAGTGGCTTGATATTGACAGTAATAAAAAATAAAAATAAACAAAATTATGTATACTAAGTTTTAAAAAAAAGGTACCCAATCATGTTTCATAGTATTCTTCAGCTCGTTTCAAGTGTACCCGAAAGTACTCTGAACTTCAACCATTCCTCAGGAGCGGGTTGATACTTATTTTTAATAGCTTAGATGCTTTGCTGTGGGGTTCTTGGGAAATAAGTAATGAAAGGAGTAGATGTAGGTTGTGATAGGCATCTTCTCAGGACCAAGTGGAGAAACTTCTGATCTTGATTCTAAAAGGAAATATTGGTCGCTGTATAGGTAACAAATGTCCTAAGACTGACCTTTCAAAGTAAACAGTCATCCGATTTACAAGAGTAAATTTTTGTAAAAGTAAATTGTACAAATTTCAATTTCCTTGTCTTATAGTGCATTATTTAATTACAAAATTGATCATTCTAATTACGAACTAGGTTAATTGATAGTATGTCAAAAATAACAACCCTAATAGTTTTGAACATACATGGAATAATCAATTATTGCAATCCTCATACCAAGTACTTTAAATTCTTCATTTATAATTAATCATCTTATTTTTTGCTTGTAACCTCTACATAACATATATAAAGGAAAAGGTAAATCCAGAATACCTTTAATGGCTAATTATGACAATTGTAGAGGTTATTTGATTAAAAAAAATAGTACTTATCATAAGCTAAATATGTTAGCTTTCGTATTTAATAACAGGTTTTTGAGTAACTCGTTGTTCAAGCATTGAAATAGTCAGAAGAATTTTAATCATCGAAGCTTGCCGTGCAGGACACTCCGCACAGGCGATAATTTCCTTCTTCAATTATCCCAAATCAATAGTTTATCGCGTGATTAAGGCCTTTGATGAGGAGGGAAAGACTGAGATAGCAGCTCATTCAACAACGTCTGATAAAATCCAGAAAAAAGGTTCATAGCTGGCTTGAAACGATCAATTGACACTCATCTAGACACACCAATTGCTAGGCGGGCCAACAACTACAACGTGAGCAAAGGGACCGTCAAAAATATCATCAGGATTGACCTGCGTTTCATGCCTAGGGGCAAAGCCTCAAAGCATCAGCTAACAGAGTAGAATAAGGCAGAAAAAATGAGCAAAGGCAAGATTCTTAATAACCAAATGAAGAGCAACGTGATGTTTTTTTTTTCACAGGGGAAAATCTTCACCATTACAGCAAGCAGAATCGTAATAACGATATATGGATCTGTCCAGATCTTGATGGGGTCCAACCAGTCATGAAAACGACGAATCCTGTTTCGGTTATGATCGTGGTGTTCATCAGCACGGAGGGACATGTTATGCCCCACACTTCTTCCAAAAGTACCAGTAGGTGACCAAGGAGGTCTACAAAGACTTTCTTAAGGACATGATCATCCAATAGATGAATAAAGGCACTGATGAAAAGCCATATTCATTCTAGCAAGACTAGACCGTCTCATAAGGCCAAGATTGTTCAAGAGCTCTTAGGACAAAATGTACCAGATTTTGCCTTATGTTTATTGGCCAGCCAACTGCCCAGACCTAAATCTCTGGGTTTTTTACACATGTCGTAGGATAGAGAGGATCACCTGCAAGAATATCTATTTCTTAGTTGAAGCTTTGAAGACCTCCATCGTCAATACAATGAAGGACATGGATGTGCACGAGGTAGCAAAGGTATACCTCGCATTCAGACTCATTCTACAGATCGTTATCGAGAACAAAGGATTTCATTATGAATAATCATTTTACATTTAATGTGGCTTTCAAATGTAAAAGAAAATATCTTTCTATCTCTTATACAAGTTTCATAATTAGCCGTTAAAGTTATTCCGGATTTACCTTGCCCACCCTCCAAAGATCTTTAAAATAATAGAGGGACCAAAAGATTTTTATTCATACTCTAATATTGTTTGCATAATTAGTCTCTTTGTCCCTTTATTTTGCATTTATATAAAAATTGTATCTCATATATACATATAAAAATATCCTTTTTAAACCCTCTTTTTTATAATAAATTTTATTTTTTCAAACAAATTAAACAAGTAAAAGACAAATAGTTATTGTTTGTTAAAAATTTGACTTGTAAAAAGAAAGATATATTTACGTTAGACATTTCAGTTTTCGGTTTAATATTTTTTTTAAATGTTCCATTTATTTGTAAGATGGAGTTGTATTGATTAACTATATGTAAACTTTAAAGTATTATAATGAGTCTATTTGACCTTGGTTATTGTCTTTGCAGTCCATAATCTAAATTGGTCTAAAATTATAGGTGTATTAAATATAAATCTATTATTTTTTCAATCATGACTTTAATAATTTGTATCTTTCACTGAAAATGAGCTGTCGCTTAATCGTAGTTGGCGTAAAAAAAAAAAATTTTGTACTGAAATAACTTCTTTGACAGTTTCTACGATTTTTAACACCCAGTATTGTTTAAGCTGTTGTCAAACATGGTCACCAGTCAAGAGAAAATACGCCATATATCAAAGTTTTTTTGTGGACAAGGTAAAAAGACGAGCCAGGTGTCTGAAAATGGGATAACTGTTTATGTTTCTGACACTGTAATTGCCAATTATGCACTACCTTGGTTTCGTGGATTCCGTTCCGCTAATTTGGATGTCAAAGATGTACCACCATCTCAGGAAGGCAAAGTGTCGAAACTGTGGATTAACAAAAAAAGATTTCTTATGTATTTATTTTAACACATATTAATAATTTGGAATTTAAATGAATTATCAATAACAAGGTTAACAACAAAAGTAACATAGTGAAGGCCAACAACCTTTATTAACTTTATAATCATAGAAATTTACAATTTATTCAATTTGGGTGCTGCCACTAAGACCTCCAAACCTGTACCTAAAGGTGGCACAAGCATGAGGAGGATCCATCCATCTTCTTGGCCTCAATTACGATACATACCTCCATAGAGGGCTGGGAACTTGGAACAGGCCTTCACTTCATACTCCCCTTTGACGTAAAAGTCTAAATAATTTATATTATAGGATCTGGGGGGTGTAATCTTGATGTCTAAGAAAGCTCTGGGACAATACTTGCAGCCAATTTAGGATATTTTTGGCGCCGTTTTCCGGAGTAGAGTTCTGTTGGACTAACCGCAACCTTATTTAACTACGGTGCAACATTGTTACTGATGAGATTGAGGTAGTCAACCCTGGTGAGCTTTTGCTTTACCAGTAAGATGAAGGGCAACTGTGGCTCGAACCAATGCACTTTGAGTTCCAAAGAATAATTTATATTGATAGTGTTGTCCGTTGAACTAAGTCACACCATTTCTCTAAATATTTTCACACTAGCTCATATCTTTGACAATTTTCTTCAATTTCAGTCCAAGTCCTCAGAATTTTTTTTAAAGAGTATCTTAGATCCAGAATTTGTTTTTAACGTCTTTGACTGTGTAATCAACTCGGGTGACTAGTCTTCAAAATATGCAATCGAATCAGAGGTGCCAGAATGTATTTGATAGTGGAAGGGAAGGGGAAAATAGATAATGATGACGTCAAAGTCCTGCAACCTTACAATTTGATTATATAAATATTACTGGGCTCTAATTTGTAAGCATTTTTGGTATGCAAAAAAAAAAAGTAACCGAACATGAACTTAGCAGTCAGGACAATTTGAATAATGTTTCAAAGGGAAGCAGCTTAGCAGTCATGACCTTTCATTAAATTAACTGCAGGTACCTATGACATGAAGGAAAGAAACAAAAGTCCCTCTCAATATCAAACCAATTAAAAATGATTCAGAGGAGAGCTGTTACGACAATTAGCTGTGAGAGTAAAGAAATAAACACATGTCTTACTCTATGACTAGTAAGGCTATAGAAGGAAACTACTCCGTTTTCTATTCTCCATTCAACTATAATTCAAATAAATACTTACACCTAATACTCATCAGCATGAATTTAAATTATTCATGATCAGATACCCTCTTGGTTACTCCTCATAAATAAAGGTATAATTCTAACCGCTTTAGAAAATAAAGAAATACTTTTCATGTTGCCAACAACAACAACAAAACTACAACCATAAAAAGAGCTTTAGATTTACAACTCTAACTTTTAATAAAGGGGATATAATGGTCCCTTAAGCTCTATGGTTATCGCACCACCGACTCGAGTCAATGTTGATTCTTAAGTTTAGAGCTCAATACCCATCTTTGTAGATTACTAAATAATATATATAAACAATTTTTGAATCAAACCATCATCATATCTGGAACCGTGGTACAAAATCATTAGAATTGGCTTATACAATTTTGGTAAAGTCAGTTTTTTGATTGCCTCTACTAGAAACGGTCGTTGAGCAGGGAACAAAACATATTAACCCAAAAAGTATAATTTACCTTGTAGCATATCCTGGTACTGTACTGTACTGGTTATGTATAAGAATAACTTTTATTGTACGTGATATTGACAAAAACAACACTTTACATTTTAAGTCTTGAATAGAGCTTTAAATGGTGTCCAGTATAATTGACATGTTTTTTTAATTGTGAGTTTTACTTTGAGCAATACATTTTGAGTTCGAGTAATTGAACTATTTTTGAGCATTGAGTCGAATTGAGTTTGATTAAAGGCATTTGACACAGAAAAATGCTTTGTCATTGAATTGATAAGTTCATCAACAATTATGTGTTTGACTACTACAATAAGGCGGTCAAAAAACTAATCCCCATTTAGACTAAAGAAAGCGTCCAATGAATAATTTTATACAGGGTGTAGTAAATGTGTAGTGATTTTTTTTTTTTTTTCCAGCTTTATACCCCATGTATCATATTTAAGTTTATAATGAAGTATGTTTTTCAAAATTTATTAAATACTTGTTTGTGTGGACAGTGTGACCAAAATTAAATTAATATCGAGTGAATTATTAAAGAAATCGTTATTTTCATAATAAATATGAGCTTTTTCATGATCAGTGACGATCTCCAAAGATTCACATATTCTTGAGGTTTGGTGCTGGCAGTTCACTCGACCTTTGCTTAGATGGAATAATCCGAAGGATTATGATCGGGGCAGCTAGGAGGCTGCATGTTTTTGGACACATTCAAAAAGAACTTGGCTCTATACAACCTCGTACAAGCTTGCTCGTACATCTTTTTGGCCATACCCTGAATCGTCCTACTTGGATTTCTGGCAAGGCAGTTTTTGACACGCATAATCATGGGTTTGTTCTTACTGTTCGTTTCCGACATTACCCAGATTTTCTGGCTACTGTTTCTTTGGTTTAAAATAGATGTTGAATCCCTTACACGCTCTTCCGGCAGCATTTCCAGCACAAGAATTATTATGGCTGACACTTTGTCGTCTTTGAAGACACTGCAGTATTTACAAACAAAAGCAATCGCAAATTATTATTAGAATATGACAAAACCTCGCTTTAAAGAAAAATCATTATAAAACTTGATGGATGAGCATTTCTTTAAGTGCATCAGGTATATGTATAAAAGAAAGAAACGAGAATTTGTATCCCATTTTAATAAATAATTATTGACACTGCTCAAAAATTAAACAAATGAGAGTCATTTCAATTTTCCCTACTCTAATTTAGCGTAACCTTTAAATTGAACAAATAACTGGAGATAGGAATAATCATTACTCAAATATTTTGAGTAGGGTCAATTTCGTCACATATAATATTCCATGTGAGTTTAAGTAATTTCCAGAAAATTGTGAACTTTGGTTATGTTCTATAATTTTTAAATTTAGTGTTACTTCAAAACAGCACTAATTTAAATATTCAATAACTAAAGAAATAAATGATCCTTTCATATTTTTTAAAGTAGGTATTGATGAGTAAAGCAAACACGCTTTCGTTTTCTCTCAATATATATTTTCCGTCATTTATCATTCTTGATTTGTTTAATGGAAAAAAAAGTAGAAGAAAACAAGAAGAAATGTAATAGATTATTTATATAGATTCCTTAATCAACTTGAAAAAAAATAATTCTATTTATTTAGAAATATGTAATTGAAACACGCCTCGATTTATCAGTTTTTTCTATTAGAATAAAATTCTATACAATTTAATATAAGGTTGTGGGAAAAAGTAATTTCGTATTTTTCGGTTTATTTTAATGCTTTATAAGAAATGTTACAACCTTCTGATTTAAGCCAAGTATGCCCTATTCTTTTTAATTACTTTTTGTCAGCGAAAATCCTAGTTCGTAATGCCCTTTTCGTAGAACCCTCGTCCCATTTGCCCAAAAACTAGGACAACCATTTTTCACAAGCCTCTATTATGTGGGTGATTTGTTCCATATGTTCTTGCATTGGCCATAGACAAGAAAGGAAAGAGTAACTTGGTGCCACGTCCGGACTGAAGAGTGAATGCATAAAAACTTCCCATCCAAAATACCGTAGCTTCTTGCATATCATTCAAAGATGTGCTGGGGCTGGTGTTGTCTTGATGAAATACGATTCCTCTCCTATTTGAGTTTCTTTTTGTACCCAGCCTTCTGAAAATTGTTTAAAACGGTTCTATAATCGATGTTCTGCTCCTGGGCGATGTTACAACTGCTAAAATGACAGTCTATCTCAATATCTTTCATCATATTATCAACATTTTCAACAACAGGCCTGACAGTCTGTGGACCATCATTCAGCTCCACGACACTGAAACAAAATCGTTCGAACCACGGTTGTGCAAGACAAATCACGTATACATGGCAAATTTGCTTGGTCGCTGTCAACACGTTTTTCTTTTTCAGGTAGTATTAAAGTATAATATGGCGAATTTCTTCCCTTGAAATCTCCATACTCAATGCACGATTATTCACGACAGAACTGGCCTAGCGTAATGTTGTCTGAAAAGCGTTGTCACATACACACACAGATTTACAATGCTTTATCGTAAGGACAATGAGACAAATAATGAACAAGATATACATAGTTGAAAAAAGGCGGGAAATAAGAAATTACTTTTTTCCCAACTCTTATAATCATTTTAGGAGAAAAACTGTATAAAAAAGTAGCTCTGGAATGTCTTTCTAAGATTGATGAAATTTAGAGCATTAAGGGCCTTTAAACATAATCAATATGGCTGAAACTTAACATTTCTTTATTTTTTATCAAAAGAAACTTTCTTAAATTATTGCCTCCTGAACATTTTTCAAAAATACATCTAATTTAAAGAGATGTGAATAATAATTGTAGTTTTTATTTGTAAGAGGATTAGAAAAGTAAATATGGAAGGCTTAGAATGAATTAAAATCATAAATGCAAACAAAACATTTATGAATTGTTTTTTTAACCTTTATTTAAATATTCAACCTAGATACATGAAAAAATCTAAATTTGCATTGTATTGTAGGGGAGACTGGGGTCGTTTTTCAAGATATTTTGCTCGGGGCTCAGAGTTGTATAGAAAATAGACATGTAATTGTATAAAATATGACCATAATGCGTCTAAGTTTTTATTCTAGTTGACAATTTGAACTGTTTTTTGTCTATTTTCCAATGTTGTTATTGAAAAAGGAACATTTATATATAATGTAATCTCTAGTATGTGTGTTTATTAAAATACGAAGAGTTATCTTAAGGGCTTGTATATTAGTTTTAAATGTAAGTCTTTGTTGGAATGGAATCGAGGATTGACATCGGAGTAATTCCGATTAACGATAGATGCTTTTGCTGCCGTTTAAAGTGATGTTACTTTTGAACTTTTAAAATAAATTTTGTAACCTTTAGTTCTATAATAATCATTAAATTCTTCTTCTTACTTTGATATACGTTTCTAATTATTAATTATATTACTTATTTTGTCTCTGGTTTTGAATGTATGCATTGTATATTTGTGGCATAAACTAATCATTATTTGGACAGAAAATTTATTATATTTATATTTATTGCAATAAAGATTTTTTATTTTGATAAGGAAATTCAAAGGTAACATCAATTGAAACTAAGCATAATTTAATAACAACCTTGAAATATCATTTATTTATATATATTAAGGCGAAATATCTTTGTTGGTGTAAGTAATAACATAGTAACAATGTCACTTTCAAGAATGTTTGGGAGGAATAGAGAAGTTTAACATAGATTGCCATGACCTTTCATTCCATCAGTTTCAAGAAGCTTTATGCTAGAGTAGTAGTTCTCACATGGGAGTACGCAAACCCCTGGGGTACTTTAGATTTTGAAAAAATAGTTTACAAGAGGCGTCCGCAAGAGGTAGACTGGAGGGTCTGTGTCCCCCCTCCCCCCAAATAAAGATTTTTTAATATTTATACTAGAAAATGGAATATTTATATTTTCTTTTCGAAAAATTTAATATTAGAATTGTTTCTCATCAAATTATATGGTAGAAATTTTTCGACAAAAATTAAATTGTTTGTAACAGCTATGGATTTTTCAATTTTTTGAGACAAAAAGTTATTTTTTGGATTTCTTTAAAAAAAAAATCCAAAAACTAAGAAAAAGAAAAAAATTAATAAAATATTTTCGGACACCCTGTTACTGAAGCTAAAAATGCTTTGTAGTTGTATGTGGGTACTTGTATTAAATAAATATTTTACAAGTGGTACATCAATAAAATAATGTTGAGAATCAGTGTGCTAAAGTAAGGGAATAAGTACAAATTCTACTCTGTATCCAGCAGAAAAGGACCCACAATAATATTCTTAGAACTTAATACTTCAAAAATAGATCAATGTTCTGGGTTATGAATAGATAAGCATTTTTTGACGGGAAAGTTTTTGCTGTTGTTGATAACTGAACAATGTTTTGTTTTTTCATTTTCTAATGTTGTTATCATTATTATTATCTTCTAGAAGAGGGAATATATACCGGGTGTCCGGAAAGTCCATACCGGTTTCTAACTTCCAACTTCATTAAGATCTACAAGGACTAAAAGTAGAGATACAGAGAAATGTTTTCAATAAAAAAACTTCGCTTGGTTATAATCTATAATATGTTTTTAACAATTTGGCTTTTAACTTCCATAACAGCCACAACACAGGGACAGAAGGAGGAGCAGGGGTTCTTGATGTAGGTGGGGTCCATCTTGGCCCAGGCCTTGGTGATACTGGCCTTGAGAGCTTTGGTACTGCTGTGGCGTTTTTGCAAGCCTGCCTTTCAATGTGCGCCCAGATGCTGAAATCCAAGGGGTTCAGGTCGGGGGAGGAGGGGGCCAGAAGTCCTTAGGCCAGAATTCCACATTCTCCTTCAACCACTTCTGGGTGTTCTTGGCTGTGTGTGCAGGTGCCCCATCCTGCAGGATACTCCTTCCTGATCCATGGGACCACCTTGGTCTTGAACACCTTGATGTAGTCCTTCGACGAGAGCCTGTAGTCCTCTTGGAAGAAGACTGGAGGCACGGCTTTACCATCTGAGCCAACAACTCCAAGCATCATGATGCTGGCTGGGGGCTTGGTCATGGTGGCCTTTAAGACAGGTCTCCTACTTCGAGGCTTGTCTTCAAGGCCTTCCCCTTTGTCCAACCTCCTCTTGATCTTGCCAATGGTGCTGGCGAGCATGCTGGTGGCCTCAGAGATCTCCTTGTGGCTGATTCCTGCACGAAGCAGAACAGCTACTTCATGTCTTTTAGCCTCCATGTCAAAAACAATTATGAATTTCGAAAGGTTATTGAAACAAAACTTGTTAATCGGAAAACGGTCTTTAACTTTTATTTACGCAACATTTACGAAAAAAGTCTCTGAAACCTCGAAAAACGCCATCGAAGGTACCGGTAAAGACTTTCGGGACACCCGGTATATGCGTAACCAGGAGTGTGAGGGCTCATAAATGAAGGAGATTAACATTGAGTACGTCACTGTTGGAATCAGAGTAGAATTTAGGGTCGACAATGATGTAATTTCTTTTTTAATGTCCTTACTAGACACAGATTGAGACATGTATATACCCTATATGTCTATGTTGTATAGAGGTTGCAATTTTATACTAGTTGTAGCTCATAAAGGCCCATTAAGTTTAAATATCAGTCATGTAAGTTATCAATATCTTGCGACTATTTTTTTCATTTTAATCTGACAAAATTACTTAGTTATTAAATATATACGAGTATTTTAAATACTGGGGCGTCCATTGAAATCTGAACACTTACTAATTTAATACTTAATTAAGGTTCAGTGTTTGAAATTAATTCATATGGCGATATATTGAAGCAGAAACAATTAGTTACAAAACAAACACAAACAGAGGTAAAAAAGCTTACGTACAAGTCAAGAAAATGACTCTTGAACCTGAACAACGAATTTTCATTTCAACAATACAATTAATTAAGTATCTCCAAGACCACCGTATGCGCCGTCAGCAAGTCCGAAAAGTTGGAGAGAGCTCAGTCAAAAAGACGAAACTGGACCTGGAGGAGTTACAGAAAACGTCCCAGGCCAAGCACCTCAAGTCCAAGATGGCCCAAGTATGAGATTTCGGAGTTTCCCACCAGACAGTTTAGAGAGCTATCAAAAAAGTGGGTGAAAAGAGTCTTGTGAGGGTGGAGAGGCCACGTTTGACACAAGTAATGAAAGAACCCCATCTCCTCCGTTGGAAGACTCTTTTAAATTAGTCATTTTTTTTATTCCTTCTTGAAACTTTTGGCCCACTAAGCTCTTGATGCCAACCCCTTCGACTATTCTTTTGGTGCATGTAAAGAGGAAAGTATGTAGTGTCCATCATCCAAGCACCGAGACAATCAAGACCATTGTCACCCAGCACTGGTCCCAGGGCTTCATCCATCGCCTACAAGCCATAATTATTACTTAGGGCGACTACATTAAATATTAAGAGAGCTCAGATACACATCTATTTATAGTAGTAATTTTGTTGAAATTCTACTGTTAATTAATAAATTATATTTTGATAAAGTTTAAATTTCAAATAGTGCAAATTTTAATGGACCACTCGGTATTGTGAACATTTGTACTTAAATATGTGCTGCCGAATGTTTATAATTAATTCGCAGTTTTCATCAAAATAGTCAAAAAATACAACATTAATGAATGTTATTCAAATATAAATTTTATTCAATTATCCCCATCATAAGTAATGCATATTATTTATATATAATGTTTCATATCGTAAGGATAAGGACCAAGAAGCCTTTCTTTATGAGACAAGATATTTTATTTAACCCCAAAATGGTCGATGGAAACCTACTTCAATGTCGTTCTTCGAAAGAAGGATTGAACAAATTGAATTCTCCTTGCTCAGCCCGGCGTCAGACATCTATTAGTTATTACTGTGAAACTAGTTAACTTTTCTGGAAAAATCGCATACACAGTCGGATTTCTTTGTTGGCTCCCAGACCTAGTATAAATATTTATTCAATAAAAATTACCCTGTTTACTTAGTTTATACTTGAGTATTAAATTACGTGGCTTAGCCAGACAATATTAGTTCATAAAAGTGTTTTGATTTAAATATATGTTATAAAAAAGAAATATTTATAAATTTTCCCCTCTCCTTGTTTTTTTAAAAATATAGGGCACAGTTTGTATACTTACAAGTTAGGTGCCCTCTTCTTTTCTCTAGTACTTCTTAGTTTGACTAAGAGACAGCAATAGTTAACACAACTTACTAACATCTGTCTTCTATGACTTGAATCCATCTAAAGATTATAACCATTTCATAGTTGTTCAAACATTACATTTGAGTGCAAGAGAAGAAGAAAACCATACATTATATCAGAGTAGAGTCGAATTACTTCTTGGGTGGGAAGCTAAGCATCCATATCGGTCAATGAATATAGTCAAGGGTTGAGACTATAAATATATTAATTAAATACTACAATAATATGAAGTTATAACTAAAGTATATAGCACTTTGAAATTTAGATGTAATTTTAATTTTAAATAACTAAGGCCTAAGATCATCACTCTTCATTCATTAAGACCAGAAGAAGTGGACTTGTATGTTCTCCATGAGTTACGACCAAAGGAAGATAAAAGGAATTGAAAGAAGAATACTTCTTACCTCATCATCCATATTAAGAGAGGGTCTTATTTGGAATTCCATATTCGACTAAAGACAATAGGTTCACAATTTATCAAAGGAAGACTACCAGATACTTCAAAAATCGAAGCAAAGTTCTTTGATATGCATATTTTTAACAAAAGGTACATTTTTAAATAAAAATTGAACATTTTTCTATAATATATAAGCTATTCTATTCCTTTTCTCAATAAATGACAAATAAATTAAAAGGATCTAAAAAGAGCATACAAATTAAAATATCTCGAGTTTAGAACAAGATACCGAATCATTAAAACACTCTTCAAATATAAACCAATAACATTTTACATCAGTCTTATTCATCTTATTTTAATTGGGTGATTGTTTTAATGGTGAAAAATAACTATGAAACATAGTAGTTACGAATTACTATAATATAATATTTTTCAAAAACCCAAAGATCCAAAAAGAAAATGAGATCAGTTTTAGATTTTCCGCGCAAATAAAATTTTTATTATTGACTTCAACTAATTGGTAGAAATTTCGTGTGGTCCAGTGTTATCATAAGATTATTTATGATGAGTGTTGTGTTAGGCCTTGTTTGGTCCTATCGTGTACAGCTCAGTCCTAAGAATAATAAAGTTCGGTCCTTTATTGTTATGTATTCGTGACTCCTTTCCTACCTGTCATCTTTTAGATATTGTTATTATTAAATATATGTCTACTACCCTCAGTAGCATTGTGTCTGTTTGTCTGGTTTGTAATGATTATGTATCAAGAAGAATATTTAATTCGTTATTTTTTTTTTTTTTTACATTACGAAAATGCTTAAGATTTATATCCAATTCACAAATAAAAATAACTGTCATTGTCATCACTGTATTGTCATTCAAAAAATAGAATCGATGTCTACTTTCTTACTTTAGATAAATGAATCTCAACTTGAGTGAATAAGTGATTGCCCTTTGAATAGTTTTTATATTCTTCTACATATTTATTTTTTTCGTAAATAAATCGATTTAATCTTTGATCATTGTACAATGAGAACAAGTAATATATTTTTTCCATACTTTCATTTTATCTCTTTAGAAAAGGAAACTTGGAAAAGTGATCCATTAGTCACCATATTATCGTATAATATATTATCATTCTACAAAATTAATTACAAATACTTATGTGGGTATTTATGTACTTAAATACCTAAAAAAACATATATCCCATTATCCGAAAAATAATTATTATCATGCATCATTTGTATTTAGGACCATATGCATACAACATGCATGATTTAAACGAACATATAACTTGCATTACAGAGCTTTAAAAATATGTCTTCAAGTTTATGGGAATGCCTAAAAAGAGTGAAACAGTTCTACTACTTTTTTATTAATATTAAAAAAAAACTCATACCTTGGAATTGCCAATTTGCAAATATAGTAAAAGTTGCCTTAAAAGATTTGTAATTTATTTGGCAATTAAAATTATCTCGCTAATACAAAATATACAGTGAATTTGTTGTCAGCTGTCAATTTTTCTATTTTTTTTTCTTCAATTATTGAGTGTTTGCAACGTTAATTGGTTAAATTAGTTCTTGTTAAGGTGTTTTTTAAAAACTCCCATCAATTATTGGCAATTTTTTCGAGGGCATTTTTTAATTGAAGGTTTTCTCAAGGTTAATTATTGACGGGTAATTATCTCCAGGGTATTTTCTGTTCTCCCTTAGGCTTAGTATATCTTAAGTAAATAGGTAAAAGATCAAACTTTTGGGTATGTAGTGTTCTCTATTTAAAAGCTAATATATCATTTCCAATGTGATTAAGTCTGTTTTTGTTATTGGAACTGCTCTGGTATGAAGAATAGAGGAACATTATTTCTTAATTACTTAATAATTATATTAAGTAATTAGGTGGTATATTTAATTAAAATGTTAGTGAATGTAATTGGAAATAAATGATACATTAATTCGTTGTTGGTCATCATTTACATTTATAGGAATATCAATACTTTAAACATAGTGCCATAGTTGAGCCAGACAGGAGAAGGATGAACTATTTTCGAAAATATGGCCCAGTACAATTGTGTTCAGTTATGACTCCTTGCTATTTCTACACTCATTTTGTTTCCCTACGTTTAGGTTATTAAATTACCTGCAAGCAGCTAATTTAATAAATAAATAAAAACAATCTGCACACTTTGAAATTTAAACTTCAACAAGATATGATATATTTTTTAACAATATAAGTTAAAAAAAGTAATACTATATATAGATATGTGCCTGAGCTCTCTTAATTATTAATATAGCTACATTTAGCAACAATATTCGCTTCCTGGTGGCTATTGAAGGCCTGAAACCCGCAGCAGATGAAGTCCTCAGTCATGATGTCCCAGTGCTGGTTGACAATGGATTTGAGGGCCTCAGTTTTTGGATGATAGACACTTCAGGTCTTCCCCTGCACATGCACCTAAAAAGTGTAGGATGGAAGGTTTGCGTCAGAGCGTTAGGGGTGACAAATGTGTCAAAAAAGGGTACCAAATAGCTCAAAAGAGTCTTGTAACGTAAAAGATGAGTTTCTTTCATTGCTGGTCTCAAAAGTAGCCTCTCTATCCTCACAAGGCTCTTATCGCCCACTTTTTTCATATTGCTACATTTGATAGTAATACTTTTAATTGTATTTTCTGTCGTTGAATCGAAGCCTATGATGGACTGATTTACATGCTTCTGAAAGTAAGCAGGAAGTGGTAGACACACATTATTCAAATGAAGGGGCATCAATTGAACATAAATTATTTTTTCTACCCGGTGACACACACGTCTATCTGCTTCGACGTCCTTGTCAGCCGTCCAGTTTTTGCAATTGTCGAAATTAAACCTCCATTTATTGCAACTCTACAGATATCTATGAACAAAGATGTCATGGATCTTTGTTTTGATCATTCCACAAGGCTTGTACTCATCGTAGTAACTATAACATTTCCGTAACATCCAGATAAATAAAAGTGTTTCTAACATTTCCATGTGATCACTGTTCATTGTCTTGGTGGCCCAATAGTCCATCCATTCATTATTACTCATCTCCTCAAGTCAATGTTTATCATATGTTATACAAAAATGGTTCCAGGGTATTGTTTAATTTTATAGGTATTGTTAAATGAAAGGGAGGTTCTTATTGTTAAGTATATGTGTAAGGGCTTGGAAAGTGTAATGTTTGTTATATGTATTTTGTAAAACTTTTCGAACGTGTCTTTTAGGACCATTCGTTCAGTTTAAGCCTCTAATTAAATTAAATTCTTTCGTTGTGATGAATCCTTCATCCATTATATCGGAGGCGCTTTATACGTTGGGCTAGAGTAATTTGACTCAGTTAATCATTTCCTCTTTTCTTTTTTAGAGTGTTATGGATTTTTCTCTTTCAATATATGACTTGACTTTATTGCATCCATTCGGTAAGATACAATTTGGTGGACGAAAGGTTCATGTTGAGTTGTGATTTCTCATTATTTTTACTCGTGCTGGGAGTATGGGGGGGGGGGAAGTAGACTCAATAAATATAAACTGACAGATTTACTTTATCATCAAACCTCGTTAGACAGGGTGTTAAGATCAAATCCGCGCTGGCATGCACCGGCGATTTTTTTATGATGTAGCTATTTGACGTCGTCTCTTTTTTTGCCCAGAAATGTTGTTGTATCAAGTTTTGGACATCCCAGCGACAGCTGCTCCAGTTATAACGAAGATTGAATTCACAAAGGAACAACGTCGTTGCGCCATGATGATTGTTTTGTCCGCAACAACATGGAGTTTTTATATCTTGAAGTCTCAAACATATCTGATGTCCCAATCGAAATGATTCGTAAGGCTCTTCTGGAGACTGATTATCCCAAATTCGTCATCATCCACAAAAAAAAGTGAACCCGGAAAGTTAAGAAAAGTGAATTCATCCAAAGTGAATGTGAAAGCCTGTGCGTTGAAGGACCTGAGATGCAAGATCTTCAGGATGCAAACAGTTTCTCAGTGATAAAGTCAAGAACCAGAGACTGTTAAAAGCTACAAAAATGCTCAATAGATTAAAATATCCAATGTGAGATAAATGCTATTTTGTTAATGGATGAGAGTAATTTATGTCTATATCAATCCCACAACGGTTAGAGTAGTTGCTGGATTTTTATGAACCCAAATTACATCCCCAAGATCATAAAATCAGTTTCCTAAAACCGAGTTATCGTTTGGGGTAGTCTCACGTAAAAATAATGTCATAATAAGGAACTACATCATAAACGTTTTTCCTCCTTCCGGCTCCGAATCCAGGTTGGTATTAATGCTTCAGGTACAAACATCAAATCCAGTATCATTCGGTAAAGATTCATCTATAAGTTTTAACTTCATTGTTATAAAATAAATCTTAATTACACAACAGATTAAAAATCCTCAAAAGTTGCCCTCCATTGATCTTTTCTTTTCCACAGATTCCATGGCAAATTCAGTCATTTCCTGCATTGTACAGCCTCAGCCATGGATAAGATGAAATGGTGTTTCCTCATCTTTTTTACAGAGTCGGCAGATGGGGCTCAGGTTTTTGTATTTGTAAACTTTTTCCAATATATGGCTCAAAGATAAATTGCTTCGATTGGTGGCAGCTATCTAACTCTAGCCAGATAGTTTGCCACTCATTCAAAGTGGTTTTTCTTAGGGCTGACTTAGCCTGGCAGAAAGCATCGGGGGAATAGACTGATGTACCTCCTTCTGCACGCTCGTCAGCCAAAGCCTCAGCAAACTTGTTCCCTGTTCTATTATTATTACCTTTGATCCATTCAACTGTGATATCGCACTTGGAATTTTTGAAAGCATTTTTACAGCAAAAAAATCTTCTCTTAACATGCCTTCTAGTTTTATATTTAATCTAAGTATAACGGACAGAATTTCAAATAATATTATTACCTTCTTCCCATTCGTTTTTTTCAAATTTATCATTTATGTGTATAATTTATGTCAATTTTTAATTCAATCGGCTTCATTGACAATTATAAATATTTTTGAGAAATACACGGATTTGATCATAACACCCTTCAAAAAACATAACCTCATTAACTAAAATATATTCATTTGCCAAAAATAAACATATTATACCAGGACTCAACTGTGGGATTTTTATGCAAAAATACATCCGATTATTCGAATAACTTTTGGCATTGTACATTTGGAAAAAGAAAAAAAAAGATTTATAAGCTCATATATTGTCATATAATTCTAAAAACATACTTGGGCTTTTGAAAAGATAAAATATCATTTTAATATCTTTTTATCGTATGTTGGATTTATGAGTCGTATTAAAGCAATGTTCAAAAATAATTGACTAGATTTAAAAATATTCAAATCGGGAAGACTTTTTTTAGGCTTTGCAATTAACATAAATTTTGCAGGAATTGCCTTTATATAATCTATTTATTTGAAGCAAACGCAGTATTTTGATTGTTCAATGTTTATGGTGTATAGCCTTCATATATATTTATACGTCAAAATTTATTTCTATTTTTTTAGTATATCTTAGAAACTGTATAGACATTAAATCAAAGAAATAACAACACAATCGAGAGTAAGTGTCATATTTAAAAAGACGCGAAATTGGGGTATATATGTATAAAGGCTGGTACGGTATGGGCTTCTACGGCAGTTCAGTTTGCTAAGTTTTTAACCTTGTTACGGTACGTATATATATAAAATCACATTAAATAATTTCATATAATAAAATATTGGTTTTATTTATCATTATTATTTTTTTTAAATTAATAAATATCAATAGTGAGGTAAGATTTTAATCCTTTAGAATTATTTTATTTAAGAAATAATTTCTGTATTTGCTAATAAAAAAAGATATAGTGACGAACAAAATGATAAAATACACTCCAGTAGACGAAAACCCAAGGTGGACAATTTAAATTAATTTCCAAACTTTTTGAACTTGGGTGTACGATACGTTACAACTACATGTACATTTGTATTAAGCAAAATAATTTTTAGACAGCTAGTGCTATTTTGACTTCTAATTAGTCTTATTTATTACAAGAAAGACCAGCTCATCTTTTTGCAAAAAAGTGAATAAATAAATTATGAAAAATAGTATTAGACAACATGTTTATATTTTATATAAACCTTTGTGTTTTAGATAATTAATGTATATTTAGGAATAACCTATTGGTACAGAAAATAAATTATTGAACAGTAAATAATCACTTCTTTTTTTTTAAACTGCATTAATTTTAGTATAAAAAATATTTAACAAATATACCGTACCAAACTACGTAACATTGAAGGGTGTACCGGGGTTCATACCGAATTTTCTCTGTAAAAAAAAAAGGTTTGTAAAAATTTATGAAATCTCGAAGGAATTAATGTAAATTCATATTTTAATGCAAAACTATACTTTCTAGAGTTTTTATAAATTATGAATTGAGGACTTATTTTTTACAAGCACCTTTAAAAAAAGTATGTACATTTACAAAAATAATGAATGTTACTTAGATTAAGTTTAACAATAAAAAAACTTTTTTATCCACTCTGAACTTGGATTGTCAAAAGAAAAAAGAAAAATTTGAAAAAACAAACAAACAAATGAAGCTAGTCTTTGGATTTTTCTTATTACCAACTTTTAATCACTTTTACAGAATATTAGTTAGTAATTATTACTACATTAAATTGATATTGTTATCAAAATAAGAATCAACGACAGTTCCTCTGCTGGGTAAGAGGGCACAGTAATATCACTGGAAATAAGGTGTCTGATATAATAGACAAAACTGGAGCTGTGGATCAACTTCCTACCCAAATTGTTGGTATATCTTGTTCATGTCTTAGGAGAAGGTCTCTGCCATTACAAAAACAAATACGAGACACTTTGGTCCAACCTTGACTGTTCCCATTACTCTCATGCAATGGTCACAAAAGTTAGACTTAAGATGTAGAAGCATCTCTTGCATTTTTCAAAAGGAAAACTGAAATCCTTGGTTTAGTTCAGTACTGGATATTGTCTCCATGCCAACACTATCACCTTATTCACCATGAAGTTAGCCCACTATGTAGTTCCTTGTGGTTTAAGAGATGAAGAACCACTTCATCTGGTTTATGAATGTCCTTCATTTATGATTGAACAGACACAGCTTTTAGACAATATTCGACCTTTTCAAGGACATTCCGTATCCAACCTCTCCCCGTTTCTTAATGAATTATGATAATGGGCCATGGCTGAACAATGCACCATCAGTTGAACCCTTTCAGGACAGACTTTAGTAGGATGCTTAATCCGACAAACTATTGCGAGGGCAACACAAGTTAATGTTATTTTTACATGTGCATGTTACTGATTGTATGTTTTCATATGATGTGTAGCAATAAATGCTTTAATTAATTTAATTCCAAGTATCAATGACAAAATTTGAAATGATGCCAATTATAACTCAAAGCCCTTGATTGATATAAACTAATATAAAAATTGAAGTCACATGTAATACCTTTTTTGAGTTTATAATACACAAAGAAGGCTGCTTTAAATTATGCAATAGTCAAATTATGAAAATTAATAAAAACAGCTGCAAGAAAACTCCACTACATTTTTTATTATTAACGAAAGCGAGCCTATATTAGTGCATTATAATAAGTTTGGAAAAAAGTAATTTCGTATTTCATCCCGCCTATTTTTACCTATAAAAGGTATACCTTGTTCATTATTCGTTTATATCCTCTATACAATGCTTACGAAACACAAAAATATATAAATTAAAAATTAATTATACATTTTAATTCCACCAAGGGGAAAAGTAATTTAAAATAATTGCTTTATTTTTTAATACTATTGTTTGTCTGCAAAACAAACTATATTTAAATATGGGTTATTCATAATTGGTAATGATGACTGGTATTATGAGCTATTCTTAAATAGCCATCAATATACCCATTGTCTAATACAGAGAAAAATTCGGGGACAACTTTGTTTCCCTCAAGACGGAGCTCTGTGTCATCACACAGCTAAGACCTAGGCCGTCCTCTAAAACACCTCTCCGGACTATTAGGACCTCAACATGTGGGAGCCTTCCTCTCCCGAAGTGAACCCCTTGGACTACTCTATCTACACGCATCTGGAGGGACACATCTGGAGGAGGGGGTTGTACTGCTCCTCATTGAAGTGTCCTGTATCTAGAGACTTCCATGAAGGAGTAGACCAAGCTCGAGTCAGACTAAATAGTAAAGGTCTAGAAGATCTTTAAGCCTCGTAATGAGGCAATTATTAAAGATGATGGCTCACATAATGAATAAAGTAGTACCGAGTATTATTTCCAAATGATACTATACAAAAATGTACTCACAAATCATTTAGTTTAAATTGTTCACCAGAATAAAAAGAAAATAATATAATGTGTGCCACTAAATAAGATCAACCCTGTATAGCGTATAATCCTCTTCGATATTTTTTTTTATATGATGCTCGTGGCTACAATTTTATTCCTTAGCCGAATTAGTAACGTATTTTTATTTTATCAACCATACAATTAAAAATGATCCCATTGCTGGAAAAAAATACAAACTTTGCTTTGATAATATGAAATACGCACTGAGCCTTAGATACGCATGCCACATTGTTATTTCAGTGGTAGGGAAGAATATTCCCCGTAAATAGGTCCCCTGTCTATTCATTCCTGGTAATTTCATTCTGATTAAATTCATTCCCTGCAAAATGCATCCTTGGACATTTCCTTTCACTTTGAAGAGGAATATTTATTGACGTCATTCGGTTTATGTTTTTAAGCTAGTTAGTAGTTTTTGTCTAGTACTGAACCGGTTCGTATTTTGAAATCTGACAACTTATTAATTCAATAATGACTGAAGATGAAGTGACATTAATTCATATAGCTATATTTTAACACATAACCAATGATTGAGTAAGCGAATCTAACTTTAGCTTTTTAGCTTATGTGTAAGTCGAGAAAATAATCCTTCAACGTCATCGACAAATTTCCATTTGGGCACTCCAAGCAGTTGGGTGGCTTCAGCACCACCGTCTACTCGGTTAGCAAGTCTGAAACGTTGGAGAGGAAGAAACACTCTGTCATAAAGGCCAAACTGAATACGGAGTAGTTAAAGAAAATAGTCTAAGACCTGAAGGACCATGCCAGAGATCTCGGGATTTCCCACCAGACAGACCAGAAAGCTATCAAAAAGGAGGTGGAAAGAGCGTTGTAAGGGCGGAGAGGCCACTTTTGACACCAGCAATGAAAGACACCCATCTCCTCCATTGCAAGACTCTTTTGAACTGTTTTATACACTTTTGGCCCCCTAACAGCCATGATGTCAACCCACTCGACTCCACCTTTTAGATGTATGTCGAAGAGAAGGTCTACAGTGTCTGTCTTCCAAACACACATGCCCTCCAAGCCACTGTTAGTCGGTACTGGGACGCCATGTTAGAGGACTATATCTGCAATGGAATGCCAGACCTTCCGATGCCTTTGAGATTGTAATCGACCACACAGTAAGTTTCTAGACTAGTAAGTAGCTTTTGTGTAGTTCTGGGTAGAAAGAATGGTCAGTTGGCAATGGAGATGAGTTGATGAGACTTGATGGATGGGAGATGGGCATTAATCATTTATAGTGTTGTTGGATCCAATACATTTAATAGTGCTTAATAATTGAATTTTGGTCCGCGGATATTGTTCTTACATTGAGAAACAGAAAAACAGAGTGCGACTATGAAATTTTCCACTTAATAAAAGAAAAAAAAACCCACAAATTAATGTTTTAGGGGACATCTCAAGCAATGTTCCGAAAGATGTGTTGTTTTTCTCGCACATTGTTTTAAGTTGATCAAAATGGGACAAAAAATGAGCGAACATGAATAAAAAAGACAAAGGGTTTCGTATCTTCTCAACGTGATGTTGGTACCAAAGGAATTTCAGACATTGGCTGCGTGGCTGTAAGGACAGGAGAATGGGAAATGAGTCAAAAAGAAGGCGGGAATTAAGAGGAAATGGTTTGAAGGGAAATGAAACATTTCTCAAGTCCTTGGAGCCCAAAATCAAGGAAGATCCAACTGCATCAATGCGGCGTTTGGCTAACGAGTTAAACATGGACGAGAACACCATCATTTGGGTAGATTATGATGACTTTGGCATTAAGGGCTTTGTTAGGATCCAAAGAAGTCCTTGATTACTTGAAGAATCATCCGTCAAATGTGAAGATCTTCTCAGACAAGAAAATTTTCACAGTGGACAATGTCTTGAACCGCAGAAACGACAAATTTATAGCAGCATCACCTGAGGATGTCAAAACAGGGCTACATTCCTTCTTGGAACAAAACATCCGGCAACTTATGTTTGGACCCAAGACGGTGCCCCCACCCTTTGAATACATAGAACTTTTGCAAGTTCTGACCAAGACCGTCTGGCTCTCTTCCAGTCCAGATCTCAATCCCTCGACTTCAGTGCTGTGATAGGAAAGACATCTCACATAAATGTACAGGAGGTCAAAACCAGCCATTTTATTTGAACCTGCATTCTGACCTTATGGATGCTTTAGAGGCAGGAGGTCGCCATTTTGAATCATTCTTTCCAAGATAGATTGCTAAAAGTTTTTGAAATTACATTTCTGATTGTACTTTTCTAACAAAAAGTTATTATGGTTTTGGTTATGCTTCTTCATCGCTGAAAATTTCCCTGTCCCACTTTGTAAATCCCGTCATTGTTCCTCTCCTTATATGGACCATAGTCCATATAAGTCTACCTCAGTAATAACTGATAATCAAGTTCTTCATTCCCTTCGACGGGCTCACTTATTTTCACTTTCTTCAAGTAGAGCTCTAGATTGAATTACACAGTAATGATGACGAGGAACATAATTCATTGGATCATGCTGGACTCTAATATAACCCGTATGACGTCAGCAAATTTCCCACTTCAAAGTCTGAGTGAAATCTCCCGGGATGTATTTACAGGGAAAACGTTTTTATTATGAAATTATCCACAGGTCAAGTTCATTTCCTAGTTACAGTCTTAATGCAGTTCCAAGATTTAAAAAAAAAGAGTCAAAAATAAGGCTTCAATAGACAGAAAATATATTAGGTACGTATTAAACCAAAATAATTTTGGATTTAAACTAAAATAACATAGTCTGTTTATAAGGGATCCAATGCAAACGAGACAAAACTTTATGGCATTTACTCAATTTTCCATGTAATCAAGTAGGTACTTAGATAGGGAATTTCTAAATTAAATATAAAGTTTGCAAAAGTTTTTCCAAAGTATTACTAGTTAATTATGTTTATACAAATGATTAAAGTAAAGAAATAAATTTATCTTCAAAGTACATGTTTAAGTAGTAATAAAAAATAGTTACTGTACAATGTAAATTTACAGTACTTTGATCCTTAATAAGTGTTATGATCGGTACGAATGACTCCACTTATCTCTCTAACATATACAAGCCACTATATTGTACTATATATACATATGATTCAATGTTCCAAATACAATTACTAAAAATTACATATAAACATATATACTACATTTACTCACAAGGATGATATCTGAGTAACTCTTATATATACATTTCTAGAGGTGGATTAAATATGTCCTAGAAATTGTGAGTTACTTTTTCTTGCTGGCAATCTGAAAAATAGTTTTTTTTTCTTTTCATTTTCGAAATTATTATTATTGTATTCTTGAGGACAAAACATCAAAATAATATGTAACTATGTCATGTACAGAGAGTAAAAATTAGGGTAGGATTGAAATATAATTGAGGATCGACATCCGACTAATTCCAGCCTATATGCCGTTTCTAAATACAGAATGGGATTTGTGTTTATTTACTTTCTCTCTTCCTTATCCAATAAACCACCAGGACGAGTAGTATAAATCGTGCCTATGTTTTGACTTAACTGTTGTTTTTTTTGTAAGTGGTAATATAAAAAATATATTTTCTGTTCCTTAGTTGTTGGCATTATTATTTAATGTCTGAGTAGTCAACTTCCTTTCCTACTACGTTAAATTATATTCAAACACTGATTGAACCATTGTGTATGCTCATAAAAGAAGGAGAGTTCCAGAGTTTGTCCTTGTTGGACTCAGAGTGGAATTGAGGATCGACAACGAAGTAATTCTTGCCAAAGAATTAGTTTATTTATTTCTCACCCTCCTCCCTTGTCATTGCTGATTGTAGTTGATCTAATGCAAAATCATGAAAGCATAGTTACTCTCTTCTTAAAAAACTTTACAAATTTTCAGGGTTGTCATGTTGATTTGCAGCTTCTTTTTTTAAAGAGCCCAAAATACATGAGATTTTTATTCACTATCCATGACAGCTAAGCTGTTCTCCTTTTTGCAAAAAAAGAAAAAAAATTCAGAATTATCACGTTCATTTTTGGTTTATTTTTAAACAGCTTTGTTAATTTTTTTATGCATCAAAGACAATTCCTACCAATAATTTTATAGTTAAGAAAAATGCACTATTCTTGAGAAGGGAATACCTGCGTATCTTCAAGAATGATGGGCATTAAGGATTAGGCTTTGCTCAGGAGTTATAAATATAAACCCTTGTTCTCCTGAGAGTAGAATTGAGATTCTACATCGGAGTAATTCCAGCCAATATGTCCTTGCCATACAAGGAGAGGCGCTTATATTTATTTCATGCCCCTCATATCTCCTTGCAGCTGATATAATACAACGTCATGGCAGCTAGCAAACATTCTTCAAATTGTCCAAATTATCAGGTTCCTTTTGATTTATTTTATTTTGATATACTGGCAAGACATGTTTCATACTTCAAGGACAAAACATCTAGGATTAACGTAATAATTAGTGCCTGTGTTCATCAAAGACAGAAAGTAAAAAAAAATGGTTTGCTCGAGAGATTAGGTGAAATTTCTTTTTGGTATCGGAATGGAATTGATGATTTACATTGGTATTTATTTCATTCATCTCACACCTGCTTCCAGTTGATCTAATAAAACTTTTTAAGAATTAAACTACTCACCTCCCAAACAAACAAAAAAAAAAAACACTTTTTAAAGATGTAATTGGATCTTTTTTCTTTAACATCAAAAAATTATATCCTTTATAAGTTTAAAATTATAAGTTCCAAAAACAAAATATTACAAAGGAAAAAAAAATTGTTCACTTTTCTTCGAGTTATTGGACACTAGAGGGAGTATCCGATTTTGCTCGGAGATATTATTTAAAATAAGTAGTGAATTTGCAAAAAAACCACCTTGTGTTTTATAACTACGAGTAATAGTTGCATGTATTTAAGTTTTTTTAAATTATTTTATGGAAAACTCAAAAATAATTTAGAAGCAAATTTATTTAAAATTGCCAACACAGATACTGAAAGACTTCTATAAAAACAATATTTTTTGTAGACCATCTTGTATTAAGATATATACACTTTTTTTACTATCAACTATTGAGCATCCAATGTATAACTTCTTTTTTAATTGACATGACACTCTGAGCCTTTGCAACACACGCTAGTTATTTTGATTGTTATTACTTACAACAAGTATTCATGTAGTCTTAAAATATTAAGTACACAATAAAAAAGGAAGTGTCCATAAACATCCAGTCACACTGACAATTTTTGTAATATTTGTATATATAATCTGATTTTTGAGAGATAAGAGTAATTTTTTTATAGGACAATATTTGTTTTTTAATGCAGTATTTTTTTTTTACTGTTTTTGTTACAACTTATACCAAAAAAAGTCGAGTGACGTCATCAAGTACCAAACTTTATAAATTTTAGGAATTATATGAAGGTCTGAAATGGACGTGACTGCATTCTTTAGTCATAAATTAGGATCGACAAAAGACTAACGTTGTTTCTGGAATCTTTCTTTGCCGTTTGACACGCTTGAGATTATTTTTTATTTCTTGACATTTTTTTATGAAAGCCCAAAGTTTTGAAATAAGTATTTTTTAGAGAAGATAATTTATTTCAGATTTATGTTATTATATGGGAAATAAACGATTGTGAAGCACATAAATTTAGAGTATAGTCATATCTCTGGAGATTTAAGAATGTATTTTGAATAACGTAACTATTTCCATGTATACTACATGTAAGGAGCATGTCACCTCTCTATTATGACAGTATATTAATTAAATTAAATATAATTTTATTGAGGAGAAATATGAGATATTAAATTTTAAAGATAGGTAACCATATTTATTATTCGTATATACGTAATAAATGTATTAACAATTTATTTTTTTAAAACTTTACTTTTTATAATTTTCAAATTTCAATAACTCTCACGGTCAAAATAAAGAGGCTCAACTATAAATCAAGTTATATAGAAGAAAACAACTTCGATAGAATTCTACGTATTGTGAATCTTTACGTGAATTTAGACACTTTTTTTTTAAGTTCCCTAACAAATTAATGCTATTTATAAATATGCCTTACTGTACTTAAAATAGTCAAATTTTAATTTTTGTCTATTTATAATTTTTAACTAATGTATTTTTTCTAGTATCTTATCATATATTATTAAGAGATTGCAAATGTTTGAATGCATGCTAATAAATACCCCCAAAAAAAAAAAAAAAAATAGATCAAAGAACGTCTTTATTTTGAAGAAAAAAGAGTTGTTGAGATATGAAAATTATAATATGCAAAGTTATAAGAAATAAATTGCTGTACACAAATGATCCATGTTATAACCCAGAACTAGCACAAAAGTAACTGTTATTAAAGTTTTGTAATTTTTCTCTTAGTATTTTTCTGCATTGATGCATCAAAAGAAAAGTTAGTTATTTTGAATTAGTAGGTATAATAATTTTTTTGTGGTGCAGATGATCCTCTCAGCATAATTTATTTCCCCATAACTTATAAAGAAAGCATTATGCCGTTTATTAATTGGGTCTACATCAAGTGTTTTTTTCATCTGAAAAAATTATGACTCACATCATGTAGATTTATAGTAATTTAAAAGTATTTCGTAACGTTGGAAATGGGTCTGTTTCATGCTGTTTGCAAGACTAGGCGTCACTAAAATTATCAATAACTTACATAAGTGCTTTAAAACTGTATATTAACAACAATGTGAGATATTGCATTATCTTTAACAGGATTTAACATCCAGATTAAAGGTTTTTTCTTAGTGCAGTTGTTGATGATTTTTTCTCTAATAATAAATTTACTGGAGCTATTCTTCATTTTACAGTTCTCATCATATTTCAACTTCTTTTTCATATTGTGCAAAGTCTTCCTGGATAACCTTATAGGCCTTGAATTTGTAGTTGGGGGTGTGAACCGTGCAAATTAATTAATATACCTTAAACTTTGTTTCCCGTTCTGATAAATTTTTTTGTACTATTGAAAAAAAAGTATAAATATGTTCTGCTGATATTTCATTAAAACAAAAAATATTTACAATTTTTTTATTTGTTCCAAAGAATCCTCAGAATTTTGAATTATTAGAGTTTATAAATTTCAAATTTCCAAATATAAATGTATTTGAAATTTAATAGATTTTCATAAATTCAAAGTATTAATTAAAAACAAAATAAAGTATATTTATTTGTTTTTCAAACAGTATTATTTATTTTACATACTTTTCTTAAATGCTAAATCAAATCTGGAGTTTTAACGTACAAGGGATAGTTCAAAATCTGATTTTTTGTATTTAAATGCAATTTGCACAGAAACTAGTGACGGGTATAATCTCCAAATAGACTCAATCAATCAAAAAGAAAGGCTGTCATATATTTTTTTCTAAAAATATTATTAATATATTGACATATTTTAATTAAATATAATATGATATTTGCTAAATATGGTTCTTACTCCCTAATTTTCTTATTTTTTTAATAATCTTGTAATATATTTAATGTCACATGGATAAATTATTTGATAAAAATTGCTGTCGAATATAGCTTTGTAGTTTGGTGTAACGGTATTGAAGTTGTACCTTGGTTTTAATGCATTTAAAACGGTACTACATATACGAAACTGATATTAGAACCATTATTTGACAAAAATCTTTGCAGTCCACTGTATGAATTTTATTTCTTATTTTGGGCATATCATAGCGTTTCGAATTTTTATCTACAGCAATTAATGGGCGACAAAACTTGAATTTCTTTCATCTAAACTACGCTAACAAAGAGATATTCATTTTTCCCCCCGTTTTTATAACAACATTAACACCATCTATATCAAACTACTGTTAGATAACAGCTGTGCGTCCGAAATGGCTGAAATTTTGGTAAGTAGAGGTCAACTGATCCTAAAAAGATATTGTTAGCAATTATTTATGAGTGCTGCTATCTTCATGTTGAGATCGGAACCTTTTCAGATCACCTTCGTATTAGAACTTGCTGATCCTGTGTCTTTTCCAATGTAAGAACATTGAATTTGGCTGTGCTTAATGGAAAGTCTTATTTCCCAAAGATGCTTACAAATAACGAAAAAGTATCTAGAAAAGACTTACGAGTAATATATTTTCCTGAAACTGGGGCATATGCAGCATTTAGCATCATGATCATCATCATTGACGGTGATAAATTTAATAGAGGTCAATTTTTTCTTAATTTTTAGTTGGTGGTATTGGCTAGGAGGTATATTTTTAAGCTAAAATGTTAATTTGTGTTCATAAAACTTATTTCTACAAAGTAGTTCCTATATAATTTTTATGTTCTGTTAAAATATTTATATTTATGATGAATGTCGTAACCTCTCAAAATTCGGACTACCCATCACTGACCCCAAACAAAAAAATAGCGACCATCTTTGCAAGTTATTGTCGATCGTCCATTACCACATTTATTTTAATAGTTTTAGTCAAAAAAGTATGGAAATATCGATATCTATATTGAAACCTGATACTAAAATATTCGAATTGTCACAAATGATGCGACGATTAATCGGAATCGGGAATAGGTTTTTTTTCCTGAAATTAGAATTGGCATCAGGAAAATAATGTTTAATTTGCGATTCCGATTCTTATTCATTACGGGTATTTAAATATTTATTACTTATTTAAGTTATAAAAATAGCCCTTTTAAATAAGGAAATTTTCGCTTTTTACTATAAAATTTTATATTTGAAATTTTTTTCAATTTTTTTCTTGTGAACAATTGTGACCTTTAAAATTATTTCTAAAAAAATTTAATTTTTTGCAAATAACTTTGGATTTTGAACAAAAAAATTAAATTTTTTGTGAACAACTATTTATTTTGGAAATTTTTTGAGGATAGCTCTGGGTCCTTAAAATTTTTTGTGAATAGTTGGAAATTTTTGACAAAAACGGAATATCAAATTTTATATAATTTTTTTTTTTTAAATGATATTTAATTGTATATTAGAATTGTTTTTCAAAAAAATTTATTTTTGAATTTTATTACATAAATTCTAAATATAATCCTGTGAACGCCCCTGATTGTAAAATGGTATTTTTTAGCTATTATTGAAAATATTATAGTATCTGGAATTTTGTTAGAATTGCATTGGAAATGGCATTGACATTTTATTTTGCAATAGTCTTCCCACTATTTGTGTTAACACAAGTATAGAATGAGGATTAAATAAGACAATAAACTGTGATAACCACCGTTAAATAATTTGTTTTGTTTTTTCACCTAGCCCAAAATTTATTTGAGTAGCAATAAGATTGGAAATACATTCTACTGATACATAATCCATGATTGAGATTGTAAATAGTTTTGGTATTTAAAATAAATATATACTAGCATGGTAATCCTGAAAAGAGCAGCTATGACTTTTCATTCTAGCAGCTGATAAACAAGGACACAGGTAAGAAATACTCCATTGTCAATCCTCACTAAAACCCTGCGACAAATTCTCAAAATTACTTTCAGTTTTTTTGTATGTTCAATATTATATATTTTTTTATAGTAGATAAGGAAGTTCAATTCTCAATTGAATTGTAATAATAACAAGTTAGAAAAAAAAAAACTTTTCACATTGCTAACTTAAAAAAAATAAAAAAACGGCCGATCTAAGAAATGCTTCTGACCAAGGTTTATAGATATACAAGGTTCCACCATATGTGTCTTAATGTATGAGTGGTTGTGTTTTTTGTCAAAATTTGTCTATGTTGCGTTGCAGTCGGTACGATACATCAAATTGAAAATTCTATCAAACCCGATTACATGATGGTCTACCCTTGTATTTCTATTTACCTTGGCTACTGACTAGTTATGCACGAAGTAGTCCCAGGTGTTATTCAATGTAATTACTTAGTCTTTTTATAGATTTGAAGAAATCAATTGATCCATTTCTTTCAAAATTTGAAGCTGAATGAATAATGAGATACCATTTAAAAATAATTATCAATCCATGTATATTTAATGAGAGTATACATAGATGAAGAAATAAATATCAACTAATCAAAAATTAGCATGCTAATCCTTCATAATTTAAAGAATATCTTGTACCAGTCCTACTCCACACCAAGGAAACACATAGGCAGGAATTACTTCGATGTCAATTCTCAATTCTACTCTAAGTCCCAAAAGGACTTTACAGTTAACCCTCCTCAACAAATCTTCAAATGAGAAAGGTTCCTAATTACTGCAATTTCTTTAATAATATTTATACGTATATAACATGGTGTTACATCGTTAACAGAATCATATACAGTATATTGTTTTGTCAGCTTTTGATTTTTCTGCTTTTTTTCTCATAATCAGTGTTCTGAATGTGATTAGTTAAATTAGAACAGCTCTGTGTAATTTTCAACAATTATCCCAAATAAAAATAAGTAAGAAAATAAATGTGGTATTACCTCGCAATTTGAAGTACGTTTATTACGTATGTACAACGTTTATTGGATCAGCTCAAAGCCTCCGTTAGGGAATGTAATTTAAAACAACCCCACTCCGTATCTAGCAGGGTATATAGGCTAAAAACTATTTTTCCTAGGGAATTTAATTTAAGCTATTGCGCTTTTGGATATTTTGCTCTTACGTTATTTTTCTTTACAGTCATTTTGCCGACGGACATTTTGCCTAAAAACATTTCGCCTTACTGCATTTCGCCTCAAGTATATTTCACCAAAATTTATAAATAAATGAAATTAAAGACACCTTTGAATTTTTTTATCAAAATATGCCATTTTTATTATTGAAAAAATAAGTGTATCCAATTTTTTTTTTGGAATGATGATGGGGTTATACCTCAAAATATCACTATTTAATAAGTTCGAACCAGAGACAAAATAGGAAATATAATTAATAATTTAAAAAAAAAACGAAGAATGTATATTTAAGGACAAAAATAATGCATAATAAATATTCTTCATTAAAAAGTTCAAAGATAATATTAATTTAAATGACATCAAAAGTAAAACCTTAGCACGCTCGAATTCCTTCAGTGTCGATTCTTGATTATATTTCTAGTCAAACAAATAATCAGAATCATAACTTGCTAACAAGCCCTTAGAACTACTCTTCGCATTTCATGAACAGACGTACTAAAGATTACTTTATACTTAAGAGTTACCTTCTCAAGAATTTTGTTAAGTATGACAACATTTTTGTAAAATAGAAACCACTCTTCAGATTGTCAACTAGAATAAAAACTTAAGGATTCAAGTCCATGTTTCATACTATTATATGTCTAAGTCGAAATTGTAAGTGAGACTAGCACAGTTAAATCACTGCCCGGTCTCCCCTATTATACTATGCAAATTTTGATATGGATCTAGGTTAAATATTTGAATAAACGTTAAAAACGATTTCTATATTGTTTGCATTTATGACGTTAATTCATTGTAATGCTTTAATTTTTACTTTTCAAATCCACTTACAACTAAAAACTGCATTTTTTTATTATCATGTCCAGAAAACAAAACTGGTTCTTGAATTTGTATCTTTTTAAATCCTTGGGAAACAATAGTCTAGCTATGTTCCTCTTGATACAAAATCCTTATTAAATGAAGAAATATAAAGTTTGAGATATATTGAGCAAGTTTAGAGGTTAAAAAGGATAATTAAGACATTTAACGCTAGATAGTTTTAAAAAAATTACTTTCTTACTAAATGAAAAAAAACAAAAAAAAACTGCGTGGACAGTCTTGTGATTACTGGACTCAATATTGTTTGACCACGCATTAACAATGAAGAACAGCATATAAATATATGAAAGACACACAACGCTTTGGAAATCCAATGGTCGAAAATGTGGATAAAATTGATTGATTGTCAAAGAGATAAGCATCATCAAGCATGCATCATCCCCCCGGAAGGGGGGAGGGAAAAAGAAAATGAATTTATTTTTGCAACAATTTACATATTATGGATAACAGCACGTATATTATTTCTAGGAATTAAGCCACGAACATTCTCACCGTCCGTAATTTTATTGTTGAAAGATTTTCTTACATTTCCTGAACTCAACTAAGATCATGACTATGAGTAAGATGCCACTATTCAATGAATCCTTTCGACATAAAATCTATGATCAGAGGTTAAAAAAATATAAAATTTAAATATCTGACAATTGCTCTTTTTGAAATGACTACGTGAAAATAAATTTCAATTTACCAAGGTTTTCATCATTATTCTTGAAGAGAAAACAATAAGTATGAAATAATCACTTGTGCGTAAAAGAGTCACCAGGGGCGTCCGCAGGATTATATATATATTATTTTTTTGAATGGGTTTGGTTTTTTAATACCCAGTAATTAACAAAAAATTTCGAAAGTCATGGCTACTCTCAAAAAATTTCAAAAATCAAGAGCCGGTCAGAAAAATATTATAAATAAAATTTAAAATTTTCTTGGAAAAACTTTAAAATGAAAATTTTTTAGGAAAAATGAAAAAAATTTCCTTAAGAAAAATTTCAAATAGCCATAGCTATTTAGAAAAAAATCAAAAATCTAGAGTTGTTCAGAAAAAACACAAATTTCAAATATTTTAATTTTCGGAGAAAAATTTAACAAATTCATAGCTTTTTACAGACAATTAAATTTTTGAAAAATAAATATTTCAAAAATTAAATTAAATTTTAAATTTTCTAGTAAAAATAAAAAAATCCATAATTTAGGGGGATGGGCTACAGCACCTGCCCCTGCAGACGCCCCTGGTAACTTCAATTTTTCTAATTTTTAATTTTATTTATAAGTGCAAGTCTTTGTTGGACTCGAATTATAATTGAGTTTCTACATCGCTGTAACTCCTACCTATATCATTGCTAGATACGGAGTGGGGTTTGTACTTATTTCTTTCATCTCATAGCTGCTTGCAGCTAATTTCAATCAACGTCATGACACCTAAGTGGGTCCCATTGCAAGGATTCTTTCAAATTTTCTGGCTGACACCCTGCAATAGAGGGTTTTTTTTTACTTATCGGCGTTTTATGTTATTTGAATTTCAGCTCATGATGCAAGACCATTGACTATTTTGATCTTTTAAACAAAGTTCCTTCTTTTCCTTGTTTCTTTTTCTTCTGATATTATTTTTTCTAGATCAAGTAGCTATGTTGGGTGGATGTCAATAGGAGTTTATTATTCAATAAAAATATGCATTTTTGTATAAGAAAATAATCATTAGTGGAAAAATTGATAAAAACTTTTAGAGGATTGCTAACTTTAAATTATTCCTGATAAATTGCTCTATTTTGACCTTTATATTACAATTTTCAGTTATAAATGCGATTTTGATATAAGAAGTATAGAATATATAAACTATGTACAATCTCTAAACATTGATTAATATAGCTCAAACTGTAGATTACTTCATTTTGTAACCGAAGAAAACTTTTTAAAATTATGTTCTCCAACAATTTTCTAAAAAAAAAAAAAAAATTCAGAGCCACTCTAAAATGCATATATATTTTATTTGAATATGGTAAACCAAAAAATAATTCACTCCATTACATTAAGTATGAATAATAATTCAATATTAGAATTGTATTCAAAAATATTTCAAATATAGATTAAATAATATTATTGTATAGCTATTTATAAATTAAGTTTCAATACAAGAAAGTAATCTGGACAAAAAATATGAATAAATAGTTGTAAAAATTCTAAGTATTTTGGACGTGCTTGACAAAAAAAAAACGAAAATCAACATGGTCACCTTAACCATTTGAAGAATATTTGCGAGGGGAGTCGCCTAGCTCTCATGGCGTTTCATTAAATCAGTTACAGTCAGCTGTAACAAGGAAGGAGGACGAGTAGGAAATAGATAAGGACATTAGTAAGAATTACTCTGCTATCGATCCTCAATTTTACTCTGGGTCCAACAAGTACTCACAATTATAATTCCACAGCAGATCCTCAAAGTTACTATATGTTTTTTAAGGCTACACTGAAAAGAAGTTCACTAGACCTGACTCATAGAAAAATCATACTTCTAAACAATACACACGATTTATATCACTATTGATTAATAACTATTTAGAGATTAGAAAAGGAAGAGCATGTTGTTGCTCTTTTTTTTATAATTATTATTATTCATTGGCAAATCATTGTTGTGAAAACATCTACCTTAAACAAAGAATATATAGATTGCTGCCTACTTTTGTGAAAATAAAAGAATTAATATTATAAGTGAAATTGCTAAAAAAATTATTTTTACTATCATCTAGTGTTGATTGAAATATAGAAAGTGATTATTTCTAGACCAGAAATATAGAATATTCTGTTCTTTAAACCACTAATATAACAGGGATCTCATTTTTTAAATATATTATAAACAATAGTACCATATGTCTCACTCCCGCCCTCTTATCGCACTCATCCATATTCCCAGCCTAAATTAAAGGGATCATCTGCTGTTTAACCACCTGCAACAAGTTCTGGTAGGATTTTGTTTATTGTTTTGATGGCTAGCAACAAGTCTTTGACGTCAATTAAAAAAATGACATCGATCAACGATGTATTTATTCTACAATCATGGAATGGTTGACCATTAGTCTTTTTAATGCACCAAATGAGAAATAGATAAATTCTCGGAAGATCTTTACGGTGTGTAGGGCCAAATGCTCAGAAGAAAACTTAATGCCACTATATTTTTCTATGGTGACCTCTAGGTCAATGCTAATGAGTTAATCATGGAAGATCAATTTGAGGAAGATGCAGCTGGGAGCCCATTTTTCTGGGAAGAAGACTCTGCTCTATGCTACACTCTAAAGAAAATGGTGACCTGGTTATCCAAAAAAAACCCAACTTTTTTTGGACTCAGTGTTTGGGCTGTAAGGGCACCGGACCTCAACTCCGTTGACTTTTTTATTTGAGGCACAGTTGAGCTACATAGAAAAAGATCGGAGCTTATGTCTAGGATCAGGAAGGAATTCCGGAATCTGCCAAAGGACTCTGCTATCAAAAACTACTCTTGTTTACAAAGTCAAGTCAAGGCCGTTAATGACGCCAAATGCGATTATATTGTATAATAAGTTGTTGTTTTTAATCATGGTTTTAATTTGGCATTGGCTTTTGTTAAAATCGGATGATTAGCTTAGGAAAAAAACCATTCAATAAAATCATATTAATTGTTAAAAAATGGTCGCACTTTATATATTAAGAACGTATTAATGTTTACAGTTATATTAAGTATGATCTGTCGGTATGTAAAAAAAACCGTAAAATTAACATGGCAACCCTGATAATTTAAAGAATATAAAGGAGAAAAGAAGCTTAGTTGTAATGACGTTTAATTAAGATAGCTACATGTAGGTAAAAGAACAGATAAATATACACACCTACAACTATGTATCCAGCTAAGAAATAACAAAGAGTCCCTCCAAAGTCTATATCTTATTCTATTCTAAATTAAACAAGGCTACTTACACCGCTCCAGTAATCATCAGTACTATTCTTCATCTTCCAAAAGCAGATACATTCATGATTACACTCTATATTTAGATATTCGCATATCAATAAAACTCTCCTAATTCTAAATATGCTCTTTTTTATTTCTCTATTAGATATTGGCCCTCAGAAAAAGGCCATAAAGTTTTGTAATTTTTTGCTATTTTTTATATTCAAAGTTTTTGAAGCGCTTATTATTAATTCCAAAACCAGTTTTAAAATGTTTGTATCATGTTTATATCTCGAAGAAGAATATATTCAGAAAGTTTAAACATATTGTCTAAAACTGTTTACATAATTCTATAATTGTAAATAAACATTACTGAAAATAGTTACCCTTCATTAAGGCGGCTTTCATTATGCACTTTTTTTCTCCCCAACAATCACAAACTCTCTCAAATTGTTATATTTGTGAACCTATATTTCTAGGACAAAAAATGTAATATTTGAGCAACATGTAAAGTAGACATTGAGTCTTAAACTTTTTAATAAAGTTGTAAATTTATAAGCCTATGTTGACGTTTTTATCTTTAAAAACCAATTCAATGTAAGTGATCCTTAAATCAGGATTGAATATTGAAACTTTTAAAACTACTGAACACGTCACTGAATTGTTATTGGCAAAAAGACTATTATGCGAACCGTTAAAAGTAGTATTGTACAAAATATTATGTTTTTATAAGAGAATGACGTTATCAATTTTTGTCAGCTAATGTTTTAAGCTAGCGTATAAGATAAAGAAGCCAGGGTCACCATTAAATATTTATCAAAGTCATAAATATTTAGCACAAGAAGTTTTATATTAAAGTGAACTAAATGGAAGAGTAAGACAGATAAAATGAAAAAAATGATTTTTAAGGGCCACTGTAACCTGTTATCTCCTGATAATAATTTTAAACCCGTAAATGGATTGTAAAATGTTATAGGTCTTTTAAAACTAGTTCAGTTATTTGATGTCTTATTTTAGACACTTTGTGTATAATATTTCCGTTTTTGCTCTGGACATCTTAAGATTTTTGTGGACATTTTTTACATACAATCTAAAGCGTGCACGAAACACTGCCCTGGAGAAAAATTGCACACAAAAGATATCCTTGGAGAAAAATTATCATTAAGGAAAATTGCCCGTATTTGTAAATTTCTTTACAAATGTATACTAAATTATTTTAGATAGGAATTGATAAAATATAGATATTTGTTTGACCAAATTATAATTATTAAAATCTTGTTCTATCTACCATTTACTGAAAGGATTATAGAAATTATTTCAGACATAAATCGGTTAGATACTCTAACCTTTCAAAAGGAAAAACAAAAAAATAATTTAAAATTGAGTGTGCCCATTACAAAATTAAAAAAAAAAGTTATTGATATGACTTATGAAATACAAATAATTTTTTTTGCATGTAACGGAGTATTATAAAGTTCCTTGAATATATTGGGGTTGCTTTTAAGGATCCAGGGGTTCCCCCAAGTACAGCGTGTAACCAAAGGATTTGGAACTATTATTTTTGTTATTAAAGGTTTTTTGGATTTATTCCATTTCTTAGAAGATTGGATTGAATTTAAAAAAATTATAAGGAAATTGTATTGCAATATTACTACTCACACTTGAAGGATTCCCCTTGGGGGATGTAAAAAATAAATATGCTTAGATATTTGTCAAAAATAATATTAAGCAAATTCATAATGTGTTATTAACTAACAATTTTCCTACATGGCAATCTTCCACCAGAATTTTCCCCAGGGAAGTTTTCCTTGTACCAATTTAAAGTATGATGTGACATGTTTTTTTTTATGGAAAATGAATCATTTTAAAATTTAATATTCATTTTTGTACTTTTAGCGGGATTATTCTTTCTTTTTACTATTAAACTATCAAGAATACTCAGGATGGCTTAGAATTATTAGTCGTCAACAACATAGAGGGATTTAATAATATTTACTCGTACATATAGTCCTCTAATTTTTCTTCTTTAATATGACAAACTACGCATTAAATGCCCACACTCGTTATTAATACATTGTTATTTCTTAGATAAAGTAGTCTAGTAGTTCTAAGATATTAAACCATTTAAATAAGGCGTTGACAGACAAATTTTGCTTTATTAATATAGATTAGCAAAAACGTTATTTTAATGGCAATTAAATAGAAATGTTAGGCGTCAGTTTACAAAAATTGCATTCATGCACGAAGTATTAATTCCACAACCGTGGAATAGGTATTGTGTCCTTGTTGCGATTCCCTCCGGAAAGAGATAATGTTGATATTGTAAACATCTTAAGCCTGGACAAGTTCCAAGTCTGGAGAGTCAGAGATGAACTTGTAGTCTGGCGGTGATTATGAATCAACAGCAAGGCGTGTTGATACCGAGAGGATATCAGATTGGCAAATGGTCTTTTTCTTTTACGTTGATGGATCCAGTGTTCGACCTCCAAGCTCACCGGACCTTGCCCCTATAAACTTCTTTGTACGTCAACAGATATTCCTTCAAAACATAATCTAAGCTTTTGTTTAAGATCCATGTGGGATTCTGGAATCTATCAAATCCCCTTTACTTTTTTTGTATGACGTACTGAACTTTAGCTACAAACGCTCGTTGCTACATTGATATTTCTTAGATCAAGTAGTCACGCAGCTCTAAGATATTAAGCAGACCTCAAAAATGAGGTATTGACAGACATACGTTATTAATGATGATTAGCTGGTGTACTCGGCATTTCTCAGACTTGTTAGGGGTAGATTAACTTTACTTTATAAATATAAGATTGTGTAATACTACTTTGAACATATAAAACATTGCACGTATTTTTGCCATATTTTATAGAACAATATAATTATGTTTGGCTAATGTCACAGACTTGGGGTTCTTAATCAAAATAATAACTTTGCATTAAATTAATACTTTTAATGAAGGTATGATACTTACATCATCAAAAAAAAAAAAAAAAATTATTTTTTGATAAATTATAGTAGTAAATAATGATGATTTAATTTGAGAGTGCTAAGTACTTGACTTCTGGGAAACTTTACTCGTGAAAATGAAAAACAAATTATGATCTATAATTTATAATGTTACATTTATTGAATTAAATTTGTCATTTTTTTCAAATTTAATGTTGGAAATAAGAAATTGCCTTTCTTAATTTTATTAATATACTTAAGGGAGTATCAGAGTTTGCTTCAAATTTATATGTTAAACTATAACATCAAGTTGTATCTACTTTGTCCCCCACACTCTTCTTATAGTCAATTTGAAAAGTCTTACCTTTTTAATATAAATAATGAAGTCCAAGTTTAAATTTATACATGTATTTAAAAGTTATAATTATTTTAGTAATGAAGTCAATCATTCAAACCAACTATCTCCAGCTTCAACCACAGTCTCAAATCTGGCACTTAACCTGTCACAGGCCTTGGTGAAGAACTTTTTGTTCATGTTGGTCACTGCCTCGAGAATGGAAGCCTGAAAGGAGTCAATAGTGTTATGTGCATGTTTATATCCTTCTCTCTCTCTCTAAGACGCTCTACACATACCTAGTAGTTCAAGGGATACAGCGAGCTAGGAGGCCACATTTCTTTCTCCCAAAACACTTCAAGAAGTTTGGAGTGTATTTTTTACTTTTAGAACGATCATGATTCTTCCTTGCAGGCGTTACCAATACATCAGTCTCCTTGAAAGTATTTGTATCAATCAAACTGTTGATTTGAAAGCTTTGTAAACTCAATAATCTCTTAAGACAAGTGCCTAGCACGGAGGCACACATTAATGGCTGCAAAATCTTCTTACTCGGATGATATCTTAGGAATTTTGCATTTATTATACAGTTTTGTCTGTTGAATCTGATGAATACACTTTATAAATCTGAGGGATGGCAAAATATTGAGGTCTAAACTTGCTCCAGATTTCAATTCCCTACCCTTCATAGTTCAGAAAAATATTTAAAATTGCACAAACAGATACTAAAAGGATTATATAAAGAATATGCTTGTATTTTCTTCGTCTTGTGTTAAGATATATAGTCATTTTATAACTACAAACTATTGAGTATAACAGACCATTAGAGAAACATGGCTTTGACAAATCCAGGCCAACAACTGGGAGTGTTTGTCCTTGGACCATATTAATGATCATAACAAAACTCAACTTCACAGAAAACTAAGTATCTTTGAACTAATTGGCGTATTTAAGGCCTGGGACAGTATCCTTGGTGTAAAAACATCTTCGCTTATGAATTTCTACTCAAGAAGAACATTTATTTACAAATTCGATTTCATTAATCAAGTCACGCAGTTTTAAAATATTAAGGACACACTCATAAATGAAGGGTCGACAATTATCAAAAGAAAAAACTTTGCTTTGTTAATATAAGCTTGAGACTCATCTTGGACTTGGAGTAATAATTTTTTTAAATAATAGTGTTTAATGTTCTTTCCATTGGTCGGACAAACTTACACTGATTAAGTATAATTAAATATTATACAGGGTCCACGAAATGTTCTGTTAAATATTTATCAAAGTATTAATGATACAACTAATTTCATAATTTGCATATAATTATAAACATAGGTCGACATAAGTTTAAAAAAAACATGTGACATTAATTTTGTTCGGAATGGTTACTCTTAGTTTAGACCACACCCGAAGTCTCTCAGGAAAGGACTTGCATGATGAAGCACCATGTCCAAGGGATGAAGTCCCTGACAGTTAGCAGTTTGGCTTTCAGTTCCTCCAAATTCTTGCTGTGGAGCACACAGGCTCTGCTTTCAAGAAGGGACGACATGGAGTATTCCACGACGTTTAGGTGGGGGCTGGAGGGGGGGTAAACTGTCTTGTCACAAAATCCACTCAAATGTGTATCACACCAACACTGCGCCTGGATGTGTAAGAGGGGGCACCATCCTGTTGGAAGGTCTATGGATCATTCTGGAAGTTCTGTTGGGCCACGGGAACAAGAGATTCCTCCAGGATGGTGCTGATATACTCCTTAGTGTTGATCTTCACACCGGCCGGCACAAACACCAAGGGATACTTCCCAGTCACAGCTGCCAAAACCATCACAGACTATGGCTTTTGCACTCTGTTGACTCCATCCGTGGACCTTTTAGTTATTACAATTACTTTATTTGATCTAGGAATTGTCTTGAATGTATGATGACTTTTTACCACAATTGGTAATTTTCTTTATGTCTGACAAAAAATAATGAACGTGTGCACTACAGTTTGAGGACCAATTTATATTTTTAATATTCATAAACTTACTATGCATAATACATATGCATTGTATTTGTAAATGAAACATTCACTATTCTTTTTGCATTTTAATATTTTATAAGTAACTTAACATTAATCTAAATGGGCTTTAGGCAATTTTTGGAAGAGTTTGCATATTATTTTTTTTTTGTATTGTTTTATCTTTATAGTATGTATATTAAAAATAAATGATTATAGATGGTTTTACTACATGTAATATTATACAAAGGTAAAAGCAGACAGGGGGAAAAAGTAACTCTGTACCTGTTAGAACCTTCAAATCATCGGTAGAGTTGTATAAAATATGACCTGCCAGAATGCTAAAAAGAAAAAAAACCGAAAAATGGTATGATAACCCTGACAATTAGTAAAATTTTATGGATAACATGCATCTCATAATTTTTTATGCATCATAAGGTGTCATCCTTAAACTCCAATTGCGGAAGAGAGAACATGTAACTAAAAACTGATTTTTTATCTTGAAAGATGAAAAGTAACACTGATTACTTGTTGGAGAGATATTATTGTAAATCCTTGTTGAACTCAGAGTTAGAATTGAGATCGAAATGCGATTAATTACTGCGTATGTCCTATGTTACGGACTGTTTGCTGTTGATCTAAAACTAAACTGTTGTCTTCCATAAAGTTATTCAAAAAGGATAAATTTTATCTTTAAAATTAGTAAAAACCTCTTTTTTGATAGAAAAAAACATTATTTTAGTATATGATGAAGTTATAAATAATAAAAAAGCGATTTGAAACCCCATTTCTGAGTAGAAGGACCAACTCTTATAAATAAATATAACTTCTTATTCTATAATTTGAAAAAGAAAGCCACTCTTTCCTAATAAATATAAATATATTCTTAGTAAATTGATTCCCAGGCAACGGATTCCCATATTTGGGAGTAATATTTTGTTACGTCTTTGGTTTATGTTTTCTTAAGTAATTTATATATTTTTTTAATACCTTACAGTGTTTTCGTTACTAGATATTATCAGTAACGTAATATTGTAGGCATTTTCCGAACGTTAAAATAATACATAATAATAGTTAATTTGGTAACCTTGATTCAAATAAACACAAATCCCCCTCCGTGTCGAGAAAATAATTACTTATATTTATAATTCAACTATGAATCATAATAGAACTTTTAGTTTAATTTTCTCACAAATTTTTGGCGTTACTATCAGTCACTCATGAGCACATATACTAGTAATAACTTTATACTTAAATGTTCCCTTATCAAGAATTAAATAATAATGGTAAATGCTTAGGAAATTAAAAAATCATGTAACGATTACCATGTAACAAAAGTTTTCCCCAAATTTTAGAATATATTTATACATGTCACAAAAAAGATGTATTGAAGGTTGTAGTTTTTGAGTTTGGTTGCTGTTGGCAACCGAAAGAGTGTTGTAAAATACAACTATAAGGTGTAACGACGAATGTGTGTCCTTATACAAGGCATAAATATAGTCCCCGACATATCCTCTGCCTTAATTTGTGTCATTCATTAACACACACTTCTGGTTATAATTTATCAAAACCTCCTCAAAAATTAAAGAATAAGGATAACAGCTTTGGAAACTAAAAAAACACTGTTCAGGATACAAATAAAAAAAGACTCCGGCTCTTGTGGAAAGTAAATTTTCTACAACTCTAAGTATGAAAAAACATTGGGTTGCAGATCGTTTGCATTTTCGCTATATATATATAAAAAAACTAAAAAAACTTGGTAATCCTACTTGTTGGAAAAACCTTTGAGAGAAAAGCAGCTTAGATGTCATGACGTTCCATTAAATTACCTATGAGCAGCTGTCAGATTAAGGAAATATACAAAAGGTCCCCTTTGTAGGAAGCAAGGACAAAAACAGAAATGACTCCAATGTTGATCCTCATTTCTAATCAAAATTCAACATGGACTTCAAAGCATTTGGAAGCGTTTAGTGTTGAAGATATTGTAGTAAAGGTGAATGTTAAAAAATTAAAAATTATTTGTAATATCTCTGTATCCTTCATATAACTCGAGTTATCATTGCTTAAAGCTGAAAGTAGAAAAAAAAAGAGAGAGAAGAGAAAGGAGGCGATTTTCAATGATTTTAAATTGAAAAGTTAAAATAAAATCCACTTACAGAGTAAGATCCCTAATTCGGGATCGAGTGTTCATCAATGAAGAAGTATGCATATGTGGTATAGAATTCCTTATGAACTGTTCCGAGCAGCTAGGAATTTAGTTTGTGAGGGTCTGCCCCAAAGACTCCGTTGAAAGTCTGTCTCTTGGAATCCCTCACTTACTACTGGTCTACAACTAGTCACCTTGTGTCTAGAGTTCGAAATAGGAGTGCATAGATCTATGAAAGCAAGACATCATGAATTAATCCTTAGATAAGGGATGATCATTGTTCTGAAGAAAAGGTAATTTTTGAATCTTAATTTTATGATTTTCTTGAATTACTTTGATTATCATCATCCACTTATCATAGTTTTAGATATTAATTAATTTATTTTTACCTATGTAAAGTGCAATAATTCTGGAATGTTCAAGTTATTGAATTTGAAATATGGTTAGTATAATGTGTACATAGTATGTAACTGTTTAAATGAAAATAAAGATAATTTGTTAAATTTGTCATTAAATGATGCTTTATTTATCAACCTTTATAAATAAATCTAGACTAATGCATCTATTTGATATGAACAAAAATGTTGTATGGGCCCAGACTTAGCTCTTTTCCAAAGTGCCTAGAAAATCTTATTTTTCATAAACCTGCATAATGTAATATAATATTTATTTAATATAGCATTGCGTATATAGATTAATTTGATATTTTTTAATCAATTTCTTCAACAGCGTGATTGTTATACCTAATGTATGAATTGTGTCGATCGAAATAAGCTCTTCCTTTATAGTTTACATTGTCAATACTTTGTCATCCTGTATTTCTTGGCCATACAGATTTTTAGATGAATCTTTATTCAGAAGGTGTGAATTTGTTTGGTCTAAATATATATCCATGTAAGCATCTACTTCAATTAATTAGTTAAAGTTGCTATCATCTGAATTATTTAACTTAATGTTCCTTAATGGTGGAGAGGTTTATGAAGTAAAATGTTGTGTCCGTCTTAAAAAAAAGTTACTCTTAAACAAATTTTGTTAATATTCGAATCAACAACAGTTTAAATTATATCAAATACGATAGGCATACAATACCTTGACCCTTTCAGACTACGAATGAAAACTTACATAATATAATCGGACATTAATATTATAAATTTCCATGTAACTTTGACATCAACTTTTATTTGTACTGAACGACATATGTATATGATCATAAGAGTATAATATGAACCTTGTAGTCAAGACACATGTCAAATAAACATTTGCGCACAATTTACTTCCATTTTTTTATACTTTTATCCTACTCCTATCATGCCTTGCTGATAAAAATACCAAAAACCTTCTATCATGGTCAAAATATATGCAATATGCAAAGAAGCTGCTTAAATAATCCTGACAATTTTTCTTTTATTCGTAGTCAATTGACATTCCATACAGATTATTGTTGGGGACTGAAGAAGGATCATCCAACCAAAAATAATGACAAAAGTCCAAGCCGTGTAAACTATATTATATATACATATATTAAATTCTTGTAAATATACAAATATTTATTTATATACATTTAATTGAATTTCTTCAGAACTGAAACACATTCCAACGTTGAAATTAAATGCAATAATTGAATAGATTTTTTTCACATGATGTCAACAGAATTAAGGTCACCCATATAGGGGGCTTAAATAACCAAGTTATATAATGATAAATTAAATGAATGGCATAAAGTAGTGTTTAATGCAGATGTTAAGTCTTTATATTCATTAAGCCATTTGATGGAATTTCATGTATATTTATTGGAAATTTGTTCATTTTATTTACAAAAATATCAACTTTGAGCCCTCCCCCCTCCCAAATGGCCTCCCCTTCAATTATGATGCAAATTATGCCGTCAGTGAATAGGCTCTATAGAAGTTGATAACGAAATGGATCCCCCAACTGTCTTATCTTTGTATATATGAGCTGTTGTCTGGAAAATTTGTTATACTATATCAGGGGTTCATTCTCCAAATATGCTTAGATGCCTCCACATTCATAAACTAAAAAAAAGTTTTGTAACTATTTCTGCAGCACATCTCCATATATCAACAGAGATCCAAGATTAAACTAAGAAAATAGATATAATATATTAATTGAATCTAAAATTCAGTAGCTTGAGCTATACTGTTCATGCATCCTTATTACAAGCTCAATAGACATCGAATAACTTGTTGCAGATCCGTAGTGAGTTAGGAATTCCATGAGATTGACTTTCGACTGAATCTTTTCAGCAGACCCTCACAAAATACAATCCTAGCGGCTAGTGACAGTTCACAAGGAATTCCATACCACACATACAATCTTCTTCATTGATGAACACCGATCTCGAATTTCTCGAGAGGGATTTTATTTTAACTTTTCAATTATTTAAATGAATTCCATTTATCATTTCCTATTCATACTATTTATGTTGATTGTGTAAAATTGGGATACTAAAGAATTCAATAAAGTATATTTTATATTTAAAAAAATTTAAAATACATAAGAGTTTAAATACTTTTCCTGTACTAATGCTATTATAAATTTAGAACGTTTTCCACTTTTTTCATTACAAACATGTACAATCTAGTAATATTTTTGAAGAAAAACGTTACCCACGATTTTAGAGACTACTTAGAGCTGAGACACGGGTCGAACCGATGATAGATTTAGAGGCATTTTAAGTAGATGTTCAATTACGGAAAATAAGTTTTATAGTTTTAAATAGTCCAAAATTGTATAAAAAATTATTTATAAATTGAAAACATTAATTCTGGGTGATAAATATCCTTGGCAACCACATTTTTTGATTTTTTACTGTATTTAAAATATCTTTTTAATTTTTTAAGATGACTTTTGGGTAATTTTGCGCGTTTTTATGTAGTCGTATTATGCTGTCTTTTTATAATGTTCTGGGAATCCACAAAAATTAAATGAATAACTATTCTTCTATTTAGAAAATCTGGGAAATGAACTTTTTTATTTTGAATAAGTGAAACATATAAGGTGTGATGCTCAATAAAAGAACGTGTAAATCAAATCCAATTCTTTTTCTGAGAACTTTAATATTGGATTTTTTTTTCTCAAAATAATGAATATTTATAATTATTACAATATCATTAGATGAGTGGCTGTTTATGTATTTTACCAGTCATAAAAAAACAAATTAAACCAGAGGATGTTATAATTAAAGTTTTATTAATCCTCTACGCGGTCAGGTCTTGCAATTCCAACATACTAACGTGACCGGAAAAACTCATATAGAAGTAAATCTCCACTTTAGACGCCTTCCGGGAGGATAGTTCTCACTGAGTTCGTATAAAGTGCATCCACTGACTAGGGAATTCTCTAGACTAGAGAAATTTGAGATGGCTCTTCTTTGTTAATATTGAATTAAATAAATGAAAAGGATTCCCGCGTCGTGACGTCAACAGAGAATCGATCGATACATGTAGTTTATGCATAATAAAAAATGATATATTGCAGAAAAGAAAAAGAGTGAGCTAGGAGTTCAGAGGAGAAAAAAAACACGCCTTCAAAAAAAAGATTTTTACCAAGGTATATATAATCAGGTATGTTCTTCTGAACTTTTCAAGCGTACCCACTAGAAATACGCCCCAGCACGGATTGTGACGTCATTGGATTTAAAATATCAATTATAGTAGTATACTACTAGTAGGTTGACGTTTTGCAAGAATTATGTGATGTAAAGGCGTATATATCCATCTGTAGATGTAATAATTATCATAATTTACGATTGTGGGGACAATGGTTTATATACCTTTTAACAAGTCAGACCGTTGCTTAGGAGAAGGAGTAATTTTTTCACTGGAGGATAATTGAGAGTTCTGAAGATCTGCAAGCCTAGATTATCAAAGTTTATATAGGTAATTGGCCAATTTATTAGTTTTTATGTCCTAAAAAAATTTATACTTAGTTGTTCGTGAATATTAGCTATTCTAATTTTTGGGGGGAAAAAAAGATCCAGTTAAATTAAAGTAGTTTTATTAATATCATTTCCTACTAAAGAGAGTCATACAGAGTTTTACGAGTTAAAAGGTTTGTATTATAACAAAAAAAAAAAATATTATGGGATAATTTCTTTCATTTTCTACAAATTTCATTATTTTGTTAATAATTTATACTAATATTCAGGGCCTTAATTCTTATAAATGTTCTTAGACGAGAGTACTTTCTAATAATATCTTGGTAGCAAATCTGGAGCTGAACTTTGAAGAATTGATATTAAAGTCTCAATAACATTAGGTTGTCTTTATATTTCTTGTCCATGACATCTTCAAAGATTGCATCAAAAATTTTTATCTGAGTCAGGAAGGAATTTGTATGTTTTGTCAGTCCTCCTTTGGATAATGTTGATATCCACGGTGGCATATCTGAATCACAAAAAGGATCGTCTTTGGTCTTGAAACCGATTACGGGATATTTCGAACAAAACTTCTTGCAAGTATCCAGTGATATAACCCAATCATAGGCTGAGGAGGAAGAATTTGACGGTGTTTCGAATTTCAGATCGGGATTTATAACCAACTACGCAGCTAAAAGTGAAGCATCTTCATATTATTCCTAATCTATTTCCGTTTCTTTATTTTCCGGTTCTATTTCCTTAATTAAACAACCAAGAAAGTTATCCATTGATGAGGTTTCTACCTCTTCTAGTTGGGTGGTCGGAGGATACTCCCAAGGCCCTCAAGCACGAGAAAAAGTTTTCGAGACAATCTTGATTTCAACTAGAAGTAAGTATGTATTTGATTTCAGATGCTTTCTTCAGGTTATTGAATATGTTTTCTAAAGAGGCAATGGAAATCAAAATTCCACGCTGGAAAGGAATAATTTTATTTCCATTGCCAATTCCCCGGATACATTTAATTGCCTCTTTAATGAATGACCATGAATATGTATCAAATAGATCTGCTTAATTTCTTATGGATATAGTTATTTAATCTATCAATTACCTCTCTGGCCTTTTTAATACAGGGAGCGGGGATCAAATTGTCGCCTACTTTAAACCTTGATAACTTGAAGACGACATTATCAAATAAAAAACCGGTTACCAAATAGGAAAGCTATTCTTGTATGCTGACGATACGTAGTTCAGTTAGCATCATGCCGTCATCATATGAGGAGATAAAGAGCTATAAGTGGAACGAGGAGCTTTCGAGGTCCGCCGTAGTCATGACATTGGTTAATAATGGAGGTGAAATCTACAATTCAACGATTGCTTCAACCTAAGGAGTGAATTTACGGACTGTTCAGCGTATCCGTAAGAAGCTAGAGGACACCTAAGATATTGATGCCACCATCAAGAGGGCACCCAAGGAGGAGGGCGCCGACAGGAAGGTCAGGGACACCGCCTTTGTCGACAAGGTGAAGAAGATGGTTGAGGATGACCCTACCAGGTTCATGAAGGCCATGGCGAGGGATCTGGGCTGCCATGAGAAAACAATAAGGGACTGTGTATCTGAGGATTTAAGTTGCAGGAGCTACAAGATGCAGGTGGCCCAGATATTGACCCAGAAGGCAAAGGACAACAGGCTGATGAAGTCAACAAAATTGCTCAACAAGCTCAAGCACCCAAAGCAGCTCGGGATGCTGTGGTTTTTCTCTGATGAAAAGAATTTATGTCAAGATCAGAAGGTCAACAAGCAGAACAACAGGTGAATAGCCACCTGCACCAGCCATGTGAGGAAGGTAATGAAGGCCAAGTTCCCTGCAACGGTCATGGTGTTGGGGGTGGTCTGCAGTGAAGGTCATGTTATGGCTCTCCACATGTTTAAAACGGGTCTAAAGGTAAATACAGAGGTCTACCTAGATGTTATGGAGAAGGTGGTTCTGCCCTGGATCCAAGGGGTGGCCGGAGACAGGCCCTTGGTGTGGCAACAGGACTCAGCACCCTGCCATGTGTCCAAAATCTCCATGCAGTGGTTAACCGAGAACTGTTATCACGTCGTAACCAAGGATTTGTGGCCTCCTAACTCTCCCGACCTTAATCCTTTGGACTATTTTGTCTGGGGCTATGTCGAAAGACATACCAACAGACATCCCCATAGCACCAAGGCTAGCCTGATGGACTCCATCAAGGAGGTATTCGGCAACATGGACAATGAGATGGTCAGAAGAGCCTGCGGCCGGTTTAGAGGCCGTATTGAGGCCGTTATTGATGCCAACGGTGCTTATATCAAATGAATGGCTACTTTATACCTATATGCTCGTCATAGTTTTGATTTTCAATAAAAAAGTTAAAAAATGTATATTTTATGTTGTTTGTTGTAGAAAAATATTTTGGCGACAATTTGATCCCCGCTCCCTGTATTTGATTTATCTATCTCCACAGCTCGAACAGAGCTTTCAGGAACCAAATATAAAACTTTTGATTTCGATGTTTTTCCGAAGTCCTTCTGTATCTAAATATGAGTTTGGCCTTTAGATTTATCTGAAAGTAGTCTTCCTCAAAATGTCTAGAACACACTCTGCCAGTTTTGGGATTGCATGGGCATTGCCTATGACAAGCTTGGATCCATTTTGCACGAATGTCCTTGGCTTTGGGAGAATAACCTTCACCGGAGTGTGCATGAGGGGAGGAGGAGATTGACAGAGCACAAGGTAAAATATTTCTCTTCGGAGTGTGTATTTTGAAATTATTAGGAAAATCGTAGAGGCTGGACTTTTAAAGTAAATGATGGTAATATAAATATTCATAATATTTTGAATTGTTCATCATTTATCAATATTTTAAATCCAATGACGTCAGATGTCACGTGATCTTTTCAATACAAAATCAAAAACACTTCAGAAGAACATACCTGATTATATATACCTTGATGTTTACTTATTGCTTTTATGTTGACGTATGCGCAATATTGTTTTTTTAATCATTTTCAAAATACTGTCATCATATTTCTAATTTATTCAAATGATGTATCCATATTTTTGTTTTCAACTTTCAATAACGTAATAACACCACTCTTGGACTGAATAAATCAATTTTAACTCCAAAAAAAAATATATAAGCTTCTTGTGAACCGCTGTTGATTTTTGAAATTTTTAAGAATAGAACAAGATTTTTGAACTTTTTTACAAAACAAAAAAATATTTGAAATATCATTTTTGTAAGTTTTTCCCAAAAAAATTAATTATATATATATAATTTTTCTGTAATCAGCTGTTGTTTTAAAAAAATTTCAAAAAAAATTAATTTTTTATGAGTAACAGAAGATTTTTGACTTCTTTTTTGAAAATAATTAATATTTGAAACTGCCAAAAAAAATTTTAAAATTATTTTTTTCTATAATTTTTTTTTTTTTTTTTTTGATCAGCTGTGAATTTTTGAATTTCTTTCCAAAATTTTAAACTCCCCTAAATATAATATTTCAGACGTCCTTGGACTCGAACTGGATGCGATAAAAATATGATATATGATCAAAGACTTAAGAGTCGACTTGGATATACATTAAAAATTATTTTCCCGACCAGTGGGAGTAAGTAATAAGTATCTATTCATATTGCATATATATAATCTGGACATATTTTAAAGTTTTTCATTTATATTGCTCTTGATATAATAAATGTACACATAGATTCAAAACAATATAAAAGTTTTGGTGGAATCGCGTCACTAAAAACCTCAATAAACATAATAGTTTAAACTAGACCACCTCACCAAGACCTAACAATAATGAAAGTATCAAAAATAGCTAACTAATTAAACAAAACATATTTAAATTATTTTTTCACTGAAGTAAAACTTTTCATTTAATGACGTTAATATTTTCCTTAAAAAATGTCATAATGGGAGACGATCTTCTTCAACGTAGAATAGCATCGCAAATCAATTCAAGGGCAAAGTCCAAGGAACTACCTACCATGTTTGGGATCTTTAGGGGGAAAAGCGGCATATCTTAAAGAGGTAGATATAATGGTTGCCCTCAAATCTTTCCTACAAGTTGTTACACCACTGTTTAGTTTTGAAGCTATGATATACTTTGCACTTAACAGAGAAAAATCTATTGCTCAACTTTCTTGAGATGATTTTTTTGATGAAAGACCAATTAAAATTGTGACTTTATTTTCTAAAATGTTGTGCTTTATTTTCTAAAATGTTGTCCTTTATTTCTCCATGTTCAATGATAAGATCCTCTTGTAGCATTGCCGCAAAAGAGCACTCAACGAAGGAATGCCGAACACTAATAAAGACCTTCCCAAAGTCTTTTAAGGCTATAGGTAAGCCTTAAAAGATTGGTCAAATCTATTAAGGCTTATAACAAATGAACTGGATGGAGTAAAACTATGCATATATTTTTTTTATTTGAAAGCTACATTTAATGATTTTCAATTATTTGTAATGAGATCTATGTACCTCTCTTGATAACTTCGGCGACACGGCGGCAGAAGCTTTGGCAGGCCAGGTTTACCTCGTGATCCAACTTGGCCATTGTGTGGGTAATTGACTTTTTCAGGACCTTCATAGAAAAATTATACTTGGCCGTGGTCTTATTTACAACCCTCCCCAGAGATGGCAATCCCATTGTTTCAGGTTCAGGCTTTTTTGCAGGCCAAGAATCTGGGCTCCAAAAATTATGAAATTTTGTTGTAAAAACATCCTGCACCTTTTTTGGCCTTATAGGCCAGAACACTGTCTTGTTGGAAAGTATAATTTGTTCCTTGGACTACTCCAATTGCCCAGAGAATGTAAATTGTACAACCAGAACCGGTACAATGGCAAAGCTGGATCTTCACGAGGCCTGCCGGGCCTCCCAAAGCTTCTGGAACCGTAAAATTACAGAGTACAGTAATGTGCAAAAGATGATACTTTTAAATAACTGCAATTGAATTGTTCAATAATAAATTCGACTATATGAATATTTTCCCAAGCTCTCTAGATAATAATTGAAAAAAAAAAAAAAAAAACCAAGAGGAGTTAAAAATGAAGATAAAGTACTTTGATATTGCACAGTAAAATATAGATTGAAGGCGCCAATGTTGGCTTAAAATTCATGTATTGTGCAATAACAAATTGGCTGGAAAGTTTACAAGATAATAGATAAATAAATTTATTAACTTCTATTGCACCTTTAATTTGATCAATTAGACAGCATATGTAATTTTTAAAGCTATCTTGAGAGGACTTATTTTCCAGCAAATGGTGAGATTAAACGAAGCGTTGGATTGAAAAACAATGAAACCAGTTGAAAAATTTATATTTTATCTACATTAAATATAAATTATATTAAATTGATTTCCCCATTTAATTAATGAAAATCCAGTATTTCTATGGGAATCTCCAAAACACTTCTAGACTTTCGTGCACCCCTCTTGCAATTTACCAAATACCTAACTGTACGAGTCACAGTGCTCTCCCTAATCCTATCCTTTCAGCTTTATCACATACTAAAATACAAGTAAAATCGGAACTATTAAGTGTTCAGTTACACAGATTGTTGTTAGCTTTATTTGTAGCTAATATTTTTATTTTATAGAAATGAAAGGATGTACAATAATAATTAGAATATTTAAATTTCTTATGATCTCTATTTTGATTTTCAAAAAACTTAAAAAAAACTTGGGTGCTTTTAACTCCTAAAGAGGGGTTATCAACGCCATTGTGATAACATTAGGAGCGAGATCGAAAGGACAACAGTTCAAAGTCTAATAAAAGAACGAAAAAAGTTTGGAACGTTATGTTCAACTTTATGAACACCATACTATAAACTACTCATATTTTTTTTTTTTTTAATTCGTTACTTTCTAATCAATTATTTGAATTACTGTTGTTCATTTTTCTTTTTTCAGTCTATATAAATCATAAAATAAATTAAAAATATAAAAATGTAAGTAAAATTAACCAAATTTGCGGAGAAAAGTTACCTGACTTTAACATTCACACCTGGGAGCTATGATAGAAAAGCTAACACGATTTTTGGCACATTGGTACACCTATTTATGTAAAATATGTTGCTAAAGTTTCATATTCATGAGAATTGGGCTTTTTTTTATTGTTGACCAAGTACTTGCTAGTGTATTTCAGATTATATTTTTTTCAATCAAAATTGAGGTCATAAGAAATTTAAATATTCAAATTTTGACTTCATTTTTGTATAATCCTCGCACTTCAAAATAGTTAAGTATTAAATTTTAAGAAGTTAGCTCTTTTGGATATTAAATATAAAAGATAAGTAGCGTCCGGTAAAAAACCACAAAAGCGACGTTGAAAATTTTACTCTGAAACGAGTATCTATATCTTAAAAACGACTCAGAATTATATACTGAAATTTGGTGCACTTAATTTACTCATGCATTTGAGCTTGTGTGCCAAAAATCATCCAAATCTGAGTGGATCAGATAGCATGCCCTCGTTGATTTGACATGGAATGACCCCATATTCTGGGTACTCTTTACCCAATAAACCAACACTTTCTTTAACGTAATATCCTTATATTTACTTAAAACAGACAAAATTACTTCCATTCCCTGTTATAAGTTGCCCCTCAGATCTTGCTTCCACATATAAAGGGACCTCATTCCTGTATAAATCAATACTGTTTTTCTGAGTGTACGCCAAATCCCGTATTTTTACTCTTAATTGATAATGTCAACAACTTCTTAATATCCATACAAAATAGTAGAGGAGCAGCAGGACAACTTTAATGACCACTTCTTATGATCAAAATTGCACCACTTTCTTTTCCATTAATTATGATTCTTAAAGTCCCATTAAGTATAAGTGCTTTAATTGATTATAAAGCAATAACAACCCCAATTTTTTTTTTACTTTTCAAAAATATCCACCACACAATGAATTTTCTTGCAACATATGCAACTTTTCTCCCATTAAGAAACCCTCTTTGATGCATACCAAATCTTTATTTCTGTCAGTTTCGTTCAACTCATTATCTGTTTGATATATTTTCCGTTTGTTTTTGACTTTGGAACTTTCCATTGTTATTCATAAACAATCCAAACGTAGTAGAAATTAAACCATCTCCTTCCTAAACGATGTAAACCCTTCCCCTCCAAATCCATCTGGTCCCAACATTTATTGGACTTTAAAATTATTCTTGAGATACTTAAATATTAACTTTGATGAAAAAAAAAATTAGGGTGTGAAAGGCTTCATATACTTTTTGAGAGAATTGCCACTAGTTCTTTCAAAATATTGCAAAACAAAACAAAACTGAGCTATCTAGCTTACGCACAAGTCAAGAAAATGACACTCAAACGTGATTTATGAATTTCCATAGCGTACTCAAAGCAGTTGGGAATCTGTAGGACCAGAGTCTACGTCATTATCAAGTCCAAAATGTAGGAGAAGAATTAAGGCTCGGTCAAAAAAGCCAAGTGGACCTGGAGCTGTTATAGAAAACAGCATAGACCAATCTCCTCAAGTCGATGCAAAAGAGATCGGGGTTTCACACCAGATTGTCCGGAGAGCTATCAATAATGTAAATGAAAAGAGCCTGGTGAAAGTGGAGAGACTACTTTTGACACCATGAATGAAAGATCCCCATCTCCTCCGTTGCTAGACTCTTTTGAATTAGTCTTTTAGTTATTTTGAACTCTTTTTTGACACTTTTGTCGCTTGAAAGCCCAGATGCTAACCTCCTTGGCTACATTTTTCGGGTTTCTTTTAACGGTTTGGCCAAATCACGAATTCATCAAAACCACATTAAAATTCAAAGTGAGAAATCTGTTTATTGTAACGACAAAGGAGTGGCAACTTTTTTTTTGCCGTCCTGTCTTTAATTTTGAGGACATGACGGAATTAGATGCAACAACCATTTCAATGTACCATTTTTACAATATGACATCATCATATACAATATTAACTATTGATGTCATCATCAATCAATCAATCTTCACCAATTTTAATTAGAATAATGCATACTTCAATCAGATATAAATTAAGAATAAATACATCTTGTTCTGGTCCAAAAAAGATAAATAAAGCATTTAGTAAAATATAGACAGTGAAGCACAAGAACCCAGAGTTGCCTTTGTGGTTCCATGAATAAGTTTCAGAGGGAATTATAATACATACCTCCCTTAACATCAATGGGAAATAAAAATACACAATATGGAATGTTTACCCAAGATTATTTGTCATAAATAGCATAAGCTCCATTCTTAATGATATGATTTAATTATCAGATCTCTGAATTTCCAAGTTTTTTTAATGTTTTTCTCCTTGAGTCCTTGACCTAATTTTAATGAAACGTGCAATGAAGTTTGTTTTGTTTCATTTATTAACCAGACCACTTTAATAATGTTTCTGTTAATTTATAGAACTATTATTTAGAATGAATAAAGATATGCCTAAAAAAAAACTAAAGCAATTGGTAATATGAGGGCCTTCACAATTACACAATTAATATTAAGGAAAACGAGGCGTTCAAGAGGGGTTTGTAAATTTTAATACGTTTTTTAAGGACCGTTAACAGTGATGAATAGAGAAGTGGAAAAGATGGCCTTAAACGCTTGGAATATTATTTTTATTTAACAATCTGAGCTGACATAATTATTACTAAATTCTTGAAAAGAAAACTAATAAGTATAAAGTAAGTTTGCTTCATGAAAGACCGACAGTAACATTGAGTTATCCTTGTTAGACTTTAAGTAGAATTGATGATCGACATCTGAGTAATTTCTTGCCTATCTTCTTGTTATACAGAATAGGATTTGTGGGGCTGGAAAGCCTGTAACTCAACCCCCCCTCCAAATCGAGAAATTAAAAAAAAAAATAGTACAGAAAAAAAATAGCCCCCTCCTCTTAGTCAATTAAACGATTTCTTTTCCAAAAGAAATGATTATTAGAAAAAAAATATGATTTCTTTTATTAAAATAAAGAAGACATTTATTTGAGGATTTAATGGAATATTGCTTTTGAAATTCTTGTTATATTCTCATGTTTTGTGTTTATCTTTTTTTAAGGCTTTGTCCGGAAGATCTTCTGATCAAGTAGGATGGAACTATATATATATATATTAGCAGAAATTTGATCGAATCAATGCTTGTTTAGGTGGTTAGGTAGGAAATTGGTGTCTGAAGTTTGAACTTAAAAGCTGTAGTTGACTTCTTTTCATCGATAACACTGTCAAACAACAACAAAGGTAAAAAAACAGTATATGTTCTATTTCATAGAATTTAATCCCCTGATTCCAAATATGGCCTTATTTTTCTGTCGTGGCTTGCAGAAAAAGGCCATACATTTTTGGTTATTTTTGACTATTTTAAGGTTCAAAGCTGTTTTAAGGCCTTGTTTTGAAGATAGGAATAAATTCTTTTAATATATTTTAAAACCGAATGTTATAAAATTCTAAAACCATTGTAAAAATATATGCATCATACTTTTAACTCAAGTTATCTTTGTTAAAGTGGAAAATAGGTGCTTTTTGTTCAGAGACTCATAGCCTCGAGACGAATATATTCAATAAGCTTAAAAGTATTGTATTTGATAGCTGAAAATATGAGCTTTAATTTGAAAAAAAGAACCTCTCCAAAAACGCTCTATATTGTTGTCAATATGAAATAAGGCCACAACAATATTTCCAGGAAAAAACTCAGGGATAGAAACTTAGAGAGAGAAAAAGAAAAGGATTTGTTCCGAGGACCACCTTGAATGTCCAATTTTTGGAATCCTTCACTCACTACGGTTATGTAACGAGTCTTCTTGTATCCATGAAGCTTGAAATAATTATTGTATACAGTTTGAGACATGAGGCTAAATGTTATAACAAATTGTATAATATATATTTTATTTTTCCCTCTCTTTGTTTCGATCTCATTTCTTCTTCTCTCTCTCTTTTTTTCTATCTCTTCTAGCTGGGGCATACAAGTACTTATGACTTTTTATAAAAATTTATTAGAAGATCAATTCAAAATGAGTTTTTTCCTTGAAATATTGTCGGGGTATTATCTTAAATTGACAACGATATGTAGCGTTTTTGGAGAGGCTCATTTTTTTAAATCAAAGTTCATAATAGCCACAGGTGTGATGCTAGCCCATTTTTCGAAGGAATTGACCCGCCTAGAAGTTTCTACATCCTTATCATATCTAATATATATTTATAAGTCTTTTTTTGTTGAAATTACAAATGGAAGTCAAAGATGGTGAAACAAATTAGTCTGAAATTTAGTAGTAGATGTATAAAATAACCCTGTATAAAATAATTTTTTGGGGCTCCAAGGTCATTAAGAGCCTGTTTTGGACTGAAATAAAACCAACTTTTCCTTCTCTCTTTTTATATCTCTCTCCTTCTCTCTACCTTTCCCCTCTTCTCTTCTCCCACCGACTCTTTCTACATCCCTCTCTCTGTTTCTTTTCTCCCACCCTCATTCTTTATTTCTATTCCCCAAAAATTATCAATTCTTCTATGAATTAGACAGATTTATATAAAAAATGATATATCGGAGTTGATAATTTTTGGAGAATCTCATGATTCACTTTTGTCTTTACGTGGAAATTTAAGCTCACACGGAATATTCAAAAGGTTAGTATTATAACTAGTAGTTACTATTAATTGCTTAGTTATATTTTGAATCCAATTGAGGTTATAATCATTTGTACCACATGAGTAAATAAAACTGAACTCATTCAAGCTAAATTATGAACGAAACTTTTTATTTGACAAAATAACGAAGTTCGAAGAAAAATGGTTAATTATATCCTTCTACTCCACCCTTTACTTCTTCTTTGAAGGAAAGAAAGCAAGTTCTAGGCAATGGGATGGGAAAGATTTTGTTTAAAAATAGCTAGCGGAAAGAAAGGATTTTTTGAAGTTCATAGCAGAGGTGAAAAGAAAATTAAGAGTTACCAAGTCTCAATGAAGAATTCCAGCATTGTTTGAATCTGTATTTAGAGTGAATAATTTGCATTTATGTAAATTTTTGGTTTGTAGTTCTTTGGAAAATAAAAACATTGACTGATATCTGTGGTAAAAAAATGAGATTTTTGTTTAAAAGTTTTTGTCAAATATAATTAATAATTATAATTAAATGTGAGGGAGTCCAGTTTTTTATAAATATTTGTATATTGACATTTTAGAAAATGTCATATTTTGGCTTTATTTTACTCACATTTAATTTCAATTTCACAAAAAAATTAAATCAGAGGGGAAAATGAAAAATGCCGTCTTTATTTTAGAGATTTAGAGTTCTATGGCTGAAAAAACAACGACATATTTATAACTGAAAAGACTGTTTGGGTTAGAGGAGTCAAGAATGTTTTTTTCTCATCTCTAATTCTGATTCATCTAAAATTATGTATAGGCTCTTTGAACTTCTTTAGTACAGTTCATTGTTATCACGTCTTTTGGCTAAGATTCATCTAATGTAATTTAATATAAGTCAATTTTGCAGACGAGGTTATGTATTTTTCTTTAGATTTAACTAGAAACATAAACTATTCATTGAAAACATCGTTCATAGTATCTGAATCATAACTATCTTCTAAAAAATTATAAAATTCATTTTAAAACAAAAATACATAACCCTGATCATCAACGAAGGGTATTTAAGTTCTATATTTTATGGTCGAGGCTACGTGAATCCTGAACATAATTCATATACATAGTTTTTCTTTACTCATTATTTCAACCATTTTGTCTCCTCTTTCCTTTCTAGTCTCTTTACTAATAACTACTCATAATTACCAATTGTTGCAAATGTAAAACAAACATTTCCTTTTGATGTTATAAAAAGTAGGTGTTTGTATGTTATGGTATATTTCGTATTTGCAACTAAATGGTAGTACGTAATCTCAAATCCTATTTATTTATTATTGAATATTTTTTTTTTATAAAAATAAATAAATTCCCTTCACAAATTTCCCTTGAATAAGGTATAAAAATTTCCCCCAAAACAATTTAAAAATAATTTAATTAAATACCTTTGAAAAAAAAAGTTCAAACCATTAAATAAAAACTTTTTCCATGTACATGTAAAATAATACTAATAAATGATACTAGGGAAACAGCCTTTATGACGTCAGGCTACTATTTATGTTATGTTTTTTTACTACTCACACGCATAGTACGGAGTACTTAAGAGCGCTCCCTGCTTTGTGTCAGCAGATATTTTTGTTTTTTTATTGGTTTTGAGTTGTACAATGATCAGAGGTGTAAAAAACTTGTCCTAGAAAGCGGGAACGGTTTTTTCTAGTTGACAATCTTCACATGGTTTTTATTTTTTAAAGTTGCCATCATTATTATTTTATTCTTGAGTCTAAAATAATCCATAGTGCATGTGCTTATGAAAGACGGAGAGTAAAAATAATGTTTTGCCCCTTGGGAGTTATAACTGTAAGCCCTTGGTTATTTTTTGTAAATATTGCATAATTTCTATTTACTATTGTAAGCTTATTTAACAAATAAAATATCAATAACCCAATAATAATAATATAAAATTATTACTCATAAATACTTTTTAGAAGAAAATGAAAATTATTTTCACCTGTGACCAGACACAAAATGATGTCCCCAAATTATAGATAGATGAAGGTGAAGAAGGTAAAATAAAGTTTAATTATATAATGAATCAAATGACAAATATAAGTACATATACATATAAGAAGCTTAAAATATAAGGTAGTGGATCTAGATCCCTTTTGTTGTAACTTTTATTTTTGAAGAGAAAAAATAATTGATAAATTGATTTTGAAGAAAAAATTAATCAAAAAAAAAGTTTTAGAAATGTGAACTTTCGCATCATCTTGTTTATGCCTTTCAATGTGACAAATACCTTTCGTAGATTAAATATGTATTTTAGTTTTGTTTGATTTAATTATATGTATATATATTTTTTTTATATGATCCTCAATCGGTGTATTTTTTGCATATAAATCGAATTAAAAAATCCTTGATGTAGGAGCACACTCCGGCTATATTGGGGATTCAGTTTTTGATTGTTGTATTTATTTTTTAAAGGGATATATTTAACAAAATGAGGAGAATATATAATGCGCATAACATACAACAAGGAAGAAGAAGCGTGTTTCATAAAAATTTAGAATAATTGCGGATTGAGCTGTAAGACCTTACTGGACTCCGGGTAGAATTGAGGGTAAACATATGAATAATTCATTTTCATATGTCTTTGCTATATACGGATTAGGATTTTTGTTTATTTCTTTCGTCTCACGGTTGTATGTAGCTGTTCTAATAACACACCATGACAACTTAGCTAGTCCTCTCCCAAACATTCTTCAAATTGTCAGGATTAGGATTTTTATTTTCGGTTTCTTTTATTTTTACATAACAGCAGCTATATTTTTATATCACAGTCCGTCTAGAACAGTAGTTCTTAACCTTATTCGAGGTACTGAACCCTACTAGCTTCATAGTACATAGGTGTATATTTTATTAGTGCACAAAATAAAGCGTGCATCAGTTAGAACCAGAAGCCATTGTGTTCAAAGAACAAAATCGACAAAACATGAATGTCACACAAAAACATAGTTGCACCAATTCAAAGTGTCTTTCGCTGTTAAAATTTTTAGAGATGCTTGGGTTCACAAATTACGTTCAATCACAACAGTCACAAGTTGAATATTGAGCAAACCAAGTTCCCTACCTTTCAGATGTCAAAGTTTACCAATGTGGCCTGATGAACTGCAGCCAATGATGGACAAGCGGAGCGTAACGTAACAAATAACACGAATGGGCTATATTTATTTTGTGTAACACACATTTACTAAGCAACTAAATCATTGTAATCTAAGATGGAGAATAAACTTTTTTCAATCTCACGGCGGGTCCACCCCCGTTGTTTTTCTTTGTTGGTATCCCCCGGCTCTGAGAGATGTAACGCTGTTGTGGTACGCTTGCACTAAAAAAGCAGGTCATTTAAGTCGACAATTACGTCTGTGGATGCAGTGGATGCGGGGGCGGGGGGATGAAAGTGTATCACCGAACCCATGGGGTTCTATAGAACCCAGGTTACGAACCACTGGTCTAGAAGAAGTAGGCGACTCACTGATAATAATATTATTAATATTTTAAACGCACTGGGATGTTGTTTTTATTTAGTTATCTAATTATGTTAAAGAAAAAAAAAACCCATAATTTAATAAAATTACATTAATAGGAAATAAAAAACCCTATAAAATGTTTTAATTTTTACAAATGAATATGTTCATATGGATTAGAAATCTGAAAAGTAGCAAGATTGGAAAACAATATCTGAGCTCTGAAAAGTAATAACTAATTTATTGGCGACACAAGTAAAATGTATTAAAAAGTATTCAAATATTTTTGTATCATAATAGGGTCTGAGATAGAGTTGTAAACAATATGAAATTGTTATAATGAACTCAATGTGTGTACAATGTAAGGCAGTAAATCTTAAAAATTAATTTATAAGTTCCTGGTGGGAGTAATTAAAATATCCCGATGAATTACTTTCTTCAGGAGTTATCTGCAAATGTAGAAAAAACAATCATTCGACAAACCATTTCCGAAATGAAAGCCAAAAGATGCAGTTTATCAGCTTTTCTTGACCCTGGAATGAAAATCTCGAAGCTTTGGTCAGTAAACTAGTCTCAACATTTCCACAATAACCCCTACTTGGCATTGATATTAGTGAGATACCCTCCTTTAATGCCACAAATCATCCAACCTCTCTTATAATGATAAAGGTCTTAGCATCTGATGGCAAAATAATACAGCCTTACTAAGGTATGAACTAATGGATATATGGATGAGTGGAAATTTAAAAGTATAAGAAACCTCAAAACCTTACTTTTTTAATAATGAAGGAAAAATTTGTAAACTATTTGTTAGTCCTTCATAAAAATAATGACAATTAGCTGTATTAAATTTTTTAAACAAGGAGGAGTGAGCTCAAAGTCTTACATTGGAATATTTTGGCCTTCAAAAAATTAATATAAATACTGTTAAGGTAATATAAATTTAAACAAGAACCTCCCAATGATGAGTAGGGAAACATAGAATAAATCCCCCACCCCTATACTGATGCCTCGTGATGAGTCTGCATATAACTATCAGTATAAATATTCAAAACACATAATATAATTTTTTTATTGTAACAGTATGGAAACAACTTATTTGATTTTTTTAAAATTGCGAATATTTTTTTAAATGAATTTAAAAACATAACCCATTTATTTTTTGTATTATTTTTAATAATATGTTTTTATATTTCAAAGGAAAATATTTTTGAATTAAATATATGCTCAAACAAACCTTTTAATACATATTTTTATTGATGAAAGATTTATTTCATTAATTCAATCTTCAAAATACTTTTAAAATTAAGGTCAACATCGGAAAAACATCAAAAATTGTCATTTTGATCTAAACTGAAAGAAACACTTTTTGACTTGAACATGAAGGTGTACTACAATTTAAATAAAATATTTAAACATTAATTATGTCTTGTTCTATACAATGATTGTAAGAATCTGATAGTAAAAAATTTTTTTATACAAAAACTATAGAACACAACCAACAAGAAGTTTATAATATATATTTAAGCTTTTAAAAATTGCATTATCACTCCTAAATATTAAATGCGAATGTCTGTGTGTTTCGAAATCACAGACAAACCAGTCAATGGATTTTGCAAAAAATAATTACGTAGGTTTTAAGGTTCAAAAGATGGTTCTGCTAACATTTTTGAGCATTTAAGCCTATGGCTGCCTTAAAATAGCATTTTTATATAATCAAAAATTTTGAAAAACAAATGAATACATTGTATAATACAAAACGTAAAATTTTATAAATTATTCTGGCTGTATATTGGTATGTAACCTTTCCCACATTTTAAAAAAGGTGATTATAAGATTAAGAGAAAAAAGAATGAAGAAGAGAGAATTTGACAAAGGATGTTTGACAATAATAGGAAAGTTGAGCGAACGACAGTTCAACTTGAATATACTTTCTTCTATAAGCCTTACAACCAACATGCAAAATTATAGGCCATTATAGTCTAAGGAGTAAATAAGAAAATGAAGAGAGATCATCTTTAGCAAAGAACTTCTTCTTCCCCCCCACCCAAAAACTTAGTTATGTACAAATAGGGTTAAAAAAACATTTGTTTGGTTTATGTAAAGACCATTAATTAAAATAAGCAATAACAAAAAGAAAAAATTCTTCAAAAGGTCACTCATTTATTTACCTGTATGGCATATAAAGTGTAGGGATTTTAAATCTGGAAAATTTTATGATAATGTATGTTACAATTCCTTTATCAAAATTCATTTATCAATTCCCAATCTTTTGCTCTGATATAACAAGGTCCATAGTGAAGTACATCACTCAAACCAACAACCTCCAGGTTCAACCCTCTACATATACTTAGTAGTCCAAAGGGCTTAGATACAGCGAGCAAGGGGACCTCATTTCTTTTTCTAAATGATGAAGGTGTTAAAAATGTTGATTTTTCCGTAAATATCCGTTTCCAATTATCCAATTTGGACAAACTAACCAATTTAAGATTCAAGAATGACACAAGATATGGTTACATCAATTTAATTATGTATGATTATATATGGGGCTATTTGCGTCATTTGGCTTACGCCCAGCACGGAATCAAATAATGATGGTCACATGACGTTTCTTAATAGGAAGACATCTCAAAGATTTCTTATTTTCTCTTATACAGTTTTGTCAGTTAAATCTTATGAGCACACCTTCATAAATATGGATTTCAGGCTTACCAAGATATGGACGTATATATTTGTTCCGAATTGAAAATTCCCTCCCTGTATAATAGATATGAACAATACCTTATTAACAAAATATCATTTTAAATTCAATATAATATGTTTATGATTCTAGTTTGACATACCGATACAACAAAATAATTCAACATTATCCTTGATCAAGAAGAATCAAGGGTGATTATTCTTATGATGTTTGATGGTTTATGCCTCTAACAATGATTTTGAAAAACTTTGAGCAAATCCCGGTTGGGTAAATTACAACATTCACTTGATTTTTAAATAAATACACAGTATTTAAATGATATATGAGAAACTATTATATCAATAATTACTACATTTACTCTTTTGATAACCAAACTAATATCAAACAATGCCGTTGTTTGAAGTAAATATATATAATTAGAAGAACTACATCAAATAATTAATAATATATCCATGCTATGAGTTATTGAGTTCTTTGTTGAACTTTTTACTTAAATAAAGTAATTTGTAGTTATGATGAGTGAATCACAGTTTTTGTCTACTAAATTACAGAATACATAAAGTAACGCTATGATAATTTTTCCATGTAGGCTTCTGCTTTTTTTCAATAATTTATCACTTGCTAATCCAAATTTTACAGTCTGTTTCATTGTCAGCTGTACAGTGTACATGTTTTTGCTACTTTACATCTAAAAAGTGTTCTTAACGTCAATTGACTATATTTGAATTAGCTTATATTTAGCTGTGAACAATTAACTTCTGTTGTGAAATAATAATTTTACATTTAGGAAGAATTTGTAATTGATTCAAACTAATTTTTTTCTGTTTCTTTTCAGAGGAAAGGTTAGGTTATTCAAATATAACGATTTGTTATAAAGATCAACAAACATAATAGAAAATGACATCATTTCATATCTGAAACTTTAAGCTCTCTATAGAGGTGTAGTCCGCTACTAGACAAAGAGGCAGGAGCTTCGTTGGCAAATAATTATTGATTTACTTCCCCCCAAATTCTTTAAATAGATTTTAAATAATATGGTTGTGAGCCCCAGAACATTCGAAGCTCTTTGGGATAAACTCAAGGAGGCGTTATTTGTTTTAAAAAAAAGGTTGTAGAGATAAAAATAAGATTGTAATATCTAAAGGTGAATTATTTAGATAAGATAATCAACTAAATAGTGGATGGGCCTAAAGGGAACTCTGACTTCTACATAAGGGATCTGCAGAACAAAATATTACTCCGGATCGTAGAAAATTAACCAGTTGTAGGGTTTGTATGGCCACAATACGGTACTATATCCCACACCTCCAAAATATGGTCAAACCTCGCGGACATCCTCGGACCTCAGTCTGCTCCACTGTTATTTTGAAGTGTAACCACTCGTCAAGTTCACCATCAAAATTTGATGCCCTCAATACTTCCATTTAGTAGAAGTAGGGCTTAATTGATCCGGAAGATATTGTTCATGCATTGTCGAGCTTTCATGCCTAGCTAGAGAAATTAGTCGACGTCAAAAAATTTGAACAGTTACTTTTCCTACATAAGGTTCAATAACATAACTTTCTTATTGATATTGTATGCCGATCAAGTTGTAGAAGTAGTAGTGGGGTGGGCGCATATTTATTCTAGAAACAAGTTTCTAAAGTGTTTTTAGAAATATATTCAGTTGTTATCATTCATTGTAGTAGTGAGGAACGTGCATATACCGTCCAAAATTAATATTGCCAAAAATGGTTTGAATTATTATTTTATAAAATTAAATGATTAGCAATTTAGCTATGAAGTTTTTATTTTTACAATTTTTTGCAAATCAGTTAATTGATTCCATTTCGAATATAAACAAAATGATTTTTGTCAGTTCACTTTCAAAATTTGAAATTTCCCTAATTCATTGATTGCAAATACTGAGTGGTATATTGAAACCTAAAGACTTACCAATTCAATTGTCATTGAAGATTGTGTGATTGAAATTAATTCATAGTTCTATATATTAGAGTATAAGCAATTATTTACATAAAAGACAAACCTGAGATCTCTAGCTTGCTTACACGTTGAGAAAATGATTCTTGAACATGATCAACGAATTTATATTCGCACACTTCAAGCGAGTGTGCGTCTCCATGACCATCGTCTACGCAGTCAGTACGTCAAAAACGTTGGAGAGGAAGAAAGGCTCTGTCAAAATGCCAAACTGGACCAAGAGGAGTTAAACAAAACAACCCAGGCCAATCCCCTCAAGTCCATGAGGCCCTGTGTAAAAGAGCTCAGTGTTTCACACGAGAATATACAGAGAGATATAACAAAAGTTTGTGGAAAAAGCCTTGTGAATGTTGAAAGGTCACTTTTGACACACGCAATGAAATATAAATTTATTTACTCCATTGAAGTACTCTTTTGAATGAGTCTTTTGAGTTCTTTTTTACTCTTTTTTGACACTTTTGGGCCCCCTACAGCCCTGATGTCAACCCATTCGACTACATCTTTTGGATGCATGTCAAGGATAAGGCCACCAAACATCCAAACACCCAGGCCCTCAAAGCCACGATCAGTCTGTACTGGAACACCAGGACAGAGAACTACATTTGCAGCCTGTGCTCCGCCTTCCACCACCGCCAGGAAGTCATTTTTCTTCTTCAGCTTTAGATGAAGGTTAACTTTCTCATTCTATGCCCGTGTTCTTAACCTTATTGGAGGTCCTGAACCTTTCAAGCTTCATCAGTGCATTCACTGAGCCCCATCATGATTGGAAAATTAACAGGATTTCTTCAGAACATAGGTATTTTATATATTCTTTATTAATGCAAAAAATGAACAATGCATCAGTTGCAACCAAAAGCACTCTACTCAAAGAAAAAAAGCAAACAAACATGATTTTCACACAAAAACATAACTCAATGAATATTTGCTGCAAATCAAATTGTCCTTTATTGTTGCATATCAGACACAAGTTCACAAATACGTGGCTTCACCTTGACAAGTACAACTCTCCTATCGTTTGTTTTCAAAACAGAGTTTGTTCTTTTTTTTCATTTTTATGTCGACCATCCTCTAAAACGATTGCTCACAAACAGTTGATATTACAAACAGTTTGAGTATATCCATGGGTTTCTATGCAATAAGAGGCTATGGTACGATTCCTGATACCAAAACGTTGACAGCATTGTTGATCTGAAGATTTGCTGTTGAAGTTGGTTCTGCTGAAGTTCAACGATTTCATCAAGATATTCATCATTCACGTTTGGTATCGCAAGCCTAAACGTGAAAGGTTGTCTCATCCATGCGGTATATGACCCTGTGATGAGGAAGTATTCATCGAAAGACATTGTAAACTCTTCTAAGTACATGGCAATTGCTTGCTTCAACTCTCCAGGTACAGAAATGTCTCATATTCCAGCTGGATCTTCGATCTTACTAACACAGTCGTCCAACAGGGGAAAATTTGCCAAGTTATCATTCTCTGTTCGCCGTTTCCAGAAAGCTAGCTTTTTTTAGAATACTTCTTGGGATTTCTTCCACTTTGATGATGTTGACACCAAGACCCTGCATCTGTTGATTTAGAGAATCAAAATTATTTTATATATACGTCAAAGTGAGAATGAACTCAGAATTTTCGAAGTACTCTCCGTGACAATGTCTGTACTCCCGCAAAAACAGGGGTTATTTCACACGCATGGCAAAAACACGATTCAGCACCTTTCCCTGTATAACCACTGAACGTTATAGGTGTACATAAGTACCTCAAATTCTGAGACGATTTCCTTACACAGCTCTTTGAATATGCGGTGCTTCATAGCACTATTTCCCACGTAGTTCACGCATTTGACAACAATTTTTAATACTTGTGTTAGTTTTAGAGGCAATGATTTTGTTGCCAACGTATGTTTATTTATAAAACAATACGTAACAATGATCTGTGGTGCATCATATTTCACCAGCCCTCCATAACCAGAGTGTAGTCCCATCATGCCTGGAGCTTTGTCCGAAAAAACTGCAAAAACCATATTCATTAAAAGATTCCTGCCTCTGAAGAAGTCCTCCAAGAGTTTCTTCACATCGACTGCCTTGGTTGTAGTTGTAAAAGGCTAACAAACTAAAAAAATCTTCCTTTATCACGTTTTCTTTCATATAATGCACGAATACAATACGTTGGCTTAGATTGGGAATGTCAGTTGTCTCTTGGAGCTCGTAGCCTAATTTTGCAGGGTTAGAAATCAGATCTGCAACCCTTTAAGCCAATATTCATTGCTCATGTCATATATTCTGCTGCGGATAATGTCAATTTAAAGGATTAGTTTGTCGATTGGTAAATAGCAGAGAACTGGAAAAGTAGCCTTTTCATCAAATCTGGCTCTCTTCATCTTGAATTCAGCAAGTGTTGTGTTATTGTATTTCCCATCTCCATGCAGCTTTATGAAGTGTTCCTTCAGTTTTTCTGGTGCAACTTGGCATTGCAAATCATGCATTGAGGACGCTGACTTCCATCACGTTCCTTTATACACGTGAATCCATACTGCACATATTCATCAGACCTCTTTCTTTTTTTTTTGCTGGACATAGTTAATAAGAAGGAGTTGAAAGATTAAAAAGAAAATAACAAATGACCTACAATCACTACTACTACAAGTTGATTACTGAGGGTACCAAGTTCCCAACAGCACAAAAATCAATGCTTCACCTGATCACCTGCAGCCAATGATGGGCAAGCGAACCATAAGGCTACAAGTAACAGGAATGGGCTGTATTTATTATGTGTAACACATTTTTACTAAGCAACTAAATATTTGTATTCCAGCACGGAGAAAAACACTTTTTTTAATCCCACAGTGTATCCACCCCCGTTGTTGTTTCATGTTGCCCCCCCGTTGATTGATGCAGCGATGTTGTTGCAAACTCGCACTGAAAACAGTTCGCCCCGGTCCACAGTCACGTGAGAGTATGATTGGGCAGAACCCCTGGGGTTCGATTGAACCCAGGTTAAGAACTACTATTCTATGCACTTCTGTTGTTTTTCGTTTGAAAAGTGGAATGATAATGGAGTTTCAGACAAATAATTTGATAAAATGATGGACATGTTTACTTACTCCAGATAGAAAATTGTATTGAAGTTCAAATTATCCTTAGATAAGCAAAATTGTTTTAAACTATTCGTTCCTGGTGGTCCTGTAAGAGATCCAAAAAAAATTTATAATGAAGAGATGTTTCGAGTCCAAATCGTATATTCAAATGAATAATTAACTCGTTGAATATTTAGATTAATACGAGACAATACTGTATCAACTGAATTATAGATGTTAAATTAATTGTTGTTTTAAACTTACATCAGTATTATCCCTTTCAAACCCATAATGAATTAAAAATAAAATGAACGATCAATAAAATAAATTCTTGATCTTTTTGATCATATTACAACTAATGTGAATTAATTTTTTCAATAACTTTCAATAATTGATAGGAACACATAGAGTATTTAGTTCAAAAACAGAGACTTTAGACATAAGGTTCAGAATTCTCAGTTACGTACGTAAGTCTATGTTTGATTCTGGTCAGACCAGATTTCTGGGCTCTGGAGGACAACTTTGTTTATTTGCTGAATCCAAAAAACGAATTATTGTACATACAGTAATAAAAATAAAATTAAAAAAAAGGAACATCTTTTAAGCAAGACAGTTAATGAAATTAATTAAACCTTGATTAAAATGGTCTAAATATACAAATAAATCCTACACAAGACATTATTAAGAAAAATAATGTATAGGTTGTAATCTAATTTAATAATTGAGGAGCAGATGTAAAAACTACTTTGTGTGTTTATCCTTTCGGCAAACATATGTACCTATGCCTTGATGATGTTTAATAATATTGATCGGTCGACAACAGGTGTATTATCTACATATAATACGATAAACAATTAAGTTACTTAAATTTTCTGTTCTAAACAAACAAAAATATTTTTCAAACATACGTATTTTTTTATACTAATATTTACTTTTTCTCACTGATAATATCGTAAAGTAAATTAGTAATTATATGCCCATATGATTCAATGTCAATAATACATACATTTATTTCATCCTACGACATTAAAAGTTATTAAAACCTTTCAATGAAGTAACAGGTGCGTCCGCATGAACATGTTGTTTTTGTTTTGGTTTGTTTAAGAAATTTTTTTGAAAATAATTCAAAGTTATTTTTTTAAATTAATTTTTTTGTAAAAAATTTCCAAAATCTTTCTATATTCACAATTCAAATAATGGTGTTTTGCTCAATGAACAATGACTGGAATGTCATGCTGGATCACATTTTTGACAATGTTGACAAGTTGACCTCCATAGGGTTACTTGGACCTTCTTCAGAATGTTGTTATGCCATGGTGGGAAGCCAAATACCATCCAGATGCAAGATTTATGTGGATTCAAGATTCAGAGCCTTCTCATGTTTTCAAAACTGTCATGTATTACTTCGACAGCCAGTTCCACGTCGTTATCAAAGCTGATGAGTTGCCTTCCAACACCCTTGAACTTAACCCGTGTAATTTTTAGTTGTAGTCAGAGATGAGAAGGAAAGTGAAGGAACCTCCCTATAGATCCTGAAGATCCCTGAGCTCTTTGTAAATAGTAACATGTCCCTTTTCATCAAGAAAGATGTAATAAAGCTCTTTTCAGCCTGAATGTTCCATTTACAGTTGGTGATCAATGTTGAGGAGAATCATGTTCATTGGTGAAATATCTAATTGCTCAATTTAAATGTCATATGTTATACATTTTGTCTTAAAATGTCATATACCATTATTTAAACTTACTTAAAACTATTGTCCGGATAATTCATTCCACCCCTGTATGTTGCTAATTAAAAGTTGCATTATATTAAAAACTTTCAACTCATTTTGGACACTTTTAGGAGAACTTATTATGAAACAAGAATTTAGTACCATTTAACCGGAAGCTGCCTGACGGATTCGAACAACAAAACAAAAATATTGTAGGGTATTAAAGCCTCAAAATAATGGTGGATGAGGATTTGTGTTTTTATTAAGTTGATTTCAATGCACACTCTCTAACGTACACATATAATATATAACTTTGCATTTGCTTTTTATTTTCTTATGTTTTCGATTGCTTTCTACTAAGTCCTCATCCTTATTTTCCCATAAGCATTAACTTTTCACTAGTATTTATTGAAATCTTTTTATTTTCTTAAAAACTTTATCTGTATATACACACATACATAATTTGTTAAAAGTCAAAAAGGAGAAAAGGTTTGATTTTTCTGTTAGTTTCCTTTCAAATTCTAACTTTGATATTTTTGGGGTTTTTAACGCTTCAACAAAAATTAATCCTTAGAAGATGTGTTTTGATTTAATACAAATGCTCATATAAAGAAAAGGAGAAAATCTCAAATAATTTGTTACTTCATATAACCAGTGAGGTAGAAAAAAATATGGATTTGACTGTAAATCAATCTGGATTATATTCAGGTTAATATTTTAAAATACTAGTTTCCTTTATTAAAAGTTTATTAAAACTTTTCAAAAATAAACAATTGTCAGCATGGATGCTAAAAGGTTAGGTCTTAGTAGATCAAGCAGGTCATAAAGTGCTCCCAAGGTATTATCTTCAAGATGAAAATCATGGTGGTTCCCAATCAGTAGTAGACTCTGGAAAAATCGGGATCAAGGCGGACATGGATACTGCGAGCAGTAGAAGTCATACTAAGTCAATCAGTGTAAGTGATTTGATTCTAAAAAGGTATGTGAATGATTTGGGGAAGGTTTCTAATGTACAACGACATCGGCAACAGCTTTCAACAGAAACCAAGGCTAACTCAGCAAATGGAAGAAACAAGTGCAATGTATATTTCAAAGAGCCACAAAGCAAATACCCCCTCATCAATAGGTGCCCCGTTCTCTCATCTGAGAGACATCAAAAAATTCAAAAGACGACGAGAAACTTCGTATTTTAAATTTAATGGAATATTTAATTATGAAAAAAATTATTGAAAATAAATTTAACATAAAATAAGTTGAAGGAACTGCTGTAGTAACACATATACCCCTTTGTGTGGTCATGTTCAATGCCCTAAGTTTGTATTGTTTTATTAAAGAGCATAAATGTGGTAAATAGCACTAACTTATATTAATAAAAAAAATATATATATTAATGAAAAAAAAAAAAAAATACAATATCAATAAAACATTTATTAAAAATAATGAATTTATTTTTATTACACCTATGAAAGAGTATTAAATTTTCTCGATTTTGCCTTTCGGTCGTAACAATTTATCACAACTACAAAAGACCATTTAATATGGTTTAAAAAAGGAGAACAGATGCAAAACATATGAAAATACTCACTTTTATATATTTTTTTAAATGGTGTTGTCAAATATCCCAAACTATAACGGAGAGGTAAACCAAAAGATTATCACAAATTTCCATTAAAATCTGAACAATTTCAATTTCAAACTTCAACATGATACCATTTATTAATTAATTATAGAATTTCAACAAAAATAATACAATAAATAGAAGTGTGTCTGAGCTCTGTTAATCATGCGGCAATGATGGCTTCCAGGTACTGACAAAAAGGTGTGGCACACGTTGTAGATGTAGTTCTCTATCTTAGCGTCCTAGTGCCTGCTGACAGTGGCTATGATGGCAACAGTGTTTGGATGACAGACATTGCAGGCCTCCCCCTCGACATTCGCTCAAAATAGTCATGGAACGGAGGAGATGGGTTTCATTCATTGTTGGTGCTAAAACTGGCCTTTCCACCCTCACTTTTTTAATAACTCTCTTGAAAGTATTGAGCTCACACAAGTATTTTTATGATATTAGTTGACTTTGAGAGTCCAAAATTGATGAAATAGTGTTAAAAAAATGTTAGCAACTTAGATTCTATGTCAACTATGTTTATTAATGGAGGGTGAATTATGTACTTTAAAAAAAAAATCTAATGAGTATATAATTATGTATTAAGTTTTTTACATTATTTTTAATGCAAAAAGTTAATAATTAGAAAGAAATTTAAAGTACTACAAAACCTAATTAGTTGTTCATACCACATGGAAAAGTTGTTTTTCTTTCCTTTAAAAAAACAAACAACTTAACTATACTTGGGATTACAATTATTCACAACATGATTATTTATTTTCAAACACTTGGCAATACCAATTAAATGAATCATAATTATTACCTTCACCGACCTTTGTTTGTATATTTATAATTATATTAGTTGATGAAACATTGTAGGAATGTTATATATCGGGTCCACTGTTATTATGTTAGAATACAAAATTATCTTTCGTTTGCTAAGAAAAACATTCTCGTAGTCAACATCCTGAGCACGCAGTACGAGAAAAGGATTGAGATAGCAACGCTCCTCCGTGTGGGATTGCCTCATAAGGCCATCGGGAGAAGACTGGGACATCAAGAAAGACGATTTACAAAGTCTCCATGTATGAAGTACATTGTAGATTGTGTTCATGGTGATAACTAAGACAATATTCTATCAAATCGACAACTGATTATGTGTTCTAAAGTATTGTTCAGAGGATTTTTTTTTTTTTTTCACATAAAGACTTTATTCGTTTAGAGAAGTTACATATATAAATAAAGATTTTAGTTTACAATTAAAACACTAAACTAAACTTTCGAACCATATGGGTAGTAGTGTATCAAATCTCCCATGTACTTCTACGTTAGATTAGAAGAATCTGGAATTTGTATGGCAAAGATTATTTTATCTGGTGCCTAAATTTTCATTTTGTCAGCTTCTCTGCAATCTTACTTCTACAACTCGAGGGAGCCAACTCTATGGCACGAGTTATTGTAGGAGCACTCGGCATATTTGAAGTGAGCCCGAATAAAAGAATAGCAGTCACGAATTTATCACTTATTCCTGCTATGTTAAGCAATATTAATTTTTTCAGTGAATGTAGTTAAGGACAGTACGCAAAAGCATAAAATCCTGCTATGTTAAGCAATATCAATTTTTTCAGTGCATGGCGTGAAGGGCAGTCAGCCAAAGCACGTATGTTTAACGTTCAAAAGTATGAAAAAATGACTAATCCAAACACAATAAGACTAAAATATTGTAAAACCTCTTCAATTCCTCACGTTAATTCATTCTTTGAAGACATTTATCTGGCATACGATTTTCTTCAAAGTACAGAGCCGTCCAGGCAAAATCTGGAACACCTTTAACTGCATAATGGTCAATATGGGAAGTGGTTTGAAATTTTATTTACAAGTTATAATAATCCAAACGAAAAAACTCATTCCATCTGTCCGCATCGGTCCGAATCTAATAGATTCTAAGACCCTTTACGATGTCTGCAGAGGGAGACTTTGTCCCAGTACTTGAGGATGAAGGCCTTCAAGGAATGGATGCTTTTGTGGGAATTGGTAGAGAGCTTCCTTTCTAACTCCCCCTAAAAGAAACAATCTATGGGATCCCCATTGGGAGAGTTAGAAGGTAGGGTCTTGGGTTCCCAAAATTACACTTTCTCTTCTTTCAATTTTTTTAGGTCTTATGGGACCTGTGAGAGGGGACTAAGTCTTTTTGTAAAATGAAATCGACGCCATTGGCCTAGGCTTTCATCCAAGGTATCACTTGGTCAGACAGTAGTTCACTGTATCTCTTAGCACCGACACTGTCTTTTGGCTCAGGAAGATGGCAGCATCTCACTGTAGTTACTCCTAATGACCCCACGGGTCATGTTTCTGGCTGGAGAAGTGGTTTTACAGACATGAGGGACATTAGCTCTCTCTATGGCCAACCATCTGTCGTTGTGGATGTTGTAGGATCTGTCGACAGTCTATTTTTTCTCATCCAAATAAAAGATGATTCGGTTTGTATGGGACTTAAAATCGTTCAGCAATTTTCTTCCGTGGGCAGTCCCTTTATTTTGTATGTAAGGATATTTCTTTTGTAAAAATGGTATGAATTCATCCTTAGGTCAGTGTTTATGTCCCTGGAGGCTGTTAAGTGGATAACTAGGTGATTTTTGGTAAGAACGTTAATCAGACTCTAAGAAGATACCTTCTCTGGGGATTTAAGGCCTACACTGAATATGGGATAACTTTTTTATCACTCCAGGACTTGTGGGATTTTCTCTTATAAGCCCCTCCTCCTTACAGTGGTTGTAGAGGTCATAGACAATGCTCTTTGGATACCCAAGCATCTTCCTGATGTACGCGGGTCTGTGTCCCGCCCAAGCTAATTCGATGATAGTGATCCTCCAGGTCTCCTCCCACTTTAAAATTTGAACAACAGAGTTAAATACTTTCCGTATGTTTTTAAAGATGGTTCGGATGTACCTGAACTGCCTGTAGTATAGTGTTGAAGGTAGTGAGATATACGATACGTAATCGATTCAAAGGCGTAGTTCTAGGAGCTACCTAACAATTTTGAGATCTTTAGGGAAACCCCAGCATATCTAGTGGAGGCAGGTATAATTATTTAACTCAGATCTTGCCTACAAATGATTATGCCACTAACTAGCTTTGAATCGGTGTTTTTAACTAGTTTTTATAAATTTAAATATACACATGAAAATTTGGAACAAAGGGATATAAAACTCGAGTTTTTTTGCTTCTTCTACAAAAAATTCGCCGTAAGACCATTTTCCATCCCATTTTGTATACCCTTCATCCAAGGTTAGTAGAAATACAAAGTTAGACGACCATGTAGACGGGCATGCTAGAAGTTTCAATCTAGTGTATTGTAGCAACTGCTGGGCAAGACAGGCAGATTTTGAGAAAACACGCAACAACTCATAGTCTATGACGTTACTACTGCTAGAATTTTCAATTTAATGTATCGTACCGATTGTTGCGCAAGAAAAACAGATTTTGAAAAAAGGAAAAAAAACACGCAACCACTCATTTACCTTGATGTCAATATTGAAAGCATGGTGGAAGTCAAACATCAGTCGTACATGTGTTATGGTATAACCTTATATTTCTATTAACCTTGCCTTCATCTGTTTCCGTGACCGGTAATTTCATTTATAGTAAATCCATTCCCTTTCTTTTCCTTCCTAGTAATTTCATTCCCAGTAAATTCATTCCCCGTAAAATTCATTCCGTACATTTCATTTCCACTTTGAAGATGGATATTTAGTGACGTCATACGGTTTATATTTCTAGTAGTTTTTTCAGTAGGACTGTAGAGGGAGGCCTTGGCAGACGGCACTGGGGATGAGTGATGACTAGTGATTTATGGGGGACGTAATTGAATGATATATGGTGCTTAAGGATTAGAAATGACGTCATGATAAATCTCAGCAGTGAGTAGGAATGGAATCTGAATCTGTTGATAATATTAATACCTTGAGAAATAAAAGTAAATCCCGCCATTACTCTTCTTCTTCATCTATTTCCTTGGTATAAACACTATAAATCATTCATATCCGTCTCCCATCCATCATTAATCATCCATGACTCTCCACTCATTTCCAGTGTTGACTGCCGACTCGTATGACGTAACTTAATAACCCTCTTCAGAACAGAAATGAAGCTTTCCAGAATTATTTTACAGGGAATGAATCTACTGAGAATGAAATTACTAAGAATGAAAAGGCAGGAAATTAATTTACTAGGAATTAAATGACCTAGCACCGTTTGCTTCTTCCTTTTGCCACGCTAATGATTTTAATCTTACTAACTATGTCGTAATGCTAATCCAAGTCCGTTTGTCATCTCTCACTCATACATATTTAACATTTTATTATCTCAGGATTCAATTTATATCTGTATATGACGTATGTAAAGTATTAATATAAAAGCTTTCTTCTTACTTTAAGAATGGTTCTATTAATGTTTAATTTGTTTGTTCTTCTTATTTCATGCTGTAAGATAATATTAAAGCGAGATGTGATATATACGAATGTATGCGTATATGAGTGATTTTTATCATGATAATCTTTTAATCTTCTTATACAAACTACATAATATATAATTTTATCTATTTCGAGTCTTGTTATACTGGGTGGTCCATAAAAATTATAACAAATTACCATTAAAATTTGAATAATTTCAATGTTAAACTTCAAAAATATATTATTTATTAATTAAATATTGAATTTCAACATAGTGAATACCATAAATAGATGTGTATCTGAACACTCTTAATCATTCATTTAGCCGTCCTTAGTTGCAACGATGGCTTTGAGGCGGCGACGGAAGGCCGGGTACCCACTGGCGTCCCGGTGATGGCTGACAGTGGCATTGTTTGGATGACGGACATTGCACACAAAGGGTGAAGTGGAGGGGATTGACATCACGATATAGGGAGGGGGGGTAAATTCTTCTTATTTTTTTTTACTAACTAACGGTTATTTTTACTTCTTTCTATTGGAATATTATTTATCAAATGTATGATATCACTAAGTTTACTGCAATCTTTATGATTATTTTAAGGAATCATCAATAAATTTGTTAATTGATTACACTTGTCCAAATAGTTTTAACTTTTAATTTTGCCATGAAAGGAGATGGTATTTTTTTAGCCCAAGAAACGTGAAAATTTTATTTCTTCTGTTCAACGAAGAAAATATTAATTGGTTTGCACTCAATCGAAAGATATAACTTTCATCAATGAGATTTGGCTCAAGAAGTGTTTGGGTTTTGATATGATCTGATGTCATTTTTGCATATAAAGACATCTTTAGTAATAATATTATTCAAATTAATTGGTGATTTTGGTAGGAGATCCAACTTTGAGTAAACTATTACTTAATCTTATATATAGAGAGATAATTCAAAGTGTCTGTGTAAATATCTTTGTTGGCTGCCAACACCGTTAGGCCTGGGAAGATGAATTTTGCATGGGTGATTCTTACGCCAGGCCAGAATAAGATGGGTATGCCGATTTTCGATCTTATAAAGGGAGTTTATTCTATACCCAAAACAAAAAAAATGTTTTTTAGTGTTTACTTTACAGTAATAAAAATTGCTATTGCTATTTTTTTACAACATTAGTGCAAAAACGTTTTTTGTAATTTTTTGAAAATTAAGAATTGGCAATTTTTTGATTAAAAAAAGATAGACTTCTCATCCTGAAAATTTTTTCATGCATATTTATTGGTAGGTTTTTAAAAAAAATATTACATAATATTTTTTAAACTCATAATTATACAGTTTGTATAATATACAGGAGCTTTATTATAATATATATAAACATACACTCAACCAAGCAACGCCGGGTAACACCTTGCTAGTATGCTCTATGTTTAAAACTCAAATATTTAGGAAATTTCATTATTTATGATTAATAGAATAAAATGTTGAAATCAAATAAATACTCATCCATATTTTTAACTCATTTACCATGACCCAAATTTTATTGTACTTTAATTTACGTACTTATTACATACATTTTAATGTCCAATATGTATCTTTATGAAGAGTAAGTTTTGCTATGTTTTACATCTTTAACTAGATTATAAGTTGGTATAACAAGGATACTTTTTAATTATATAAAATCTTTTTTGATGTATACATATATATACTCGTAAACTTTTATTTAGATAACAATTAATGTTTAAGAATTAATTTAATTTTTCTAGTAAAGATACATTTGAAGAAATAAAATTTCACATTATAGCTTAAAATTTTTCTACAAAATTAAGGATTACAAACTAAAATATTCATACATCTAAGTTAAAACATTAATATCTAAATAACACAATATTCATAAAATATCAACTGAAAAAAAATCAATCAAATAATCAATTTTCCGTCAACTTCAAAATATATAAATAAATAGCAAACCAAACAAAAACTAAAAACTCCTAAAATATAATTATGCAATTGTTTGTTAAAGAAAACTTGTATTTAGGCTAATAACTTGCATGTTTTTTTATTTATTTATTTGGTTGCTTTTGACTAGTGGCTAAAAACAACAACATTGTCAACATACGATAAAATATAATAAAACATTATGATAAAATATAATAAAACAATTTGATAATATCTAATGAAATAATATGGTAAAATGAAAAGATATAATGTTGTGTGGAATTAAAGTAGATTTGGATTATTTTTAAAAGTCTCTTAAAACCGCAAAGTGAAAATGTTCTTCTCACCTTTTCGGGGAGGTTGTTCCATATCCGTATTGTTCGATTAAAAAAAGCTATGTTGGAGGTAATTAGTATTTGCCAATGCTTGAACTAAGTAAAAATCGGAAGACAACCTAGTTATGTACACGCTAACACATAGTTTGGGCTTGATATTACAATGAGTCAGTCCATTAATAACTTTAAACATCATAACCACATCCTGAAGTTTCCTCCTCTTTTCAAGTGACAACAGCCCGACTAGATGTAAACCAACCTCATAGGATATATCGCCGCATACCATCTTAATAAAGCGTTTCTGTACATTTTCAAGAGCATTGATTTCCTTTCCATACATTGGATTCCACAACTGAGAAGCGTTGTTTAAAATAGGCATAACATATGCTTCATATTTCTGGTCTTAAAACTCCTTTTAATAGACCCAATCACTCTTTTTGCTATTCTAAAAATACTGTAAATGTGAGTGTTGAATTTCATGTTAGAAGATGTAACTGAGGGCATTCCATAAAATTGTGTCTTATGGTGTTAAACAATTTATTATCATTTTTACATGGAGTGATGAAAAACCTCATTCCTGTGGATATTTGAAATTGAGCTATGAATTTTCTTTCAAAGCTATTAGGAAAGTTGATGATAGAGCTCAATATACCCATTTACTAAGTCGATTTAATTGCCTAATCTATCCATCACATCTTGATCTTGCAAAGCCTTCTTTTGAATGAGAAAACATCATTTTTAAATGCCAAGGAGCTAAATTGTGTAGTTTGGCATGTCTTATGATGGGAAAAGTAGACTTTTCGGTAAGCAAAAAGTGAACACAAATATCATGTATTGTAAGCTGATTTTTTGTGAGTGCCTCCATTCCATAAGACATAGGCTCAAGTAAGTTGATAATAAAAAAATTCTTTCATAGATTCTTTCGAATATATTTTGATGTTTAATTATATTATACAGTCTCAGACTTGATCAATGGTGACTCTTTAAAACTATTCCAAAATATAGGCAAGAGTAATAAACATAGAATTATTATACAAATAGAGTGACTGTTTGCGCAGTTGTAGCAGTGTGTTGCTGCAAATATTGCGTCTATATCAGTTAGAGCAACCTCTTATATTTCACAGTAAAATTTTAATCTATACGAGTATATATTTTATTATATTCTATTCCTCGATTCAAACGTATGCCAAACAGAAAGAAATAGACTGATCGGCCTTAAAAAAAGAAGGTTACAGAGTCCCCATAATGTTTATCAGTCTTCTTTTTAGTGACCTAATGCGTTTTGCTTTTCATAAAGTAATATTAAATCAACACACAAAAATCTGTCTACTCCATTTTTGAAAATCACTCCACTTGCTCGATTCAAATGAATGCTAAACAGAAAGAAATGAACTAATCTGGCTGAAAGTTGATGTGTGCTCTTCCAAGAGATAACCTTTATACACTCCGTTAGTGCCATATCTCGGACATTGCATGGACTTCTCAAACGACTCTCGAAGCTGATAATATTGTAAAATTTCCCTGCTTCTTTTTTGATCAGTATGAAAGTAAAGATCTTGTTTGCTCTCACAGTCATCCAACTACGTTCAATACCTTTTTTTTTTGTCTACAACCAGAATTCTAATGAAGTGTAAATATTTATAAAAGAATAAGAAATATAGAGAGAGTTGCAACACTTGAGACAACGATTAACTTTTTTCTGAGAGATACAATTAATAAAATATCCCTTCAATAAGAAAATTTTGAACTTTGACAGTAATATATCACAAGAATCCTTAATTTAATTGTTATACTTTATAAGTTACATCACAAACAATAAGCAACTGGGTGCATAAGTTTAAAAAAAAACATTATCAAAACAACTACTTTGACCCCTCAAAAAAAGTTTGTATCTTATATCATAATGAAAAGTTGAATTTTTTTTTCCCACAATAATATTATATAATATCATGTTATGCAATTCAAAAAATTATAAAAAATGTTACTTTTTAAAAAAAGGACCAAATGCAACCGTATAAAGTTTTAACTTTTTTAATCTTCCCCCACATATTTCTAAAAGTTGATTACAACATATGTTATGCATGTACACTAGAGCAATGTAGTTGCCCCCGAAATTAGAAATCATTTTCAGAATCAACGGAACCTAATTTTAGTAATGCAACTAGGTAAGTAGAACACAATTACAAACTTTTTGCAAATTTAGTTAACGTTTACCTGTCGTAAACTTGTCCTTTCACATTTGCAATTTCTAAACAGGTATGAAGCAAAAAAACAAACTGTTCATTATTTTAAAAACATGATTTGCATTAAAATATTCCTTTGAATTAGGTTTAATATGCAGGATAGAGACTGAATAGAACGAAACTACAGTCTATAGTCCAAATAAAAACAAATACTTTGTTATATACGTGTACTAGCAAAGGATTACCCAGCGTTGCTCCGTCTCAGGAAAGAGCGGGAAATCACATTGGTCAATATTATTCCCCCTCCCCCATCCAAAAATATAATTGGCACCCCTGTCTTAGCCTGACCAGACTCAAAAGAGGCACCCGTGCAAAATTTCTGCCTCTTAGATCCCACGGTGTGGGCACCTATATAGGAAACAAACTCTTTGTGAATTAAAGTATATCTTGTTTGTAGGAGTGAAAATGTTCTGATATATTAAATTGAGAATAGAGGAAAATTTCTGATGTGACAAGAAAAGTTTTAAACACAGATTGTCATTGTTTTGAACGGGGAATGGTGAGATTTGGAAGATTATAGTTTGCAAAGTTCTCGGAATAATTTTGTGTATACACTCATGAAAGATGTGGAAAGTGGTAACTCATTAGATTTGATATAAATTGCATTTGTTACCTTATCTTTTAAAGGGCATATCGAAAATGAACTTTCGCTTATTAAGATCCCTACCACAAAGTCCTCTGTAATAAAAAAGTGAACTATATATATTTCCAACTTCTATTTTTAATAAGGAAGAAGATACTAATTTATAGGTAATGTAGAATTCGAAGGTACACAAAGTAGAAGTTCACCTTAAGTGAGACTATTATCAGAGTTCATGGATGTTTTCTACATAAGGAAGAACGTAAAGAATCAAACGTCTATTGTCTCTACAAGTTATGCTCATATCCGTGCCATGTATATATTATACAACGTGCAACAACATAGATTCCTTTTTTTATAATGCATATAAATCAGACTGTAGTTCCGAATGTGCACCATTTTAAAGTTTGCTTGGAAATAAAGTTATTCGTTATCTTCTGTAGGTGTAGTAAGAAACTTTTTGCTGTTGAAATTAAATAATGCCAAAAAATGGTATAACAGAATAATTTATAAATAAACTAACTGTAATTTGTTTTAATTTAGTTATAATTGATTCAATTTATCTAAATCAGTTGATTGCTTCAATTTCTAATATACAAAAAAGGATTTTTTTTAAATTTGAAATTTGCAAATTCTTTAAATAGAAATAGTTCCACAGATAATGATGCTAAAGTATGCTAAATGTATACATATCAGGCTTAAAAATGAAGAAAGCACATTTTATTGTAAATTGGGTGGCGTTAATGAACTATTTGGTGATTTGGCAATGCCTGAAGGCCATTTTCCAACCTGGTCATTTAAAATGATAGTATGATAAATTGGAATTATTCATAAGCTAATTATATATATATATAATTCATATGTAAATTAATAATGTTAATTCTAATAATAATTAAAAAGATTTTTTAATTAATTATATTAATTAATGATCTGAACAGAAACGCAATGTAGTAGTATGTGGTTCCAATTTATTTTTAACTTTTATCGTTGTAATATTGTTAATTTCACTTCTCCGTTATCAATTAATTATAATTAACCCGGACCCGGGAAATATTTTTTCTCAATGTAAGATATCCAAATGGATTAGGAGTCGAGTGTCAGAGATATTGCATGAATGATACATTGTTATATTATAGGCAAATCAATGTTTGTTTGATTTATATTGGCACTCATACAGAAATGACTAAATTTACTAATAGCAAAAAAGAAAATTTGGAAGTATGAGGATTTGTTCACCAGGTGGTTTTATAGACTGTGTAAAATCTAGGCTGTAACATCCCCAATTTTTCAAAGAAAATCGTTCAAAATTGGCATTTTGTACATTATTATTTACTTATTTATACACATTATGGAGCTGGTTCCAATTTTGCATTTCAGTCATTGCTTAGCTTATACGTTATTTTTATTTATTTCATCAAGAAGCATGTAAAAAAACCAAAAAATGTATCCATCTATCTGTGGAGCCAAAAACATTTCAACTTATGTGTTATTCAATATTTGAGGCATGCATTAAATTTACAATTGTATGATTTTTCGAATATTTTTTATTTTTTGTAAATCAATTAAAACAATTTTTTAATAATAAAAAGCATGTATAAACAATTTGTATTCATGCTACTTTTAATTTGGGGATTATTTTAATGGTAAAAATGACTCTGAAAGATAAAAGTCCAGTAATACTATAATCCCAGATATTTCAGAATTCAGATGATTAAGAAAAAACTTAGATCAGTTTGGGATTCTCCGCTTAAAGATGAATTCTTTTTTGGCTGGAATGCATTTGTAGAAAATGAATGTTCACCTGTCTGATTCATAATAGAGAAGAGACGAACCGAGAGCAGTGATTTTAGGTTTGTTATAATCACTGATGTGTCAGAAAAAAAGAAATTTGGCTGTGGTGAGGCAAACCATTTATAAGGTTTGAGAAAAGACTCAAAGATGAGGTCGTAGGCTAACACATGGAAATAAAAGACGTAAGTGCATTAAAAGTGTAAAATCCCTATGACTTTTAAATTTTTGAAAATTGACATATTTTTGGAAAAAAACGTGATCTTATTTTAATATCTTCCGTATACTGCGCACTAAAGCTTGTTAGTCAAGTTAACGAATTTATTTCAGTTAAACTTGTATTAAAAGTTTTTTATAAATATCTATGAAAAATAAATTTTTATGTCTCTAAAGGAATAATAAAAATATATAAACAAAATTTTATCTGCGTATCACAGCCCGTGAGCGGCTATTGATACACAATACACAAAAAAAAAATGAACACGTTTTTTTACTTAGATTAATAAAAAAAGTGCAAATTTGGATGACCTTAAAATTGATTACCTTTTTGGAGGAAAAACATCTATATAGTCTAGTTTTTAATGAAATAAATATCTTATAAAAAATATGGCAGTGAAATTTTAGCAGGAGGTAATTTTACAAAAAAAAAATGACCACCAAGATCATTTGAGGCTGAGAACAAGGACGAAGTTAAAAATAGAAATACATAACATAAAAATTGTTCAAACTTTGTGTATTGCAATTTTTTTTCAAAAGGAACACATTTGGACTCTCAATTTTTTACTTTTCACAGCACACTAAGTGATTTTATTGGCACGCTATTCTAGATATGTACATTGTTTTTTTAATTGAAACGAGAAAAGTAGGATTATAAATCAACAAAAATAGCTTAATCTTTTAATTGTCACAGTTAATTTGTATCTATACTATAGAAATAAGACTGAACACAATGTAATGACACATTTGTAATTCATATTAGGATCTGATATATAATAAAACTAGGCATTAGAGAGATATATTTTTGATGGACACTCAATTTCATATCTTATTATTTGTTGAGCTCATTTTGACATCCAATAGTTTACTATTTTCCTTGGTATTAATGAAAAAACCATTGACATTGTTATAAAACACAGGGACATCAACATTGGTGACGTCATCTCAAAACACTCTATACAAGACTTTTACTTACCCCATATATATTTATGATCTCTAAGTCTTGTAATCTTATTACATCACTTACAGGACTAGATAATAAAATGTATTCACAATGTACTTTAAACAAAACGATTAATACTCTCTAGTTAATACTTTTTTTTAATGGTATATATTTATATATGCTTAGTATAGTACATAATATGTATATTTCATCATCTTTATTTCATCCCAGCCATTTTCGTCCCTGTATTTAAAAAAACTACATACAGATTATGGCTTGTGTTAGAATAATAACCTATAACATACGAAAAAACGTAGAACTTACAAAACGTCGAATGGAAATTATTATGCAAATTTTTAAAAGAGATCGTAGGTAGAGGGCAGGTTCAACTTAGAACCAAATAATGTGGAGGGTTGAATTTTAAATCCAGATTAAGTTTAGACCTCAATATCTTGACAACCCTGATATCTATGTTTATGAAAATGTGCTCATAAAATTCATCGGACAAAACTGTGTAATAAAAATACAACATCCATGAGATGTCCCCCAAATACGAACTCTTATAAGCCATTATTTTGTGCTTCCGTACCAGTTGTACGCCCAAGGACGAAAATAAATCCACAGATAATTTTACTTGAGACCGTTAATAGATGTTAACAGGTCCGGTAATATGCTAGAATTGTATATTGGTAAAATTTGTCCAAATTGAGTTATTCTAAACGGATTTATTCTGGAACACCAAACACTTTTATTTTTTGGGCAAAGAAAATATGACCTCCTAGCTTGCTGGATCTGAACCCCTTGGACTGGGTGTCTTGGAGAGATAATCCAATATACGTGCACATAACACAATTGGTTCCTTGTGGGCTTCGATCTTCCTCATCCAGGCCTTTGGTTGAAGCTGGAGGTGGTTGGTTTGAGTGATTGACTTGAATATGGACCCTGTCATGTATGAGCAAAAGATTTGTGAATTGATGTATTCATTTTTGGAAAAATTATATTATTACTATTATAATAGTTCCCCTATGATACAACACTTAATGCTCACTATTACATTGGAGGCATGGCAAAGGGATGTAATATGGACTATTTTTACCAGCAATTTCATATAAAAGACATATAGATCACCATGCATTTTAACATGCCTGAGCTAACTATTTAGTAAAAAACTATTTTGTACCTCCTATTTTGAATTATACCCGAACAAGGCTTTTGTTAATATAATTTTGAATAACTTTTCTACGTTTTGTACATTCGACATTATGTCCGAGCACCTTTTAAAAAAAAAAACTTGGAAAGATAGCTCGTCGCTGACTTGTAGCTTCTACTCAAAAAAGTCTTCCAGAATTTTGTACCTCTAAAGCTGCCATTAGTGAGTCTTTGCTAAGTCTATTAATTCTCTTGTCCTCCTTCTTGGCCATACCAAAGTTAAGCGAATTAAGACCAAGTGGGGAGTGTCTACACAAGAGTGACAAAAAAATAATTTTTTTAGGAAAAGTAAATGACTTAGGATAAAAAATGGTTCGTAGTTGTATAACAAACAATTAAAAAAAGTTTGTACAGTTTTGAAAAATATTTAAAGGTGGTTCAAATGTCCTAGAGTTTTCAAAATTAAAAAAAAAAACAGAGTATTTTCTTGAAAACTGTCCATATACCTCAGATTAAAGTTTTTTTTGTAAAAATAATAAATTGAGCTTATTAAATTTATAATCAAATATATATTTTATAATTATTATAAACTAAAACCAGCAATAACAATCTAGGTCATCCTAGTCAAAGATGGTACTTACAAAAAAATACATCAAGTCTATAAATTTTTGTTCTTTTTCTTCATGATGTATCAAATAAATAACTTATGATATGTAGTTATGACTCGTCATTTGTTATCAACCCACTATATTCTGAGATGAGCGCCACTCCTCTTTCAGCAAGATAATTGCATAGGTGGAGTAAATAAACTTTTTCTGATTCTCCATGTAGTCTTTCTACCATTCAGAAGTGCTGGATCAACTTTTTTTTTTTAAAACTATTAGGCAGCATTCAAATTTACTTAATAATTTTCTGAATTCTTCGTGACAAAGTTGTCAATATTTGTATGAATAAAATCATTGATTATTTTTCCCCCTTCTGTACTTAAGTTTGAGTGAGCTAAGCATTTTTTCTTTTTAAGTTAAAATTACTATAATATCGAAGAAAGCGAGTCCAATGATTTCCGTCGACAAATACCATAAATGTTGGGGAAATCTGCAGGCGGTAGATTTGTCAAAATCTGAATTGGAGGCCTGAGATGCATTGATCCAAGTTTTGATACATACTCTTACAATGAAAATACAAACATCACGTAATCCTAGATCTTCACTTGGAGTCTATTTAAATCATAATCTATACATAAAAATTTTGAAACTATATATGACTATCAAAAGCCAACAGACTTGGTGCATTGCACCATTCGATATGAACTTAACTCCACAATCAAGGGCATGTACCAAAAATATAATAAATAGTTCTAATAATTTTCTATCTTTACCTCTTAAAATATTTTTTTAGATTATCTTTTGCCAATTCAATAGTATTATTTCGTTTGCTTTCCAAAATATTGCCCACATCATCGTCTGCAGTCCTTTTGAGCAAAGATACATCTTTTGACGATCTGGTACCCATACACTCTTTGAAAAAAGTTGTGATAACTGTTTTCATTGTCTGGTGTTTATTAGTTAGATAAAATGCAGCTTTGGGTCATGTAGAGGTAGCCATTATTATTGTTTTAAACTGATAGGTAGAATGACTCAATGGTAAAAGCATTTTCAAATACAGCGCATATATTTTTTCCATTTGTATTTAAAAATATATATATACTAAATATGAATACACTCTTTGTTTAATTTAAAACTCAATCATAATTTATTTGATACATCATCAAGAAAAAACAACAAAAATGTATCCAAATGATATATATTTTTAGTAAGCACAATGTTCGACTAGGATGACCTAGATTTTTATTGCTGATTTTATGTGTTAAAATTGAATTAAAATGGTAACTTTCCATGAAAAGGTAATAAAAAGGTCATTTAGGCGAGGGTAATTTTTTTTATTGAATTTAATGCGCATGAAACGTAATTGTAAATTTTAATATTTATCAGTCCGCAAGTTGGGTTACAATATGTTAAAGAAATAAATAATTGTCAAGAGCTAAATTTTAATCAAGATCAACTTACTTTATTTTGAACAAATTGATATTATTTTTTTAAATAATTATGTAATAAAACTTAATTTATTTTAAATTTAATAAGTTCAATATAATGTTTGAATAAAAAAGCTTTAATTAGAGGTATATGGACACTATTTAAGCAAATTCTCAGTTTCCCCTTTAAAAATGTAAATTTTCAAAACTTTACGGCCGTTGAGATACCTTCAAAAAAATTTCAAAACTGTTAAAACTTTTTTAAATGTTTTTTTGTACAAATAGGAACCATTTTTAACATGAGTCTTTTATTTTCCCAAAAAATTGATTATATTGTCACCTTAGTCTACACTTCATTTGCTACACTGGTAACAAACATTTTTTTCTCACAAATTGCTGCTGTGGAAATATTTATTACTTTAATAACGAAATTTCTGCACAGCCTATTCATAATTTAATAAAATTAAAAGTAATGGGGCATTAATCCTGAAGCACCTTGTACATCCCCTCTTATATATTTTACATCCAATTTAATCCCCAAGCTGACAATTTATCAAGCGGACATGCAAAACTCTATTAGAAAATTGATTTCCGTATTTATTTGATCAAAATAAATAATTAACACATTTTTATTATGAAATTTGCATAACCTTGTGTTACTTTCTTGGGAAAGACTGAAATACTAATATTTCGTACCAATTCTTATATCAAAATAGTTATTGCTATTTGCGTAATTTTTGCTACTTCTTCCCCAAAAAGTAAAAAACCAAAAATTCGATTCTGGCAATTTACATGTAAAAGTGCGTACGCAGTTTTTTAGTTCAGGGGTTGGGACTAGCTCAAAATTTGTAAGACTTTTTTATGAAATTTGTTTTTCTTGTTTCTTTGATTAAAGAAAATTTGGTTTAGGGTGGGTTTCTGAAATTTGATGGCGTTTACGTCAACGTTAATCTATTTTTTTATGACACAGTAAAGCCAAAACTACAGGTGGTAATACTGTTAATTGCATAGTACCTTTTTAAGTAATTCTAAAAAAAATTATATCAGAAGCTATAGAGTGATACAGTGATGTATAATTGAAGCTAGGCTTTATGTTTCGATGAATAAAATCGAAAAAGTCCAGTACAAAAAAGAAAGAGTACATCCAACATAAGTTATTTAACAATTATTTATGTATAGAGTTTAGTTTGCCACTTACCTTAGTGCAATATTAAATGTAACCAATATTACTAGCCAAATGTCTTTAGAAGTTCCCCCGCACACTGAACTGCAATAAATGGGATCTGTATCAATCCATTACTCCTAGGATTTCATATTTTTCCTTTTGGATATCTAGGTCACACTTCTTCAGATCTTCAACTTCATGAACTATTCAAGGGATCTCGCCTCTTTCTGCCTCATGTGGTAGACCTCATATCTTTTAATAGAAAGATCCTTCATTGTGCAGATACCTTTTTTAATCAAGGTCTCGGAGCGTGACTTCTGTCCTTGTGAATCATTGCATCTATGTTAAAAAAGGCATAAATTACTCTAGATCTTCTACGAAATCATTGTATACTTTCAAAAAAACTAAAGAGTTCCTTAAAATGACTGAATTTACACCTCAAAGTCCCAGTGACGAACGTAAAGAGTTCTAATCCTACATTCACTGATCATCTGTTAAAATTATTGAGTCATTTTATGGTTAAGGCAACACTTCTTCGTCTTGTACTCTTAGAAAACTATTTATTTTATAAGATTTTGTTTATAAGATGTTTACAATCAAGACATAACTCATCTCAAACACATTGATATAAATTTTATTTATAAGGTAGAGTTTGTAATTATATAACCTGGACACTTCAAGCCTGACCCCTAATTATTATTTGTGTGCCTCTTTTGTCATTGGGAAAAAAGTGGAAGATGATCATACACTTTTAAAGATAATGTGTCTCTCTTTTCTCGATAGTTTTGTATACAATACATACAATATCTGTTCTGCTAAATAATATATTTATTTATATATAAAAATGGATCGTTTCATTTTGTAAAAGTATAACTTACATTTGTTGGTAATAATTTTAGAATCTATATGTTTTATATAATATTTATAACTTTTTTTCGTATCATTTGTCATTTTAAATATGTCCTTCTCAAAACTTCTATTAAAATGTATAATTGATATAATTGTAATTGAGTTTTTTTTTTTAAATATACCCTTACTTGTCTAACTTATAATTAGAGACATACGTTATAATACTTTAAGAAATTATCTTAATAATGTTCACTATTTCAATGTAACTATAAATCCGTCATTCTTCATAATAAATAATTATTATTATTATCACAATATAATACCATGCTTCGTACAAATTCAAATAAAGTAAATACTGATTATAATTTAAATATTGAAATTCCCTACTTATCGTGAATGGATCTCTTCTAATGTTGCAATCATGGAATTTCCTTCGCAAGGAATGATTCCAAACGGATCTCTTGAGATGGATGATCAAGTTAAAAGTATCTTTCTTCAATCTCCTCCGTCTGGTTTTGGTCCCATCTCTTGAAGATTCTGCAAAATTTCCGTATTTATATTTCATCAATAAAAGAGGCCATGATTTTTGCAGTTGTAAGTTAAATTGTATCTGGATTTACGAATAATGAAAAACAACTGCTTGAATAGTATCAAAGGGGATCTTAGCTTCAAATAGTATGCAAGGTGTTTGTTCAACATCTGTTTCTTTGGGTAAACACTCGGGTATGCTCCATTGATTCGAACATGTAGATGTGCAATCTATTTAAGATAATTATCAGTCTTTTTAGTGTATTTTAACAATGATGGGATAAAGGCAGATTTTATTTCTTCTCATAATTAGTATATTTATTTATATATAAAATTGTCTCATTATATTATATATATATATATAATATAAATTTTTCGCTAATAGCTTGTTTAATATATTAGTAATATTTGATATTAAAAACTTCAATTTCTTATCATTTGTCATAATTAACTTGTTTAATTTTCTGTGTATAACTTTTCTTAAAATTTCTAACTAATATTTTTTTTAAATAGTTAATCATTCTTTTATCTTAGTTTTTTTTTAATTGACCAATACTTCTTTAACTAAATATGAAAAAAATACTTTATAATAATTAAATATACCTATACACTCTGCTTTTGTTATTTGTAATATAGAAGTTTCTTATTTCTAGAGCAGAATCATGTGATATTTACTCTATCCTCCAAAACCACAGCATCATATGCAGCTGATTTTTGTAAATTTACTTTAATCAATATTACTCTTTCTTTCTCTTCAACTCACAATTACGGATCACCACTCAAATACCTGCAGAGATTTAAACAAGTTTCTATATTTGTTTAAGAAACAAATAGAATCTAAGGGTTCTTCAATTAGTATCGTATTACCTATAAACATACCATGTATTACAATGTACATTAGGGTGAGGATCGTGGGACTTAAAATTCTAGTAGAAACCTTCTGGATGCCAGTACTGGGGCGCCATGACAGACAACTACATCTGCAGATGGTACCAGGCATTCCGCCACTACCTGGAAGTAATCATGGGCGCTGAGGGCTGCTACATTTATGACTAGGAGAGCTCAAGAAAACATCTACCTATATATATAGTTTGAATTTTGTTGAAATTCTATTCTTAATAAGTAAAGAATATATTGTTGAAGTTTAAAATTCCAAATGTTTATATATTAATGGACCACCTGGTACTTCGGATAATGTCAACATTTCATTAAAAAAAAAAAAATTAATCAAAATTTGACTGTATTTTAATGAAATTGAACAAATATAAGTGTAACAACGACTATGTGTACTCATGAATGATGTACGACCAAAGTTGAAAATCCAGTGTAGAATAGGTATGTTAAATAAAAAGAAAACAAAAATCAAAATGGTAAGCCTTATAATTTAAGAATATTTTTGAGGAGAGAAAGAATTAGATCGGCTACAATCAGCTGTAATAAGAGGGGAAGGAGAAAATGATATAAACAAGGACATTTGCTAGTATTACTCCGATTTCGATCCCCAATTCTACTCTGAGCCCAACAATTACTTAAATTATTGCTCCGCAACAAATCCTCATTGTTACTCTCTGTCTTTTATGAGCCCACATGAACGTTCAAACAGTTTTTGAATTTAACTGGACCTATTTAGAACAGGATGTTCACTACTCAGGAATTCCATAATAATTACAACTGCTAAGAAAAAGAAAATTCCTTCTTTATACTACCAATTACAAATAACGGAACACCTAAAAAACACAACGGATTTACATCATTGCGTATGAAAAACAATGAGCTTTAAGCCCTCAGTGGTCCTCAGAATAGAATTGATAATCGACATCGAAGAATCCCTACCTATTTCTTTACTTGATACAAAGTAAGATAGTTGTATATTCACTTTTTTGAAAGCTTTTTGCAGTTACTTTAATGAAGCGTCATAACAGATATGGTTTTTCTTCTTCATGATGTCGTTCCTTATTTCGGACTGAAGACTGTATTCCCATCCAACTCGATCCATTCCAATTCAGTCATGTATATCAGTACTCAATCTTCTAAAGTTATATCCTTAATGACGTAATATTTATTTTTTAATCAGTTCTAGTACTGACATTCCGAAGGACCGACAGTCTTAAGGACCGGTCCTAAAACTGTACCAGACTATACCAAATAAATGATGACAGATACAGCAATATATCTTCAAACAACCAGATTTATCATGTCTGTTTTTATGTTTAATTAGGATTTAAATTGCGTATCATGTTTTGGACGACACAGAAAGGGGGAGTGCTCAAAAATAGGATTTTTTCCGGACGGATATTTCTATGACCCTTACATAAATTTCTTCAAAGTGTAAGTATTTCTTGGGCACTAACCTCATCCTAATAATATAAATTTACATTATATATGTTTGTTTACAGTAATCAAGAACTACAAATTCACATTTCCAAGAAGAAAAACCATTGAAAGTGGGAACCAGCATATTATGTTCAATGTGGTAAGGTAGATGATGATAGTTGGACAACTCTTTGTTTTTGTCTGAATGACTCCTAGCTGCTTCCACTAGTAGACTCAACAAAATTTTAACATAATCTACTTACATTCCTCTATTATTATTTGCAACAGTTTTTGCACTTTTTCGCAGTCGCAACACTATTTGTTTTTAGTGCAATTACTTCGAGCTGCTCCCAACCAAACTGGTCAAAATTTTAACATAACATACCAATGTATTTCTGCTATTAATAAGAATATATTTAAGATTACACCTAAAAATTGTAAATTGTAAGCATTTTGGGGATGTAAAAAAAGCAGAAGATGGAGAAGAGGGGCTAAGCTGTCATGCCGTTTCATTCAATTAATTTCCAACAATTCCTGAATATTACTCAATAGCACACACCACACACACTTATGATTACTCTCCTCAAGAATGAAAAAATAGCCAAGGAAGTGCTTTAGAATAATTAGTTGCCAACAAGCTTTTTATAGGGTGCAAGCTACTTGCACCCTATAAAAAGCTTAGAATGTATATCCTAGTTTTACCAGTTTATAGTTGTTCTAAAAACGCCATTTGAATGCAGCTTTTGAAATAACGTTCCCCGTGGACAAAGACAGTCCAAACTTTTTTTTTTTTGGATCAATTACTAAGCTACACCTAATATTATATGAAACTATTGAAAGGTGATTCCTTGAATTGTAAATAGTCATCATTGGCGGCAAGTAATAAAAAGAATTCAAAATTAGCCTAATAATTGTGTCAAATTGAAGAGTGTTATATGTAAGAGAGAGAAGCTTGCCTCTCATGACGTTTGATTAGATTAATTCCCGAAAAATTTGTTAGTGTTAATCTCCATGATTCATAAGCACACGCACTTGACTACTTTATAATTAGATGTTCTCTCCTCTAGAATAGAAAAATATGAAATTATAGTAGCCTTCGATAATAACTGTATAGACTGCCAACAACAACCAAATTCGTACGCAAGAAATATTTAAGGCTTACAACCTGACTTATTTGTCAATAGTTGTTCCACAAGTTAATTGTCAAATATTAAAACTGTTCCTAAATAGTACTTTTGGAGGAATAAATAACTGGACGTTGCAGGATGTGGAATAATGAAGTTTCAATTTATGATTGTTACAAATTTCTCCAGTCTCCCTACACATATATCATAATATATTGAGTAAATATGTACTAAATATACCTCTATATTTGTTTATTAAATTACACAGATCAACATACACGTACTTAATTTGTAATCCATTGAATTTTGTAATTGGTGTCTAACTGCAACATCTTAAAATGTTTGATTACTATTGAATATTGGAAAAATATAATAATAAAATCAAATTTTGGGATAAGAGATTTTCTCATCAAATTAAAACAATTCCCTTAAATCGAGTAGAGGCAGCTATTACAGCTGGAAGCTAAAAACTATAAATAGTAAAAGAGCCCCTTTGGTATAAGCAACAGAAAAATTTAATGAACCTAAAGATCATGAAATGTTGGTATGTAAAAAAGAAAAATAACGTGGGTATTCTGAAATTTTGAAAAATGTTTGAGAGGGAAGCACCTTTGCTTTCATGACGTCAACAAGAACTTACACTAACAGTTCCACAACAAACCCTCAAAGTTACTCTTTGTTTATTACGTATTAGTGATTATTCATACTTATTATTCTCTCTTATAGATTAGAAAAATAATTATTTACGGCTTTGGTAAATAATCTTTTTAAGTACCAATTACAAAAAGAGAACGATCTTTAAATTTCATATTTTTTTAACTCTGTGCATGTTACTACATGTAGTATAAGCAGTTTAAAAAAAGGATCAGTGTAAAGAAAAACCAAGTTTACCGATTAGAAAAGGAAAAACGGTTGATAATCATATACCAGGCAGCTGATATTCACAATGGTCTTAATTCAGTAGTATCCTATGTATCCTAGTATCTACCTTCCGCAAACCCCATCTCCAGTGATACATAAGACATGTCCTGCCGGTTCGTAAAAATAAAAGGAACCAAAAAAGAACGTGGAAATCTTAACAATTCGAAGAATGTTTGGGAGGAGAGTAGCTTAGCTGACGTGGCGTTTTATTAGAGCAGCTACAAGCAGTCATGAGAGGAAAACAAGTCCCAATCCATATAAAGCATGAACATATAGGCTGGAAATAGTCCAATCAGGACTTAAACTTATAATAACAAGTGTTGGGGAGTCGGAGGATTTTTTATTGTTATTTATTTACTACGATCCAACTAAAGTGAATTATTCCAGTCCCACTGTAACTCTGACTCCAAGTATTTAAAATTATTTAAACTCGATTTGTTGAAATTATTCGAGTCTTACGATGCGAAAACGAGGATTATATAGGAAATTTTAAGAATTCATTTGACGGCCCTCAGAAAGTCTTGAAACATTAAACAATTAATTACACCAGTGAATTAAATAAAATTCTCGAATTTTATATATTTTGAACTTGTTTATTAATGATAAGTGAACATTGTTTTATGAATTTGAGCACCTACAGTCTAGATCACACGCTCCACGTGACCCGGAACGCTTTACACACATTGATAACATAGTACTTCGACATTGAGCGCCCTTTGTTATGAAACTATTGCTTGAGGGACTTAATAATGCTGTGATGTTGCTTATAGGCATTGTATTCAATTTGCTAACAGATGAGGTAATCAGGAGGATTTAGGTCGGGGCTCTGTGGTGGCCAGAAATATTTCGGTCAGAACTTAATTTCTTTTTTGCCATCCGATCCTACACGATTTTTCCCGTATGTCCAGGAGCTCCGGCCAGTTGAAATCAATAATCAATCAGGTTTCTTTGATTGTTTTGTGATCTTGCGAACCTATGGAAGCACTTTAGTATGCAAAATTATCAGGTAATCCTTTATAGTCAATATGTATCCAATAGGGAACCAAATTGGCTTCACTTTGGTGTTGGCGTTGGACACTTCACGGAGTTAGCAGTTGACTTCTCCAAAACTTATGACTCGATCATTTTTCCTATTATACCCGGGATAAATATATAAATGTAAAATATTAATCAAGACCTACCATGGCACAATTAAAGTCATGTTCCAAAACTTTTTGATGTCCCGGTACTTATCACTCGATACAGGATTTGTGTTAGAGGGCAAAGAGACAGAGGGGGCGAGACATGAGGTATAATTGAATTAAGCACATTTATGATAACAGTTCCCCGTTATATCATTTTTGGGGGATAAAAATGAATAACTGCATTATAAAAAAGAATCTTTAAAAAAGCATTAATTGAGAGAAGCTGTTATATATATTTATTTTTTAATTTACACCAAAGATAGCGAAAATACTTTTTTAAAGCAAGATGTTAACACAATTTATTAAATAATAAACAAAAAAGAAGAAAGAGCACACGTAACAACCGTTTTTCCTTTTCTAATTGCTCTACTTTGTTTTTTTGTTACACAGATCCCTTCTTTACTTATCGCTTATCAGGCCCATTATTATGAAAAGACGTGAGTCAGTAAACTATGAAATAAATTATATTTAACTAACGGACTATCAAATATTTAGAGTGAACATATTTTTAGGATGTTGTATCTTTTAAAGTGTGTGTAAAGTCATAAAATGCAATGAAAAGTTGATGGAATCTTTTTTCATTTTTGACCTGTTTTTAGCCCTTCCAACTCCAACTCCAGGGCCCTACTTATAGCTCCTAAAACCCCCTAATTAATTTCGAGAGCACACCCAGTAGCTATTACTCCATACGTAATATTTTGCCATCAAGTATTAAATAATAATGACTTCTTCAATAATTATTAAAACAAAAATTAATATAAATTCCTTAGTCAATGTTTATTTCCATAGATTAATTAATTTATAAAATAAATGTAAATATATATTTAATCAAAAAATAACTGGAGGAAAAAAGTATTTGATTCTTTATATAAAAGTAGATTTTGTTACTGATGGGGTTGTGTGATGATTGATGGACAAATTCCTGCGGATATCCATGAGAGATTTTCCTTCAGGAGGACATTTCAGCCATAACAAGTCGCTATCATCTTTGTATCTCACAATTTTTCCTCCAAAAAGGAACAGAAAAAAGGCCTGAAATGATTTGGTCCTTCAAAATACTGTAATATATTTTTTAAGCACTCCTAGACTATCATTTTTCTACAATTTTTGAAATGTATATCTGTAAACTCGTATATATACTATAGTTTCTGGGTGCGTGTGACTTATATATACTCAAAACAATATATGGGGTTGAATTATAGAATAAAAAATGATTCACGTCTTAAAAAACAACAATACAAATAAATACATTCTCTAAATTTATTTTAAATCAAAAAAATGATCGAAATAATAAGAAATCGATGAAAATTGCAGTTTATTTCGTGTTATGGAATATTGGATTCGTAAATTAAATAAATTTTGTAGAAACTTGCCTGGAAATTCGTTTGCATATAAATTTAGTACACAATGCCGATCAATGCTATTTACTACTTTTTTTTTTCCAAGATTAGTCCAAAAAAGTTTTTAAATTTGCTTTGCCAATTTCGATTTTGCATTTTTTTACAAAAATAATAAAAATTGACTTCTGATCTAGATAATTTTTTTATACCTATATGTTTGAATGTTTTGAAGTGTATAATTACTCAATATATTTTTTTTAAAACATAATAATACAAATATTATAATACTCGCTCTGCCGAAGGGTTAATAAGGAATAGTATTGACCATTGCTAATGTGATTTCCTGCTCCCTTCTTGACCAGAGCAAAGATTGATAATCCTTACAGGCAGTTCACTTATATTTCAACAAATTTTCAAACAATTTTATATCCACTACAATGAAAAATTATTTTAACTACACTGTTGGATAGAAATCATTAAAAATTATTACCTACAAAAACAATTTTAAAATCGGCCAACCGGTTAGCCAGATGTGGCCCTTTTGAAAATTTTAAACACTAGGTGGCCCTCACACTTTAAAAACTTGAGTCACGGATTTTTGAGGTCATACTTATGATAGAAGTCTGATTTTGATATCAAATTAGATAATTAAAAGAAGCAGAGAGCAAAGGAAAATTGATTTTTGACGATAACATGACAGTTGAGTGCAGAATAGTTCAACGGAGTACAAAGATGCATAATAACAATCTGTGAGAATAATTCTAAAGTTTTACTATCTTTATTTTTTGAGAGCAGAAAAGTTCAAAAAATTTTTAATTACATCGAGCAAACTTACTCTAGTTATACTTTAAATATTATTGACTGAGGCCAAGCTAGAGTTTACTGCCAGGAAGAATAATCTACTATGAGCTGCTCTTCTATGGCCAAATTCACCCATCTAATGATAACAACTCGACCGTTTGAAGCCAGTAATCGAACAGAAGCAGCCAGCATTATGGAATAGGAGACAAATTGTGTGTCATCAAGACAAGGCTAGGACGAACAAATATTTGATAAAGCACCATTACCTTAAATAGAAAGTTCTTATCATATAGTCTGGATCTGGCATCAAGTGACTACAATTATTGCTGTGTGTGGCCAACGTGCTTGGGAGTACAACTTTGACCTCAATAAAGGCCTATGAAAATTGGTTGTCTATTTTTTCCCCAATAGGGATAAGGGGTTCAACAAAAAGAGCAATATGCTCTGGATTATCATTGGCAACAAGTTATTGAACAGAATGTGGCATGCTTGGCTTAAATGGGATTATTGTAACACTTCATATAAAGGATTGAAAACAATCCAAAAATAAGAAATTACTTTGTTCCTCAATCTGTTATATATTGCTTTAGATATGGGTAGAGATGTAGTTGCCCTAATCATTATTGTAATTAACCTAGAGATATAAAAAGCTGGAGTAGGTCATGTATGAGATAACTACATATTCTATTGTATATGCAACTTAATGTACTATTCAACAACATAAAATAAAAAAAGAGATAATATTATTCATTTGAAAAGCATTTGGTAATGGTATGAATGAGTGGAAAGGGAGGGGAGGGGTGGAGAAAGTACTTCCCCTAACAATAGCTAGCTCATGGGTTCCCAACAGTTTTTAGATGTTCGTTAAAATGAGATGAAAGGATCATCTTACGGACTGCATTAATGACACATTGGCTATAACTTTAAATTTATCAGCAATTTTTGAATATCCTACCTTCTGCTGCTTGTAGCTCTTCTAATGAAATGGCATTCTTCAATTTGTCAGAGTAGGATTTTAGGCGTATGAACAAAAAAGAAATCAAAACCAACATGGGAACCCAAACAACTAAAAGAATGATTTGGAAGAGAGCAGCTAAAAGGCTATGCCATTTCATTTGATTAGCTAAAAGCAGCTGTGAGAAGAACAGAGGGGGAGATGGAAATTCATAATGACATGGACAATAACTACTCTGACGTCGAACCTCAATCCTACTTTGAGTACAACAACGACTTGCAATTATAACTTTGCAACCAATTTTACAGGGTTACTCCACGTCTTTAAATATTTGGCATTTTTAACGAATTTATGTAATTACTAATTTTGATGGAGTTGAGTGTGATATATGAATAATAGCTGTTATTAGATTTGTAGAAACACGTATACCTTAAATTGCAAAATTCAATTTATAAAACAAGAGAAAAATTAAAAAATAATAATTATTACTATTTTAAAGAGATTTGAAGCAATTTTATAATATTTGGGGTACAGAAAATCCCAGTTTTGTGGAAGAAAACATGACTATATTTTTGACATAATATTTTAGTTAAAGAACGATACTCATTCTTATAAAACCTATTAATTAATTATACACCACTCATTACGTCAAAATTGCCTGAGTTCCATCAAAACGCTCAACACCCCCTTCTAAGAAAGCCCTGTAACTCGTCTTGTAAAAAAAAAAAACAACAAAGTTTTCCCAACTCCCGAGTTGATTATAATGAATTTTTTGAAGGTACAGTACATATACCGATATAACTAACAATAAAATAACATGATAATTATGGTTGTAAAGAAATAATTTGCAAAATCATACATTGATATACATGCACGGACGCATGTTTTGTTTTTTAGAACCACGTTGTTCTTTATTCCTGAAGAACAGGAGATCCACAGCAACTATAAAAAGAATTGTAGCCATGGATGTCCTTGCTTGGAGTCACGTTCTTCTTTGAAAGTTTTACTATGTTTCTTGAACTATAATATATGTATTATAGTTAACAAGTTGTCTGGTATGAGCTCTTATTCTGAATTCTCCAAATTCTTTAGTCTAAGATGCGAGACAGAGACAAACGTCTTTTCAAAATCTGAAGCAATTATTGAAAGGTTTTTTTATAAGTTTGCAACAATTTCTTTCATTTGTTGACCGTCTTTAAATCCTCACAAATGCTGCAAAGTCTTCATGAGTCTTTTCATATTTTCATGTGAAAAACTTTGTATAATGTATTTCGGAGAGTGGTTTGTCTCAAATTATTAATGAATCTCTGATCTTTTTCTTTAATGGGTATTGCATTATGTAAACTGTAATTTTTTAATCACAAAGAGTAACCATTATAAGGATGGATTTCTTAACGTTATGTATAAATGACAGTTTACTTATTATAATACACCAAACTCTCATTTATAAAATACAGATAATAACCCATTATAAGGAATCATTAAAATGCTCCTTTAGGATCTGGGAAAATTCATCAAAATAAATTTGATATACTAGGTATGCACAGATGAAATGAGACTTTTGGCTCGACAGTTAGACGTTATAAACCGCTCCAAAAATCTAAATACTCATTTTGACAAGAGTAAACAATATTTAACTCATTGATTGTATAGTTTCATTCAACAACGCTTTTTTTCGCACGTAAAAATGTATAATTTTGTGCCTACAAACTACGATGTGCGTACATCATTGATTTTCTGTTACCAATTGAAGAAAAACACATCTCAAGCCCATCAAATGCTGTAGAAGCTTACCGTGGACATGCTTTAAGCAGAGCACAGTGCTTCAGGTGGTTTGAAAAAGTCCAAAGTGGTGATTTTGACGTGAGAAATGAAGAGTGCTGCTGATCACCCACAAAGTTTGAATAAGCCAAATTGCTCAATGAAATTGATAGCTAAGCACAAGAACAGTTAATGGTGATCGCTACCAACAACAATTGGCCGATTTGAACCATGCTATATCCCAAAAACGCCCAAACTATGAAGCCAGGTCGCATAAAGTAATTTTCCTTGATGACAACACACTACTGCATCGCTCTATAGCCACTCACCAGCTTGTTGAATCGGGAAACTGGGAACCTTTTGCTTATACGGCGAATTTACCAGACCTGGCATCTTCTGATTATCCCTTGATTGCATCGATGGGCCACGCACTCAATGATTTACGCTTAGATTCACACGTTATGGCCAAAAAATGGATCGACGGCTGGTTTGCAGCCAAAGACGAATAATTTTTTTGGAAAGGCATCCATAAATTGCCGGATAGATTGGAAAAATGTGTAGCATGCAAGGTGCATAATTCGAAAATTAAATTTGTTACTATTTTTTGACCATAAACGCTCACAACCAGACTCTCAATTTTTCTACAGTTGACATGCCGGCTCGACGACGGTGGGAGCTAGTATAGGACGTCTAGTTTCACCTCAAAATCGGCATGAGTATTCCTCTCTGCGGCCTCCCTAATACCTTGAATCCTTGAGCACTTGTACAACATGTGTCTACGTGGTTCAGTTTCTAATCTACAGAAGGAGCAACTCCTCTTCTTCTATGGATTAGAAACTTCTTCTGAGAGTGACTTAATTAGAAATAATGAGGAGGTGGACATTTGATACCGGAACCATTTTTTGCCGAACTCCATCAATGGATTCATCATATTTATTTTGTCCACGTATTTACAAATTCTCACCAAAGATCTGCCAAGCCTTTTCATTCGCTCTGTAACTATGTGTGAGAACTTTAAGATTTAGTCCTTGACAGAAATGCATTCCTAATATCACGATTCGTAAGGGATTGCAAGATAGTGATAGAAGGAATATATGGACTGTATTGGAGTGAATGTTTTTTTAAACTTTGATTATACTCTACTGAGAGTTAGAAACTCTCTCACACCGAACTTTAATATTTTAATAGTCTGTGATTTCTTGATGATTTTTTTTTTGTTCTTATAATAACAAAAATATTTTTAATTATGACCCCAACCCCTGTTCCTCAATACTCTTAGGCATGATAGCGACTGTCAGTATTTCCAAGAAAACTGTGGAGTCATTCTTCTAGAATGAAACCACATGCATAAACAACTACTGCTACAGACAGATGTCACGCATTATAAAATACAACTTTATGTTATTTCATGTCGAAATATGGCTTTGAATCGTAATTATACTCCCTAACCGTGATTTAAAAAAAAATACTCCAAAGACCAAACCTTTATTAGTCAAAGGTTTTAATACTTTTTTTTCGTTTTACCGCTTAAAATATTGTTTTTTAGCTTGTTCACTTAGTCATAAGTTGCAGTATATTTTTAGGTTTATTTTATTAAATTTTCCTTCCATTCGTCAGATGGAATTGTACTGATTAAATATATGTAAACATTATACTATTAATCCATTTGACCTAGGAATTGTCTTTGAAGTATACAGAGTTGTTTGAGTAAATCCAAACTACTTCACTTGCATCTGGATTAATAAGAGAAACAAATATAAGCTTGCAATTTTAATTACAAGTTCTACTAATACATAATAAAAAAATCATACAATACGTCCACCATCTTTGCAAATCATTTGCTCAATACGAAGCCTAGAGGATTTGCAGGCCTTTTCTACGTCTGTGGGAGGAGACTTTGTTCCAGTACTTCAGGATGGAGGCCTTCAAAGAGTTGATGCTGTGTTGTGAATTGGCAAAGACTTTACTCTATAACTCTCCCTAAAAGAATTAATGAATGGGACATTAGAAAATTAAAATTAATTTTAAACGCTTCGGCTTTTTTTAAAAGTATATTATAAGGTTTAAAGAAGACAATCCACACAAGTTGAACTATCTTTCGACCAACTTTCATAATTATTGTCAAAAATTCTTTGGTTTATTCTCTCTATTTTTTCTTTATATCTGATAAATTACCTTTAAAAAATAATGAAAAGATAAATAAATACCAATATGTAGCTTAAACCATTGCTTCAAATTTGAGGGTCATTATTTTTGGTTGTATATGAAATAGTCGTTTTTTAGTTGGAACATATGTTTTTAGAAATATACTATTTAAGGTCGTCAAGGTCCAAAAAATTGTCATTAAAACAATATCTTGAGCCTCAAGAGCTTTGAGAAAAATTTCAGAGAAATCCATTCATTGGGTTGACTGTGTTTGGAGGACTCACACATATAGAAATTTGAATTTATTATATATAGATTAACTAGTCGGATGATAATTAAAGTAATAGGCAAGCATTAGTAGAATCAAGGAATCACGAAAAACAAAAGGAATATAATCTAAAAATCCTTTATTTTTACCAATGGTTCTTATACCGATTACAAACAAACCCACATAGAAAGTCAATATCTTTAATTAGAGGAAAAAATTAAGATGATATATTCTTTGAACATAATATCCTAAATATATACATATATATTATGAGGAAAAGTTTGTATAAAACTTCATATCTTTTCCTCAGGTAATGTGATTGCTGCAAACATATATGAGATATTACAAAAATAAAAATATATTAGAAGCAATTGAATGATCCATTTGAGTGAACATAGTAGCCAAATTATGTGATGAGAGCTTGGATTATATGAACATTAATATATATATATATAGAATCATGAAAGGAAATACTTTCATTATTCTCTTTTATTGTCTTTTTTTCGCATTCTGAAGTGTTTTTTTTTTTTTTTTTTTTTTTTGTTTTTTTGCCAAACCACAAATCTCACATTGATGAAATTTCAATCAATGATTTTGCAAATAGTAAAAACGCTTTTGTTTATTTTTGCCAATGGATTATTATTATATTAAAATGTAGTATTGTGAATTCCTGATTATCGGCTTCCTTTTGATAGATCCGTGACAATAGATCCTTGAGGAACAGTGCAAATTTCTTCTTGTTTCGTCACATTTCGTTTCGTCTTTCTCATTTGTATATATATAAAATATAGTTTGTGTATGTCCTTTATTACTGCCCACAACATTGGACCTAGGAGGCTGAACCTTTGGATATGTGCCTTTTTCGAGCCTTGTGAGGATAAAACGAGAGAGCCAATTTTTTTTTTTGTTGTGGGCGTCATATAAGAGGGATTATTCTTTACCCAATATATAAAATACTAAATAAGGCGTTGAATCAAAAAGTGACTGGGGTCACAAAAAAAAAAATGTACAAATAGCTACGTTTTAGAAATTTATTCAAAACCAAAAACATTATGGGCTGAAAAGAAATCGATGAAAATTGTCATTTCGTTTTTTTCAGGTGCAAAAAAAAAAAAAAAAAAGAACTTGCAATGAAACATTGGAGTTGTAAAATGAAATAAAATTTGTAGAAATTTGTCTGGAAATTCGTTTGCATATAAATTTGACACATGAAAATTGATGTTTAATTGAAATATCTGTAATTTTATGAATAATTTATGTATTCTTTTCATTTTTTTTTCTCCATCAAACGTCAATTATAAAAAAAATAAAATATCTTTTTTTCAACTTCCAGAATATTTAAAAAAAATTTTTTCAATATTTTGAAAAATGAACAAGTTATCGAGCGTTATTTTTTCAACGACTTTTTTGTTTTTGCATGTATGATTTTTGTTATAAATTTGTGTTCCTCTTTAGAATTCCAAGAAATGCTATTTTCTAATTGAAAATTTAGTGGAAAAAAGTTTTGTGTAATTTTCTTCCCAAATTTGGATTTAAATTTTTTTTTGACATAATTCAAAAAATAAACTTCTGATCTACACAAATTTTTTCATGCATATATATTGGTATGTTATTTGAAATTTATAGCACAACTTTTTTTCTAATTTCATATTAATACCTATATTATAATGCTTGAAAGGGTCTAAACTTTACTAATAAATAATATTCACCATTGTCAGTGTGATTTAACAATCCCTCTTTCGCCTAGCAATGTAAGGTATACCTATGCTAGTATAATATTTGTATTGAAAAAAAGTATTTTATTTGAAATTGTTTTTTAATTCTATTTATGTCTATTTCTTTGGCAATCAAAACAGTCTTTATTTGACGCTCATACTCGACGATCTCCATTATTTTATCCACATCTTTGACAATTGCCCTTCCAGAGCGTGGGGTATCTTTTACATCAAAATTAACGGAACAGAATCCACGAAACCAAAATACCACATAATTAGCTGTTACAGGACCATAAACACATTTTCAACCCTCAGGGTTGCGGATTAACCTTGTTTGAAGAGAAACTTTAAGATATGGTTTTCTGTTTTGTTGCTGTTGTCCATCCTTCACGACCACTCAAACAAATCTGAGTCAAGCAATCCCGAAACTGTACAACAAAGTTGTTCTCATCTTTATATTCCGATTCAAGATAGTTCCAATTGTACTTTATAGTTTTTGTCGCCTGTACCTTTCATTTCCTTGAAGTCTTCTTGTTTATTTAGTATGATATCATTAAACATTGAATTAAAATATTATAGAAATTGCGTATATTAATATATTAAATGTCATTTTTCAGCCAAATGTCCTAAATTGTACTTTGGCAAAATTTCCGTTCGACAAATTGTCATTTGGTCAAATGTTTTCGGGTAATAGCCCTACATCCTTTTACATACACATTACTAAAAACCATCCATTGGAAAAATAATTGGTTTTTTTATTATTACTATTTTTTTAATTTTGTCATTATTTCGTTAAAAAATGAAAAAATAAGTATTAATCAGACAAAACATTCAAAAATATAGTAATCGTCATAGAAAAAAAAAAAAGTTGAAAAATAAATTTCGTCTCGTTATAGTTGACGACAGTAACACTGTTGAGCAAGGGGTAGTGCACTCCCCCTCCCTTACCCTGACTATGATTTTCCCGTCTAATTGTAATATTTTGTTAAATTATTTTGTATGTCCCTTTTTTTTTCTTTTTTTTCAACATTTGAAATATATCTGCAAAAACACGTCAAACATATGTATTGACAATATCTAAATACAGGGAAGAAGATAACCTGTATATAATGGAAGAGGATAATTAGAGGTCTACAGGGTGAGGACTCAAAAAAACCAAAAAAAAACCGTTGTCACCTAGACACTTGTCCATATTTTTATTTTGTGCGATTTTTATGGCAAGCGTTTGAAGCAAAAGTGACAACTCAACCATTGTCTATAATTTTTATTTAATATGTTTCCTTCCATTGGGAATGATGGCTTCAATACGGGGACTAACAGAAGCACAGTACTCCTTGATGAAGTATGAGGAAAAGTTGTTCAACTTCTCCATGATCATGACTTTCAGGACATCGACATTCGGGTGAGAAGACTTGTTTGTCTTGCCATCTAAGACGCATCAAACAATAAATTCTAGTGGTTTCACGTCAGCAGAGGACTCAGGCTAGAACTCTGCCGGCCAGAAAACATCTAATGTTCTCCCTGTATAAATACTGCACCTTCTAGGACATGCATGCTGGGGTGCCGTCTTGGATAAACACTTAGTTGCCCCTGGGGAACGTGATCTCCAGCCATAGCAAGAGATGGTATATGACAAGACATGTTAACTTTCTTGTTGGCCATAAAGAAGTAGGGAGCCACGACGCCGAGGGCAATGCCCTGAGTTGGATGATTGTTCCTGAAGGTTCCTTCGATCCGAGCTCTTGATTATGTGTCACTTATCGACTATTGCAGATTGATTACCCTCCATCTGCCGTTTTGCTTGTTGCTCGTATATTTTTGATCTCAAAAAACAAACAAAAAATCAAATTATACCTTTTCTCAGCTCTTTCGAATGGCGCCAAGTAGAAAATTGTCAGAATTGTATAATTGAGGCTAGACGACCTCGAAGAGAATTTTAATTTTTGAGTTCTCATCCTGTATAAAGTATGTCCTAAGTAGTGGGAGCCACTTTTTGTAGTTGCAACCAGAACAGGATTATTTTTTTTCCAAAGCAGTTCTTTTTATCATTTAATTATTGAGGGGGAACATCTAAGTATCTAGTCATCACTATTGCGTGTCTTCCTGAAATTTAGAGAGTAACATTAAGGATTTCCTCGGGAGATATAATTGTGAATCCATGATGGACTTGGAAAGGAATAGAGGATCGACAGTGCAGTAATTCCACCCTATACGTCTTTGCTATTTAAGAGTCCATCCGTGGATTGAGGGTTGAGGTCGGAGGAGATCACGTTTTAAATGAAGGGTATCATTACTTTTTGTTAAATTTAATATGAATCATGACAGGATAATTAATTTCAGGAAATCCTGGGTAGTCAAAGTGTGCAAATCAATCTCTTTCTCTCTCTTTTGAGATTTGTATTCTTGGAAATCGATGAACTTGCTTAAGGAATTAATAATATTATATAATTAAGTATCACTTAATTGTTTTATGGATCAAAATTGTTGACTAATTTTCCATTTAGAAATAGACAATAATTGGGCTTGTACTGTATAATTCTATTGATGTATTTTCCATTTCAGAAGTATTTAGAATTTTATGGCATAGAAGTTCTTCTCCATTAAACCTAGTTATGAAAATCTGGTTTATTTTTTACCCCGTTTTTTAGAATTGGTCATATGAGGAATGAATTTCTTTACCTAAGCTGTTGTCATTATTATTCACCTCCAGAGTAGGGAACTTCCATTTCTACTAGACTAATTTATATTCAAAACCTGATGTGAGCTCATAAAAAATGAAAAACAACCTTGAGGGTTTGTTGTGAAGTAATAATTGTAAGTCCTTGTTGGAGTCAAAGTAGAATTAAGGATCGACATCGGAGTATTCTTAACAATATACATAATTATTTCCTTCTGTCCCTCACCCCTCATTACAGCTGATTATAGTTGATCTAATGAAACGTCATGACAGCTAAGCTGTGCTTCCTTAAAAAATTATTTTATTAGTAAATTGACTTTATATTAATGAATACAAATTAATAACTATAATATAAAACAGGATTGAACACTGAATAAAGTATGGGAAGAATTCACAAAGCTTGATTCAGTTGTGCCCTTAATTAAGACACAAAAAATCAAGGCATATAATCGACTACTTATCCTTTCAATATTTTCAATTTGATTAAATGATCAGACAATGTCTGATAGTTCCAAGGATTTTTGCTGGATGAAAGGACCAGTCAGAGTCATGAAAAAAGGACAATACATGAGAAAGGTTCTGCATGATTTCTGGAACATTACTGCATTTCCCGCATGCTCTACAGTTGTACAATGAAGTAAATTATTACAATCCACAAAATGTGCATGACAATTTGGGCATTCCTTCGATCTCAAACCCCTGTAAATAAGTTTTTCGATTAGATATATCGTTTTCCATTCAGAGTCAATCCCCAATCGTTATTCTGATTTGTAATATTCTCTACAAAACTCTGTGGTCAAGTGGACAAAGTGAACCACTTTTATTTATAAAAAGGGTTCAAAACATTCTTCAAATTGTCGGGATAGATGTCTGGAAGTCTTTTGACTAGACTTTCAAGAATAAAAAATAAAAACTAAGGTTCCTCTCCAAATAATGATACCTTCCATTAACTTTCATGATCCTCCAGAGTGCTAACTATCAGTAAATCTCGAAAAAAACAGTATTCCACTACTCCTAATTCAATATTACAACCATCACTTTGAGACACGTCACTTCTTCTTAGCGAAGTTACTATTAAATGGTTGTGACTATTATCTTTCAATTTTCTGCCGTCCACATCTCCAATTTCGGAATAAAAACGTCCGCCTAACCTTTACAGTAGTGTACCCTTAATTTTTTTGTTGAAACTTGTGTACCTGATAATTTAAGACAAGGAAGCACCATAATACAATAAGAAATAAAACTTTTATTCTTAGATTTTTGCTATAAATGGCTTCCTTCTCTTACATTAATTTATTTTTTCACTTATATTTATAAAAAAATCATAAAATACATGTTAATTTCGCAGAAAAGAATATCATAATATTTTTTTAGTTTTTTACTTGTTAATTTTTTTTGCACAAGATGATTATATTTTTTCATTATTAAAATATTTATTTAAACTCTATATGTATAACATTTAGAGTTGTAAAAATGTATGCAATTCTAAGCGTGCAACGACACCATTCTACAATTTCCTTAAATAATTTTTTTATGAATTCTATCGCTTTCGCTTGATTTAGGACAAAATCACTCATTTTTTATTTTTTTTTACACAATTAGGGAAATTCTATAGATGAGCAAAATATCTAGCATTTTCTTTTGTTGGCGTAATAAACAGACTCATTCAATGTATAAAATAGATTAAGAAAATAAATGGATTTATAACATAAATTTTTAGTAGATATATTGATTTGATTATAAAAGAAACTAAGTCTACTAGTTTTTTTAAATTGAAATGCCAAAATCATTCAATTATATTGAAGACATACTCCTCGTATCTATTAATCTCAAGCTTAGTCATTTTTGGTATTAAATGAATAAATTTTCAATATGTATTTCACTTTGTCGATGAATCAATGTCAAAATTGCAAACAACAGCACATATACCGTATTAGAAATCAGTCTTACCCTACCTCGTATGTTTTACATCATTTTAATCCAAAGTAAGTCAAATGAATTCGGACAAAGTAGACATCAAAAATAAATGTATCCAATATATTCGGTGTAATAAACGGAAATCCATTATTTTCAATATATTTTTTCTTAATCAAATCAGGGCTTTCATGACGGTACAACTCGACCATTTCCATTGTTATCTCCACATTTTCGAGATTTGGTCTTCCAGAGAGTGTTTTTCTTTGACCTAAAATTACCAAAACAGAATCGACGAAGCCCAATTACTGGAAATTTTTTGGATGTCACAGTATCAGGATAATAGACAAAATAGTAAATAGATTTGCCTGTTGTATGACCTCATTAACAGAAGGATTGGGCTCTATTTCAAAATTGATTAAAATTGAACTACACTTGAGTAGAAAGAAAATCATTTAGTTAATATTTTTACGCAAGTGAAATTATATGTGCGCTGTTTTTTATACTTAGAAATGTAATTATTACATTATATTTTTCTTAATGTGTTTTTTAATGACCTTAAAAAGCATTTTTCCATTATTATTAGTATATTATAACTCATTGTATGCCATAATTTAATGTATCGTTAATCTTTAATGATTTAATAAAACAATAACAATTATAACAAATTAACTATAAACAATAATAATAAATTTAAACACCATTTACTCTATTAATAGTACATGGTTCCCTGAAGTTTACAACACTTGTGTTTACCTATGCACAATCCGTTGGTACTAGTAAAATATTACTTTTACAATAAAATCTATAAAAAATAAATACCACACCTTTGAAACAGTAAAAATTGTACCTAAGTTTCATAAATTAAGAATATTGGATAGAATCTAAACAAATATCTACAGAAAGGTATATATGAGCATATGTATATGTTTAAAAAAAATATTAGAGTTCGAACTTCTTGCGCTTTTGCGCTTGCTATGACATAATTGATTTATCAATTTTAGTTTGTGTTTGTTTTAAAAATGACTTTGATTTAGTAACAAATTCACATAATAAAAAAACGTCAAGTCAAACCCGGTCTCTGGTGCACAACTAACGTGAGTCATGATTAACGCATTAAACTTAAAGTTTTTCAAAGTGATCCAAAGCTCTCTCAGATGCACCATTTAGATTTTCAGGAATAAATCTGTTTTTTATTTTCCAAAGCTGTCTTCATTGTTTTTTAATTAATATCTAAAAATAAAGTAATCACTAGTTCTTGTGCTAATAAAAGACGGGGATTAACCAGAATGATTTGTTGACATTTCAATTTATTAAAAAAAAAACACATTAAAAACCTTGATACGGATCGGTGGAAAGGTGAAAATAGTACATTAAAAAGACTATATGTTGATATCTTGTAACTGATAAGTGTCTAATAAATTATTTCTACCTATTTTTTTAATTGAAACGTATTTGTGAGCGAAAAAAAAATAGATTTTATATTTATATGTAGGGTTATCAAACTTCAAGCATTTTTAGAGTAGGATTGTTTTTGTTGCTGGTAACCGGACAAATATTTTATTCTTTTATTTTTTTTAAAGCTGTTATCAAATATCAGTAATAGTTTGTCATTGAGAAGATAACTTTTAAATATAAAGTGTAACTACGAGTATATACGTGCTCATGAATGATGGAGAGCATACATGTAAATCCGGTGTGTTTTTTAGCTGTCCCATTAATTTGTAATTGGTAGTATTTAAAAGGAATTTTTTTGCTTTAGCAGTGTAATTATTATTTAAGTAATTCCTGAGTAGTGAACATTCATTCCTAAATAGATTCAATTATATTCAAAACCTGTTAGAAGGTTCTTGTGTTCTCATAAAAGACGTAGCGTAACCCTGAGGATTTGTTACGGAGTAATAATTGTATGTCCTTGTTGAACTTTGAGTAGAATTGGGGATCGACATCTGAGTTATTCTAGCAATGTCCTTGTTTATATCCTTTTTTCCTTCGTCTTTTGTCACAGCTGATTGTAACTGATCTGCTGAAACGTCATGAGCATTATTCTTTCTCTCCTTCAAAACATTCTTCAAAATGTCAGGGTTACCATATTAATTTTCTGTTTCTTTTTTTTAACATGCCTATTCCACATTTGGATTTTCATCATTGACGGAGAGTAATACTATGTTTAGGCTCAGGAGTTACAGGTACTGATGAAAATTAGTGAGTTTTAGTTCCTACGCTGTTATCATTATTATGTAACTCCGGAGAAGCGAACTTCCTTTTCTAGAGCATTCAATTATATTCAAAATCTAATTTAAAATTTGTATGTATTCATAAATGATGGAGACTAACCTGAAGGGTTGTTGCAAAGTTATAATTGTAAGTAGTTTTGAGTCGGCCCTTATTGTGGACAAAGGTCCAGTCCAGTCCCATCCTTTCTGCTATTGAATATAATAAATTATATAACAATACAATATGTTAGTATTTTATTGTATTATAATGAAAAAATATTATTTTTTTGCAAGATATATGCAATAATCTTAATACATATCTTATATATTCTATTTGGCTCAATAAATCATAGATATTTTCTTTAACTTTCAAGGACAACAGTCCTAAGGACCGGTCCCAATGATCAACAGTCCTAATGACCAATAGGATTGATCCTTAGACTGGACAGGATTGGATCAAATAAATAATGACCGACGTAACACTAATTGTAAGTCCTTATTCGACTCAGAGTAGATTTGAGGATAGGATTTTGAATCATTCTTACCAATCTCCTTGTTTACTTAATTCCCCCCTACCTCACTCATCACAGCTGATTGTATATGATCTAATGAAACGTTATTGAGCTGCTCTACTCCAAATCATTGTTTATATTTTCAGGGTTATCATCTGAAATTTTGGTTTCATAATATACCCAAAAAATGTTCCCTATTAAAATCACTTTGTTGGACATAGAGTATAATTAAGTCACCAATATTGTAGTAATTTCTGCTTACGTCCTTGTTAGATACGGAGTAGGATTTGTTTTGATTCCCTGCCTGACATAGCTGCTGGCAGCTAATCTAATTATACCTCATGACAGCTCAGCATTGTCACTCTTCTAAAATATTCTTAAAATTATCAGGTTTACCATATAATTATTCCGTAGTTTTTAGTATTGATCATATTTTCCACAACCCTAGTCATAAATATAGTAATACTATATTAAATTATTCTACATATATGAAAATGTTTTGAAGCAAATTTTCATATCTGGCTTTTTTTATTCACATAAATCAATAATAGGATTGACACACAGTACTCAAACCATATATTAAATCAAATTAATAATCATCACATTCCCAATTTCCGAGTAAGTTTCCAATTAGCTGTCAATAACGCTGATTTATCAACTGACACTCTCGTGTCTCAGACAAAAGCTTCTTCAAAATATTTGTAGGCTGACAAAAAATAATATAGATATACTGAATGACGAATTGAAATTTTTCCCACATCATTTTCAAAGAATTAAATGTTATTAATATATTGATATTGAAATGTCTTATTAATAAAGTTAATTAATAAAAAAATGTTAGAAACTTGTGAATGAACTCATTTTTGTATTTCTTGACAAATAATTATCGTAAACACTCCGTTGGAGAATATTCTCTTTGTATCACAGTCAGTAAACATCTTTTTTATGTCGCAAATAGTGAACTGGTTAAAAAACAAACCCCAAAAATCAAAAGTATTTATTTACACTCTCGAAAAAGTTGAATGATTTAAATTTTTAATTATTCCATACCTTTTGCATACTTTGATATAAATTAAAATCCTTTTTTTAAATAATAGGTGAATTAAAAAAATCTGAGCGTGGTTTCACATAATTTTGATAATAAAATTAGCAAAGTCAGAAGTATCAAAGGTTCCAAACAGGTGTCTGGCTAGTCCTCAGCTCCTGGGCAATGAAATAAGTCGTCATAAGTAGGTACAACTCGACGATTTCCATTATTTGACCAACATTTTCGACGTCCATATTCCCAGATCGGAATCGTTGGAACCACCACTTTGCTGTTGCAATCGGTAGTGTATTGGTTCCAACAACTTCACTTTTTTTTTTTGCCAATTCCTACTTCAGGTAAGATCCCTTTCAAAAAGAAAGTGCAAAAGTGGTATGAGACACATTTCTGCAGCTTTTGGAACAACAACTTTTAGCCTTTATCCAATCTGAGTTTGACTCTAATGGATTTGGAAATCCCCTTCCAAATTTGAATGTACTGAAAGCCTCCCTTGTTAGAGAATGGGGGTACATTGCCAAGGGAATGACACGTGCCTATTGTGATGTTTTGCATAATATGCTCAAGACTGTAAATTATCCAAAAGGCAACCATTTTGAATCATCTTTTTGTCATCTATTGCTATTATATTCACTAGTATATCTGCAAAATTTTCGGTAATTATTCATAAAAATAAAGAAGGGATATGGAATTATTCATTTTACACTATTTAAAGTCCACCTTGTATTTAAAAATCAATAAAGAAAATGGGTCAAAGTGACCTCTACTTCTTTCTAATGATATAGTAGTGAAACTCCGAGAGTCACCCAGTGTTTTTTCTATGAGACATCCCTTCATCCTTCTACGATCCTTTTAGACTCATGATGAGTACATACATTTTTTTTTCAACCAAATAATTTGTAAAACCACTTATGAGAAGTGCCAAGAACTGTTATAATTTGGCGTATAATCATAGGGGAAACAAAAACTAGAGTGATAACTTTTGATGCGTTTCTATGTATATTTGGACCTCAACAATAATAATGCAAGGAAGGATAACGTACGGACAAGAAATGGTAAAATAATAATTAATCTTTCATTTCTATCGAAATTCCATAGATAGAAAAAAACAACAAGGAAAACACTTTCATAATCACAAAAAGAGATTAAATTTATTATCAAAAGTTTGATCAAATTAAAAAGGATTTACGATAGAATTCTCCACATAAACTTATAAAAATATTCTTTTTGTAAAATTAAATTAAGAAATACGTTGGAGCTGTGGGATTAAATATGTAGAAATGGTTAAAAACCTTCTAAGTTTAAATTTACAAATAAAAAGTGTGTGTGGCGGGAAGGGGGAGGAGACTGAGGATAGTTGCAACAATTTTTGTTGCAGATTTGACATAGACTCACCAAATTTTAATACACCAAATCAATATAGGTCTGATATCCTTTAAATCTATTTAAAAGTTATATTAGCGAATACTTCTTCTACAAATTGCATTTGAGCATGATTCGTCAAACGTTGCAACTTGTCCCATAGCTAAAGACATTTGGTGCAGTAATTCAAACATATCACATTGCTTGAATTTACAGAGTTGGTCTTATCTAATTGTACAGATTGTAATTAACTGTCGACTTCTTGTGGCTTCCATTCTCGGTGTAGTGGCCAACATGAAGAAGGAGTTCCCCAACAATATCTGTGTCAGTTTCAGAGTCAGGTCTAGACGTCGTGTTCCAATGCTTATGAATATATATTTTTTTTTTTTTTTGGATAGCAAATTTTTGCAAATATCAAGTCAAAAGCATAATGATATGATCGTTGTTCTAGTATTAAATGTAGTTTATACCCTTTAAAAGTATACATTTAATCATATACTAACCTATTTTTAATATATATTAGGATCTGAGATGTACTAAAGAGAAATTGATTAATGATGGACGGTAAATATTCAAGTCTAAATATGTTTGTCTGTCCTATCATGACATAACGATAATTATAATTTAGTATTTTATTAATTTAAAAGAAACAAGGTAATATAAGTCTCATGAAATTTGATTGCTGTTGCCACATACAAAATGGCAAATATTTTCAATGATAACGTTACATATAAACGACCATATTAATACAACATTACGTTAAGTCACTAACATAAACATTTAAACTAGTTTTTCATATGAGCTGTTGATTTTCACACTCATTTCCGCTTATCCGTGTTTTGAGCCTTGATTGATTGAAATTGAATTATATTTAATTTACCTGGCAACAATTTCCATCAGTTATGGAATAATAGTTATATAGGTAATTGGAAATAATTACTTAACGAATATCAGGAGATTTTGAGTCTTTTTTCCCTAGATACTTTTTGAATGAAAGGTTTTGAAATACAAAGTAAAAGACATGATAACTGTTAAAAAATTCAATTAGTTTATACACACATTTGCAAAATTATTTTTGGGACATTCGAAAGAAAGTATTACTAATGTGTTTTTAAATATTGTAGCCTATTTTTAAATATATACGTAGGCAGATTTGACGAAAATATCACCTTAAACGCGTTCGATATTTTTTGCAGTTGTTAATTTGAACAGTATTTTTTTACTTTCCAAAACTGTTAAATTATTATTTTACACTGGTACTGGATTTAATAAAGAAATATTATTAGGACGTGGACTTTTTAATGAGGATTAATTGGAGAGTTGTCTTTGTTGAACTTTGAGTATAATTGAGGATCGAAAACGAAGCATTTTTTGCTTATGTCAATACTAGATATTGAATGCAATTTGTTATTTTTTCTTTTGTTTTATCTAATGAAATGTCAAGCTGCTCTCCTTCACAATATTCTTAAAATTGTCAGGGTTACCATGCCCCATATTTTACAGATTTTTAGCTAAATAGTTATCTGTGGGAGTGCCCGGTTTCAAAACTTGTTTTCTCCGTTCTTGGTGACCTTGTACAAGAATATGTTTCATTAGTATATTTAGCTATTTTTTTTAACTCAAAATGTCCTTCATCACAAGCAATAACAGTTTGGCTGCTCTTGATTAAGGATGTTTCCGTAACGGCCACACTATCATGATGGGAGGTCAGAGCGAATCCAACAGACATTGTTCTCCAAAACACTCCGAACTGCAAAGTACAGAGGGTTGAGGTAACGGCTGGAGGAGTGCCAAATAGAAGAAGACCATAAGTCAGCCATATTATTGCTAAAGAAGTTTTTATTATTTTTGGCTATATGGAGTTTTAATGGACTTCTTGATGTTGTAGGCGGCCCGGATTAGATATGCCAACAGTCTCTGCTGCCTCCTCGGCACTGACACTGACACGGAGATGTGTCACCATTTTTGCTGTTGCTTCGACATTTGTACACTTAGAGACATGAGATACAAACAAAAAAAAAAATTGTTTCAGGTGTAATTTGTTTACTTAGTTAAACATCTTCATTATTAATAACGTGAATTAAATCGTAATTAAATCCTACTGCATATTTTGCTACCCCACTCTGTATAATGGTTTTTTTTATATTGATGTTCCGGGTACTGGTATTACTCGGATCCATAACTAGCATTTATATTAGTATATGTAATAAGACATAAAAAAATGTTTTTAAAATGCTCAATCTCAAAAGAACACAAATATTTCTTCATAAAAACAATTATTATACATAATTATGACGAATTAAATCATAATAACAGTGTTACATTTTTATAGCAATTTTAAGTGTATATTTATAACTTAGTATTTATAAAATGATTTACATCTAAAGAGGTATGTATACATAGAGAAAGTATATACTTTATTAAATTACATACCATAGAATTCTAATTGAATTATTCCTAAATCTATCTCTATGAATATTTTTTTGTGAAAGTCTTTGGCAGTGTTGAGCAAATATAGGGAACGTATACTTATATATAAAATTATTATTGATAAATAATGTTTGACATAAATAAATATTCTTATCAAAATAAGAATATTGATGAAGAATTTTGTTATCCATCACATAAAATATATCTAAATGGCTTAACATTTCCCTGATATTAGGGAAGGGGGGAATCTTTTGATATTTATGAAGTTTTTAATTTATATAGATTTCTACTAACATAATTGGAGATTTAACTGAGGGTGTATCGATCCTTAATTATAAGGGGGGAATTTATATTTGTAGGGGCAAAGAGTTTTCTTACTTACAAAGAAAAAGATTGTCTATTATTTTAGTGGTAGATTTATTTTAAATGTGAGAGTTTAGAGGAAGAAAAGTGCTGAGTATATGCTCAATACAGAAAATTTTAGGGGAAAAATACCTTTCCATCAGACATAGGATTGAAAATGGCTTTTTGTATAGAGTTGAGTTGTTTGAAATGAAAAAAGTACCTTCAACAACTAAAAAAAAAAAAAAAACTCTGTTGTTTTCATTATTTAATTGGTCATCGTTGTGTTAATTCCGCCCTCTGAAGTATGCATTAGTGCCTTTTTTTGGTGTAAATTGTTTGAAAAATGTAAAATAAAATAAATATGAGGGGTGATTCAGATAAATTGGGAAAATCTTTAAAGGCTCATCATGAACAAACTAGATGGAGTAAAGCCATATTTTTTTAATTATTTGAAAGCTACATTTAATAAAATTCAATTTCTTATAATGAAATACGCCTCTCTTGATATCCTCAGCCACGTGTTCTCAAAAGCTTTGATAATCCCAGGCAAACTCGCGCGGATCCAAGTTTGCCACTGTTTTGGTTTTGCACTTTTAATTTAAATTCCCTGGATAGATGGAGTTGCCCAAGAGCAGGAAATTACATCTTCGAAAAAAGACACCACAGTGGTCCACAAGGCCAAAAAAGTGCAGGATGTCTTAGCCACAAAACGTTCTCTCTTTTAAGGGCCGTATTTTTGGCCTTCAAAAGCTCAAGCCTTAACCCTTACCATTTCAATCCTTGGGGGATAGTCAACATGTGGCCTCTGCCATTTATTATTTTTTCTGTGGAGGCCATGAAAAATATCGATATCTTATAAAATATTTCTCTATTGGCAACAAACTTACCAAATCGGCAGTTGATCAAATATTTATTTTCTCCAATGTATGTAATTGACATTTTTAAATCTGTTAATAAGTTATGAGCACTCAATGATTGCAATTCGTGGCAAATAATTAATTAAACGTTTTTTTCCAGAAAATTAGCATAGTTACAATGAACAGTATGAAGGGATGTTTTGGCAGAGAGTAGAAAATTTTTATCATCGGGCAAACTTACAAAATCGGCAAGGGATTAAATACTTCTTTCCTCGACAATAAGTACAATATTCTTGTTGATTATGATGGAGCTTATTTTGTAAATGTAAAGATTTCTGAAGAAAAACAACCCCAAAATACTGATTCTTGGAATGTGTTATCTCTTTTACCTACAGAGGCCATCCTAAAGTAATTTTCCTTGAGTGTTTTCCATATTATAAATGATTGATGTTTTTCATATTCTGGATGAACGGGAGATCGAGGTAGAGCAATTTTTGGTAGATTATGCATTCTTTATGAGGTTGGTACATTTGCTCCATTTTGTTTCTCCTTATTAAGAAAAAGTTACACAATGGTATGCGCCTTTATATTAACGAACTTTAATGAAAATTGCTTGAATTCTTCATCTTTTTTGCCACCCACGAGAAGAACTTGGTAATCCGCCTCTTCATACTTTGATAAATTGAATTTCCATTCGTCCAATAGGATTTCTGAACAGGAAGAGTCAGATGCTGTTTCATTGTCGGTCAACACTGAAAGAAAAACTTCGAGCCTCGAGAACCATTTCCTTTGAATGCCGACCTTCATCACATCAAATAGTCTAAAGAATTTTCCAATTTGCTAGGATCTATCGTAGTCTATAACTAAAATAAATAAACGGATATCCAGATTATAGTCACAAACTATTGCGATGTAGTTTTTAACGATGTCGGGAATGTAGATCGTCTCCGTGTAACTACGCCGTGGAAAGTTTATAAATATATACCAGGTTCTTACTACATACGCACCTCTTCATCCCAATATATATATTCCATAACTAAAGCATCTTATATATATATAAAGATTAGATATCAGGTTCAAACTAATTTTATGTGCCTATATATATATAATACATTACAATAATTTAAATTAATTTAAACTTAAAATTAAACTCAATTTATTTTCATCATAGGAGAGAGTTTTTAGTTGCAAACAACTGAAATAAAAAAATGTACTTGCAAAGTCGTTATAGTTAATGCGTTAACATTTTCTAGGAAATATTTCATTAGAGCAAATAAAATGAGTTGAAGAGAAAGTGTTAAAGTAATTTGAAAAATGATTACGAATATATTTATTTGTTTAAAGAAAATTGAGATGTTGTGTATGTTATTCTCTTATTTGAAATATGGCTGTAATAAGCAAGATTATTCTGTAGTAAATTTATATATATAAAAGAGGCCCTACATTGGTGCTACATATGTTTATTAGGAGCGTTGCTAATAGGGCATGTGCGTTGTTTACTTTTATTCGTTTGTAAACACATCATCAGTGAGTAGGGGCACATTGCGGATAAATTATAAACTGCCCAAATAATAATTATGATTATCCGGCCAAAGAATACTAGCTACCAGCTAGAGAAAGACTTTACATGAAGTTGAGTCACTTGTTGACAAAATTCCTTTATTTTTATTTACAAGACGATGACATATACATGTATTGATTATAATAATAACTAACTTACACGTTAAAAATATATCAATTTGTGAAGATGAAATATTATTCATTAATAAGTAATATCAATATAAGTATAACTATTAACTATAAGTCTTATTACTTATGGTTGATTAATAGCTAAAGAATACATCGGCGTCACACAACAGTTGATGTAATCTTAAGCTATACTAGGGGCCATAACCAATCCATATTTATATTACCTATACCAACAGTGTGTAACACCCCTTGGAGATAATATATTTTTTTAGTTCGCTCGTGCCATATTGGCACACTGGGAAGGTTAACATTCTACAATTTCTACAAAATGTAATCAAATACTTTTGTGGACTAACCACTTATTAGTAGTGTCGTAAATCCTATTCAAGATTTGTATGTATTTGTTTTTGTTGTTAGGCTGAATAGTGTTTTTGTATATTTTCCAAAGTTGTAATTATTATTCACTCTTCAATTTTTTTGTTCGTTGTGAATCTTTATTCTAAGTACTAAGTTTCTAAACTAACAAAAATATTTAACTTAACATTAGACAATTATTACCAGGTACTGCATAAAAAAATGAATTAATAATGTTAACGACATAGGGAAGAAAACCAAAATAGAAAAACGGGAAATACAGAGAACTCATAAGTAAATCAAATCAAGAAGAGTGGATCTCGAGCCAGTTCCCATCAATGAAGAGGGAGTTGAAGATCATAATTGTTTAGGAGACGAAATCATGGAGGCACAAAGGGAGTTCTTGTTGCTTATGCTTCACTACGTATATTGTACAATTAAGTTTGGAGACAAGTTCCTTAATCTTCCACCTATCTTTATACTCTAAGGACATAACAATGAGACAATTCAAGGGACATCAGTAAAGGAATACACAATTTTTTTGTGAAAATTTTAATGAAATCAGTAAAGAAATAAAGCGACTGCAGCATTTCAACTATGACAGGGATTGCGAATTATTAAAAAAATCCATTTTTCTCAAGGATTTTGTTTGGAAAGGAAAAAAGCCTCCAGTATCTATTTTGTTTTAATGTCTTAACTTATTGCATGAATAGTTAAACTATCATTAACAGAAAAATATTTGCTTCTAAAAAGCCTGGTTCAGCAGAAATATCCATTGTGTATTATATTTATAAATTGGTAAAAAATGAAGTTTTTAAATATCAATGTATCAACCTTGAGTGATTTTTACCTCAATGCAATTGAAAACAAATTAATATTATTGCCATATATAAGATTTAGACGCAATATACTCTTTTTGAAGAAAGCGATTAATTAATTACACTTCAAAGAAATTCGCTTTTACTTCAAAGTTGGCTTTCAAAAGTTAAAAATACTCAATAAAATCCATTCAGATCTGACTTTATAAACTAGATTTAAAACTTACTATTTATAGAAGAACATCAAAAGCTTTAGAGTGTTTTTATGCAGAAAGAGGAACAAAAATTAAATTAAAAAATATTTTAACTTAGGTCCGTATACTATGTTAATTTAGATCAACATAAAAGTAAATGTTACTTTTTAGATTTTTTTACCCTTTACACCCTGAATTAAATATTAAATGAAGATATTAATCGTCAAATTATTGAAACATGAATATTAGGATGTGTAAAGTTCATATTTGTGTTGTTTTTCTTTTCGATAGTTCGGAAAAATGTACATCCATAAAAGTAAAAAAATTCAGTTGGTACCGCAGACGTGACTAAAATGTCCCACTGAAAAACTTTTGTATTTGTCTTAATTTGCAATGTGTTGAGTCACATAAATGAATACTTTACGCAATAGTTTTTAACTACTTAGCGTACCTGGAATTTTGTATATCCAGTAAAATGAAAGAGATATCAAGGAGAACTGAAATGAACGTAAGTGCACCACCAATTTTTTTGTTTTGACTGAAAAGTGGGGCACTTCTCTGACGCAAAACTAACTTAAAACGTAAACAGAACCAATTCTCTAACAGCCTCGATCTGTTTCTAAGCTCTACTTCTTTATTTATTATTGATGGATATATGTTTTTATAGTATAACAAATTACTCACATACGGGTTTAAAATGTAAAACTGGACTATATGATCTTCAAAAACCAGTTTTATGAAATTAAACGATAAATAGAAAAATTCTTTTTGCAGCGTTCATTTACAGGCTTCTTTATGATAGTCCTCAAAGTAAATATTTCATCCAAGCTACAAACAAGTTGTGAAAGGACGGCAATAGCAAGAATCTTTGTCCAAATTTAATTGGCTACAAGAATCCTTTTTATCTACTTAAGAAGGGATCATGGAATCGACATAGCTCATGGACAGCACGCTCGAGAGTTATTCTTTTGAACGTGATGTGTGTACGTTCGTGCCCCGGTGATTCCTAGAGAAAGAAATATACTATATGTATATGGATTTCACCAAAAGGTTCTTAGGTTAGATGGAGTAATTGTAATACTATAATGTTACTTATACTTAATCAGTGCAACTCCATTTAACCAAATAAAGAAACTTTAAAAAAAGAAAGGAAGGAATTTGTGTACGAAAGAAACTAATTTTAAATACTAGAAAAAGAAAAACTGTTGTTGTCTGTGCTCTTAATTCTTTATCGTTAATAACTATTTATAAGTCGTCTTGGTGTTAATTTATCTCTCTGAAGTAAGCATTCCCGCATACTTTTGCTATAAATTGTTTCAAAAATGCATTATAACATACCAGGTGGTCCATTGAAATCTGAAAAATTACAAATTTAATAATTAATTAAGGTTGAACATTGAAATTGGTTCATATTTTGTTATATTCAAGCATAAGCAATTAATTTCAAAACATAACAAACCTGAGCTCTCTAGTTTACACACAAGTCGAAAAAATGACAGGTGCAAGTGATCTACAAATTTATATTCCCACACTCAAAGCAGTTTGGCGTCTTCCGGACTACTGTCTGCGCTGTTAACTAGTCTGAAACGTTGGAAAGGAAGAAAGACTCGGTCAAAAAGTTCAAACTGGACCCGGAGGATGTAAAAAAACAGCCCCAGTAAATCATCTCAAGTCCATGAAGGTCCATGCAAAAGATCTTGGGATGTCACACCAGACTGTCAAAAGAGCTATAGAAAATGTTAATGTCAACCCCCTCGAGTACACCTATAGGGTGCATGTCGGGGAGAAGGCCTAAAGTGTCTTTCATCCAAACACCCAAGCTATCAAAGCAAATTTTAGCCGGTAGTGGGATCCATGACAGAAGACTACATCTGCAGAGGGTGCCAGGACTTCTGCCAATTAGCCACAAGGGCAGCTGGATTAATGATTAAGAGAGCTCAGATACTTATTTATTGATAGTATTCATTTTGTTGAAATTCTACTGTTTATTAATAAATTATATCATTTTTAATTTTAAAAGTCATATTTTTCATATTTAAAGGTAGATATATACATATATATTTAATAATAATTATGATATATTTATTCCCCGTATTAATGTAATTCCGAATATAAAAATGGTCTCCTCTTTATTGCAATAATTCATTTTATTCTTCCAAAATCTCATAACAGGCAGCTGATATTAAGAAAGGTCTTGATTCAGTAATATCATTTGTCTTTCTACTGCCTTCTCTTTGCGCTTCTACAAAAATCCTATCTCTATAAATAACAATATAATAAGAATAAATGATTATGTAACATCATTTGTGATACCTCAAAAAAATTTCGTAGTTAACTAAATTTTTACAAAAAATCATTGCATGGCCGACGTTTCGCTTAAAAAATGAAATTGGGAATCACAATTTTTCAAAATTGAACGGCTGAAAGTTTGAATGGGTTTACTGCCTGCTGGTAACGTAGGTACTTACTGTCAAAAATTTGGTACGACAAATAGTTGATAACGTCGTGTAACTTCACTTTATTTGATTATTTTTTATCTACCTACACATTAGAAGAACAATAAGCAACCTTTTCATCGCTGCAGATGTTTTTTTTTAAATTTACCTATGCATATATTCAAATAGTTTGAAAGGAAATTAAACATATTGTTCCTTCTAACACAATAACTTTTGATTCTTTGTTTGATTAAAAACTTTTTTGAATATTTTTTTTTAAAAATAAACTTCATCATTTCATGAAATGACATAATGTCACATTCTTAGCATAATTGTTTTTCGGATTTTTGGTGATTTGCCTTTTGCAAAGAAAGTTAATTTATATTTTGTATTGTTATTTCTTCATACGAATCTACCACATTCACAATCACGTATCAAGTTACAAGGGATAAAGAACAATTTCCTATGAGAACTTTGGGACTTAAACGAAAAGTTATTATAAACTTCTTTTTTTTTTGTATTTTTTTTTTTTGTGAATTTTTCCCAAAAACTTTAAGTAAATTAATTAAATTCAAAAATAGACAAATTTTCAAAGCTGGTGATATATTTGGGTTCTTAATTTCAGATCTGGGTAGTTTTAATTTTTATTATAGGTTAATTTTCATGATTTTTGGTCCTTGATGACTAAAAATCCCTCACGGAGTCTCATACCAGGTGTTTCATAAAAATTTGAACAATTGAAAAAATTTAATAAAAAAAATCCAGGACTTGTTACGGATTTTTTGTTTTTTTTCAATGATAACTTGTATGGTGTATTATTTAAATTTCATAATCGAGAGGAATGAAAGAAAACACCCTTTACCAATCCCCTAAAGTCCATGAGTGCTAATGCAAAAAATCTCGGAGTTTCACTCCAGACTGTCAAGAGAGCCATCAAAAAAGATGTTGGAAAGTGCTTTGTTAGGGTAAAAAGGCCACTTTTGACACCAGCAATGAAAGAACCCCATCTCCTCATTTGCAAAACTTCTTTAAAGGAGTGTTTTAAGTTCAATTGAACTCTTTTTGACCCTTTTGGTGCCTCGAGGGGAAGACCTGCCTTAATGTCACTGTCAGTCAACTCTGCGACGCCATGATATAGAACTATATCTGCAGAGTATGCCAGGCCTTATGCAGCCGCCTGAAAACCATCATTGCCGTTAAGAGCGGCTACATGAATGATTAATAGAGTTCAGACACAGATCAATTTATAAAATAATATTAATTTTGTCGAAATTCTATTTTTCTTAATAAATTATATCTTGCGGAAGTTTAACATTCAAAGTGTTCAAATTTTAACAGACTGCTCGGTACATTGCACTGTAGAGCTATTTTAGTGTATAAAGAAAATAGAAAGGTATATAAAAAAACTTTATGAAGGATGTCATTTTTATTAATAAAATAACATAATTAATTTGATTGTTCTCAATGTTTTATTTAATTATCCTGAAAATTATTGCTCTTTTCAAGTAGCCTTTAAAACATTTACTTTATGGTATCTATGTTATTTGTTTTGAATAACGAAACAAGGTTGAGTGTGACTCCTTCCACAGTCTTAAAGTTGATTAAGAAGGAGGGTTGGAAGTATTTGTGTAGCTAAAGGAACCACTTTTGGCCCCTGCCATGAAAGATACCTATCTCCGACTTTGCCAAGGACTAAAAGAGAATCGTAAGTCATCCTTTAGAAGATTAGTCATCTTCTTTCTGGAAAAGATCCGGAAAGTGACCAAATGACAAACAGAAGGAATCATAGGGACTCGACAATGAATGTAGATATTGATAAATGAATCTGGATCCTCACAACCAAAAAAGCCATGACATGGCTCTGATCTGGTTCCTCTGGATCAGGGGTTTTCAAACTTTTTTCGAGGTGGCACACACTTGTTTTTCAAATAAACTTATATCAAGTTTGAAATAAATTGATCAACCATGGGTTCTCATAATTCTTAGTAATGAGATGGGTGTATTATGTATAAGGAGAATGGCGCATCATGAGCAGCAATTACATTATCACCGAGTGGATTGCCTTCAGACTTTGATTAAAGGTCGAATGAGGATATATAAAAGTTTGTGTAGAATGTCAAAGTCTTCATTTTTAGGAAAAGAGTCATAATATCGGTGTAAATATATTTTTTTATCTTAGCCAACAAGGTTTATCTATAGTTTAATTTAATAGCATTGGTATATATATTGAAAAGTTATGAGTAGTTATAAAATTAAGTTCTAAGTGTATCATTTTTCTTCGCAATACACGGTATACATAAATACAAACATAAGTGTTTGTATACATACTCCTTGTCTACGATATATTACAAACATATTTTTCGATTGAATTGTCGTATTCTTAAGAATTTAAAATTATTATATATTATAATAGTGTTTCTTAATTGGCAAAACTAAACTCTGAAAATATATTTTATAATAATATATTTGCCTATTGATATCAAAGAACGAAATTGATATATTAAAAAAGAAGAAGGAAATCTCATTCTTTTGCTATGATAGCAAAATGGGAGCGGGAAATGGACTATACTGTATACAATATATAGTAATCATACTATATCAATCTGATTAAGTAAGTTAAAGTATCATTTAAGCACCCCCTCATCTCCGCCCAAAATACTTTTACTATTGTCTTTTGTAGTCAAAACTGTTTGGTGCCATTTGATCCTTTTTTTAAGGTGTAGCAAGGAGCCTAGTCCAGCTGCCAGAAATAAGGCCTCACATTGGCAACCATATCAATCCAGAGCTTCACCTTGGTCTCTAGAACGTCCAGGTAGTCATAAATGTTGACTCGGAGACCTTGGCAGATGATATGAGGAGACATGACGTGGCTTTTGTGGCTAATCAACCTCAAACACCAAGACCTGTGCTAGAAACATAGACCTTCGACCTCATTGAGGCATTATTGATGCCTCAATATCACCTTTTGAAACCTCAAATTTACTCTTAACCTTGCAAAAGAATGTTTAACTGTGTCCCAGAGTTCGAGCAATTGAATGTTGTCGTTCCGGACAAGGATTCCAAGGAGGGCTCCTTGACTTTTCTTAATATTCGGGACAACGAATTTGTCAATTGGTGTAATTGTTTTCCAACTGCTCCAGGTGTAAACAAGCTATCTAACAAAAAAAATCACCTGCCTAAGCTTACTACGTTTCCCTAAAAGATTGCATCATAGTGGTGGCATAGATAGCTTGCTCATCCTGTCTCTATGACGACTAATATTTACATATTTTATTTTATAAATGCAAAGAGATGAATTAATAATGTATTTAATTGAGAATGGAGCATTTTCAGTACACATGAGAATTTAAAGTTTTTAATAATATTATCATCTTGGAATGATTGATTCATCTTCTAACTTCTTTTACTTCTTGGCAGTACAATTTGTTATTACATTTTGCCAAAGAAAATTAATAAAAATAAATATTATGACTAATTTAAATGCCACGGATTTAGAGATGAAGTAGCTTGTTTGATTTTATCCATAGTATCATGATTGTTATATGTATACAAATATTTATTTAAGAATTCCTTTAAATAAAACACTAGCCTATATATATGTATATTTAAAGCAAATGTTTGAATAGAGTGGGGACCCATCACTTGCAGTAGCCTTTAATTAAGAAGTTATAGCTGTTATTTTTAATTATAAGATTTAATTAAGCAAATAAACAATAGCTGAAACAAAAATAAACAAGTTTTTATGTATCCCATGTCTCTAAGTAAAAAAATGAAGAAGCAACAACAAAAATGGCAACGCATGTGTGATTTCCTCCGTGCACGTGTCAGTAACCATATACAATTTGTCCAGAAGATATCAGATCTAAAGTAGCATCTACTTGCACTAGCTCCTGTCCTTTATGTCTTCCTGATACTTATGTGTGATTCTATACTGGATTCAGTCCCTTTAGAGGGATCATCACATTCGTGGCTAAGTAAAATGGACATTCGGTATATGTAAAGCATTATTCCAATGTAAGTGAGTGACACCAGATCTTCTAATATCTCGTATTTTATCATTATCAACGCATATGGACCTAATAAGAAAATGATTACCTCCCCTCAATTTTGATTTGTGATCTTAATGTTGATATATATGAGAAACCTTTCACACATCAGAATTACTCGGTATTAATGAAATTAATTTATGAGCTAAAATTGTATCATGTGATGAGGATATCGAATGAGGAATTCCTATTCATGGAGAAGTGGTAAGCTGTCGTCGAAGATGGATTAGTAGTTTTTTGGTCTTTAGTCGTTGTCTCTCTTTGACCACGAGAGCTTCATATGTATTTGAACCTTCTTCCAATCATAAAATGATTAATTTAGGATTGTTCACAACTCCACTAAATAGAAGTCTTAGGACCCCTAAGTGGATCCTAGATCTATAAGAATATAAACTACACCTAAAAAATAAACTTAGGATATCTTACGACCCAGCTCTGTCATGCAAAAGACTTTATAAGAGTTTATTAAAACAAGTTCAGGACACAACTTTATCGTTCATAAATTTGAGGAATTTAAATTACTGGGTGATATTGAAGAAATAATGAACAATGGGTCATTATTTATTCGAACCTTTGTGGCTAACAGTTTAAACGTGTTTGCTATTTTAGAAATCGCCGACGAGGAAATGTTGAAGAAAGTTGATTCTGAAAATAAGTATTACAAAAGATTTAAGACTCTTTCATCAAGGAAAGGTCTCTCCTCCGATAAAATTAATAAAATTTATACCAAAAATAGTAAAGTCTATGAGTCAAAAGCTATTCTCAAATTATTTCACAATCATTACAAGAAAATAATTGGTTGTCCTATAACTAGTTTCCCAAGATACAAAAAAGTGGTGAATTACACTGTGTTTTCTTATAGTAATATTTCTGATTATATTAGGAAATATTATAAAGATAACAAAGCAACTGGTCCAGATAGTATAAGATAATTTTTTTTTTACTTCATGTGCTGACGATATGACTCTATATCTTCTTAGTTTTGATACTTATAAGGAAAGAAAAATTAGACTTTCTGCTTTCTTAGCTCAACGTACCAGGCCGTGCAAAATTATTTACCGATGAAATAAATAAACTTTTTAGGAGGTTTTGTGGCAACCAATCTGATTGTTTCGTATTTTTACTGTTAAAATAAACAAAAATCCTTCCTGTGAGAGCATAACAACTTCCACACGTGAGACCATGTCCAATCAGGAAACAAAGAGGATCGAAATTGCAGCCCTCCTCCGAGCGGGAGTGCCTCATAACAACAATAAGGAAAAGGTTGGGGCCTCGTTGAAGACAATTTACAACGTTTCTAAGCGCTTGGAGGCTGGGGGTGATCTCAAGCATTCCCCTGGGGCTGGCAGGAAGCCCACTGTCTCAACAAGGCAAGTAAAGGCAGTGTTCAAGAGGACTCCTTCAATGATGGGAACGTCGAGATCAACCGTTTCAAGGGCATTGAAAAGGGCTGGAGGAAAGTCCCTGAGGCGTACTGAACGCCTTCTGCTAACTGAACGTCAGCGAGAAGTCAGACTTGAGCGTGCCAAGAAAATCTTGAATGATATCAAGAGCTCCTCTGGACGCATCATCATTTTTTCAGATGAGAAAACTTTTACGGTCGATCCTGTTTTCAACAGGCAAAATGACCGTGTTGTGAGCTTTGGAGATGTGCAAGATAAGCACCGCTATGTGGCAACAACAAAACATCCTGCTTCGGTGATGATGTTGGGTGTCGTGGCCTCCAACGGGAAGGCTATGAAGACGGTATGGCTCCCCACTGGCTACAGATTAACAGCGAAGGATTATGTGAAGATTCTGGCGTCCAAGGTCCTTCCGTGGATTAAATCCATAGTCGGCAACTCTCCTTGGGTTTTTCAACAAGATGGAGCACCCGCCCACGCTTCCAAGAAAGCTCAAGAGTGGCTCAAGGACAACATGAACTTTTGGCCCAAGGACTACTGGCCCCCTCAGAGCCCAGATCTGAACCCACTAGACTTCTCTATCTAGGCGCACGTGGAGACCAAGGCCTGCAAAAAACGACACAAAAACATAAATGCATTAAAGGCTGCTGTCAACAAGGCCTGGGCCTCCATGGACGCCGATTACATCCAGCAAGTCTGTGACAGCTTCAAACGTCGCCTGACCAGTGTCATTGAGTCAAATGGTGGCTACATTGATTAAATTTGATCACAAACTATTTTTTTATTCTAAAAATGTATGAATAAATTGGTTCTCAAGTCATTCGAAATGTCATTATTGTCTGCGATATGTTCTGAACAAAAATCGGTAAATAATTCTGCACGGCCCGGTATTACGGATGATAAATTGATTGATAGGATGGATCTGAGAACAATTTTAATTTATACTGCTGTTAGCAGTGAAACTTTTTTCTTTGAAGATTCCCCAGCTGCATGGTACTTCCTAAAATTATGTTTCAGATCTTAAAAAATATTACCCATCTTCTTCAATAAAATTGGAGAAGACTTTAAGAAGCATTATCAATATATAGAACAGACACTGTAAGAATATCGCGGGCTAAGAAGTTTAGATTTTTTTTTTTTTGATAATTTTGTCTCATTATGAGGCCTTTTAACTATCATTTTATAATTGTTTAGGTTAGGTTACACTAAATTTTCTGATTTCTGTTGATATGCTTTTTTTACATATTTGTTATATCTGTAAGATTTTAATGCTATAAAAAGAAAATTAACTTTAAACTATCATGTTTATTTATGTTTTATTCTAAACACAAATTTTATTTTATTCATTTTACATATGTGTACATATTTCAATTTTTTTAGTGTGTGTGTGCATGTGTGAATAAATAAAGACCTAGTTGAAGAAAAAAAAAACATGTAATAGACATTCTAGCTTGTTGTCCGTGATATCCGATTAGTCAATTAAATAATAATTATGAAATACCATGCACAATTAATTATTTTTTGTAATTTGCATTCATACTTAATATTTGTGTCTTCTACTAGCAACTGTAGATTAATTAGCAAGCCCCCCGTTATTATGGTTATATACTTAGATAAACAACAAAACATACATAATAATTCATTCTTGTGTGGCCTAGAACCGATTGACTAACTGACAGTGTCCGTTCCGCAGTGTGAGTGTTAAAGATCAATCTTCTAAAGCATATATCTTAGTTTTGTAGTATCATTATATTGTATTCCTAGGATCTTCAAATGATCCCACTCAAAATGAACAACTTATGTGTTTACCAAAAGGTAAATATTTTGAAGGTAGTTGAAGAACATAGTTGGAAAAATAAAATTCATGCATAATTTTTTAAGGTATACGCGACTACGCTCGTATGGTATTTACTTGAATAAAAAGTGTTAATCGTACATTTTTCTCTCTACTCAAATGATTAATGTTCTTTTTATACGTCAAAACCGAAAGTAGAGTCATAATCAATCATACAATTTATAAAACGCAGTATTAAAATGGTATAAGTAAAAAAATGTAGTATGTTATTTTGAAGGAAAAAGAAGCAACAAGCAACAGAAAGCAGAGTTGATAGAAAACGCAAAAAAAAAAAAAAAAAAAAAAGATCCATCCAATAAATTATAAACAAGGGAACAACGATAATCTAAAATCTTATTTTTTTAACAAGAAACTGAGTAATAAACAAAGATTGAACTTTATACTCATAATTGATTTGAGACAACTTTTAATTCATGAAAAAATGAATAATTCAAAAAAAGTTAATTTTCTCTTTGCAAAATATTATGTTAATTTTAAACATGTGAATATATTTTATATGAGATCCTCCAATCTAGAGAAACTGCAATTTAAAGGTTAAAAAAACAAAACAATTTACTTTAAAAACTTTGTTTCAAAAGAAATAGCTTCTCAGTTTTGTTTTTTTTTTACTTTTTTTATCCCGAAAGTACCTACTGAAGTATAAATATTTTGTGTTATTTATTTAGGGGAAAAAGTATTTCCTTCTAAACTATCTAATTAAGTAGCAATATTGTTTTTTTTTCAGGAGAAATTTTTTGATGTTAGGTAATTAGATTTAAAAAAAGCAAAAAAATATATATTCAAATATTAGTAGGTAAATAATAAAAAAATGATACAGGGTGTAAAGATCAAATCGGTGCATTTTTCGAAAATCTCCAAATTGTCAATGAGGCTACTTTTTTCAGGGAATTTGTTTGAAATTTGGCTTGAACTGTACAAATAAATAATGAGAAAGGGGTCATTTGCTGTTTTATCCTCCATCATCAATCACAGGCTGGATCTGAGCCTGGAAGGAGGAGCAAGTATTGACAAAGAAGTTCCATGGTATGTTGGTCATTGTCAAATTGATGGAAACAATCAGAGAGTCCTTGATGGCATAAGATGCTCAGTTTTTATCATATTTAACATATATTTATACAAAATAATCAATATCTACAATAGATATTAGCGTTCTCTCTCAGTCACAAAAAGAAAATAAATGGAACTTAGATTCAACAGCTTTTTTGCAGGAAAAAACATTGAAATTTCGTTAAATTCGACTTGTTGATATATATCCATAATGTCAGCAACCTATATAGAAACCACTTCTGTGATCACAAAGTAAAGGGGGTTGATTTAATTATTTTCGAGTTGATATATTCTTCTTTCTCTTAAGTTTCTTCCAACACTTTGCCAGTAATAAACTAGGTATTTATCTTTTTTGGTCATAATTTGTTATTTTTTTTCGGGCTTTGTCGTAGGAAATTAGCAACAAAAGTCAAGGACCTGAATTTAATCATAAACGATCAACCTGTTATAGATTATTTCATAATACAATTGGGGAAAAAATAAATAAAGCAGTTGAACAAGACCCGAGGTGTTATTCTTATTCAAATAAAACTCTTAAAATTCAGTGCTTTTTGATCCTTTAAATGCAACTTTTTCAGGGTTAGATAATTGTATATCATATATAAGAACATGCTTAAAATTAGAATAAAATTCTACCAAAAAAAAAAACAGCTTTTACATCAGTTATCGATTTTCTCATACTCTAACCTTTAAAAAGGAGAAAGATACTAAAAAATTCTCGAATACCAGATTTTATAATAAAAAACTTTTTATAGATTCATACCCAAGTTGCAAATTACTTCTACAATGGAATATGGATTTAGTTTTGTAAATGGTCTTCATTGGCATGCATTTAAACATTTACAATATGTTAATAATGTATCATAAAGATAATAAAATTATAGAAAATAGACAAACAAAAATACAGAAGGCTTTTATAAAATATATCAAGATCAAGAATGCTTAAAAATAAAGACATTGCATTCATTGTTAGTGAAATAAGAAAGAGATCAATTTTTCATAAGAACATTTGTGTAAAGATTAAAAATATGTCAAATTATATTGAGAGTGTTTTCTTTTATAGTACGTGATTTATTGACAATATATTGCATTTTCATTATAAGTGCATAAGCTTTTTCATTATTGAAAAAAGTCTTCTTTGCCCAGTAGCTGATTGAAAAAGTTACTTGCCATTTGAATAGGGTCCTCATAAGTGTTCAAATAAAAAAATTTACGATTTACATTGACAAAAGAAGCAAATTGCATCTTCATCATGAAATACTTGGTAGCAACCTCGAGAGTCCCAGATTGTACTTTGTAATGAAACCATCTTTCACATAAAATAAATAAATTATTTTTAATTTATTTAAAACTTATTTGGGCACACTTTTTAATGCTGCATCGCTCCAAATATGAGCTGAAATGTGTTAATTTGGCTGTTTACATACATTTATGCAGTAAAGAGTGCTTGTATAATATACTTTTATTCTAAAAGTGATGAAAGGACGCTGTCTTATAATTTTTGTTCCGAAAATAGACGAATAAAAGACCCCCAGCCATTTTGGCCATCAGCCAATCTGTCAAGTTATCTTCCGCGTCAATTTCTGTGTTTAGAGTACTAATGACATTTAGTGTTAAAAAAAACCCAGTTGGGATGTCCCATCTTAAAGATTGCTTAAACTTTTTTGCTATTTAAGAAGGACAATCTTTATCAATTAAACACGTTTGGAGTATAATCCACTATAAATACATTTGAAAGTCCTGAATATGGGTTAGGTGAATTTTCACTAGGTTTAACCTTATAAATTTCGTTTCATGAATTTTCCATAAGTCGTTGTATTCCCATGGCTTTCTTATTCAATAGAAATTTAAATATTACCACGGATGAACATTTAATTAGGATTGTATCATCAAATATAAGTATATTTTTGAATTCAACATAAAATTTTGGGAAAAAAACGTTTTTATATTAGTTATTGATTTTTGTATAATGAAAAGTTGGTTCAAATCTATAACAAGGGTAAATGTACTCAAAAATTTCAAATCAAAAATTCTAAAAAACCAAAAATAAGTCATTTCTCATGCCGGGGGTTCTGGTAGTGAATAATTATAGATTCGTGATCATCTTGTCAAGTACTACTAAAATTGAATCTAGAAGTTAAAAGTTGACTTGTGGTCTTGCCAAAGAAGACATGATGTATCCAGAATAAGACATCTCCCATACCGCCCCCTCCTTTTATCTCATATTCATTTGTAAGGTTGCAAATAAATAATAAAAAACCCTATATAATATCCTTTGAAAACTCAATCATTAATTACAGTATTTGTTGATAACTTAGAAATTAGGGACAATGGATTAAGAATGTGATAAACACAATATATTACATTAACATTTCAGTCTTTGGGTTAGATACCACCCAGAGAAATAAATACCGATTACATAATATGTATAACAAAGGATTGACTTCATTATTTCATGGTTCGTTCAAGATAGTTAAATTCAATAAGCAAAATCAAATTAAGTACAAACCTGTACCTAAAATATTTTCCTCCCGTTAGAGTAATAAACCTCAATTTGTTCAAAATTAGGTCGGCAGTACTGTCTTTCATTAGGATGTCTAGTTTGAACTCGATCTGTAGACTAGTTTGTTGGAAACAGCTGGATAAGTCAGTCTACCTCACTAGTGCTCCAATATTTTTACAATGAACGAAATTATTGAATAAAGGGTTCGCCTTAAATTTTGTGTAACGAACGAAATGTTAAGTGCTGACTCGTTGAAAATGTTATAAAAGTTTTTGGTGAATTAGTATTATCATAATCCTTGCATTATGATTGGCACAGAGTGTTTAAGGAGTACCGAGAGATCGTCGAGGAAAAGCCGCATTCTGGAGAACTTTTGTCCTCTTCAACAAAATATACCAGCTTAATGGAGTTATCAGATTGCCTTAACATCTTTCACGAGTCAATCTTTACTATTCTTACTGAAAATTTGATCATGAGACGCGTCGTTGTACGGCTTGTTCTAAAAAAGCTGAATTTTTTACAAAAGAAGTATCATGAGGAAGTCACTTCGTAGATGTTTGATCGTGCAAATTCCGATACAACGTTCATGGATGAGACTTGGGTCTACGAGTATGACATACAAACAAGCCAACAATCATCAGGTTTTTTGAAAAATTTCGTTCATTGTAAAAATCGTGGAGCAATAGTGAGGTAGACTGACTTATCCATCTTTTGCAAGCAAACTGGTCTACATATCGTGCTCAAACTTGGCTTCATAATGAAAGACAGTGCCACAAACCTAGAAAAAAAAGTTTATAAATCCCTTCAGCGCGGGCAATTTAAATTAACAACTCCAGGTACTTTTTTGGCAAAATGTATATAACCTTCTTACAAAGTTTCACTAAAATCGATTTCTAATTTTTTCCATAATCCTGCTTACGAAAAGACAAACCAACAAATGGAGGCGAGTTAATACACCTGTTAACACATAGAGCTATTTTATTATCTTCCTTTTTTGACCAATTAACGCCCGTAAGATCTTCTCTGCGTCAATACCGAGAAAACTACAGAGACCGTTGGCATCTGTACTGCCAACATCAATAAGTGCATTACAGCCAAGAAGAAGGAAAACTTCAACATCAACAATATGGCTAATTTATGACCTGCCTACATCTGGACCTCCCTCCAGCTCTGACCTAAACCCCTTGGACTATCCAGTTTGGTAAGCCATGAACACAGTCTTCATATTCAAGAGCTTTGAATTATTATAATTTCATTGCATAATTAAGCCACTTATAAGGAAAAAAAGTCCTAAGTTGGTCAATAAAGGTGGGAAAGGAGTGATCGTTTCATGTTTAGAGAATTCTTTGCATAAACTTTAATACATCTATTTATTTTATGTATAAGACAATAGTAACCTACAAATAAATCCGTTTTTAATCCTAATAAATTTATAACATTTCAACTCAATTCTCTCGTTCATTTTATAAATATTGTACTATTAGTAGTAAATAAGAAATAGCCTTTAGTAGGGGGAAAAAGGTGCTCGTTCAATATAAAAAGTACCCATTGAATGTCATAATTATCATAATAGTCTGTAAAAATATATAACTCACGTTATTCAATTTAGAGATTATAATAATGTTCATCGTGTCTCAAAAACACACCTTCTCAATTGATGAATTCTAGGTAAGATCCAATTTCCTTTTGGCAAGGTGAAGAAGATGAATTAATTCCCACATTATGAGGTATCAAAAAAAAAAAAATAATAAATATAAGCAAGAAAACGAATACATAAAATATTTTCGAAGAATTATTACAACTCATGTCGATTAATAGCTCAAGATAAATATGAAAATTATATTTTTATACACATATAATTTTTGATTCACTAACAACAAATGCACAATGTATTTTGTTGCCAACTATTATTGACAAAAAAATAATATGTTCGGAGCATTCATTGATTGAATTCGAATTAGTTCTAGATGGTGTGCTCTGAACAATTTCTCAACAATTATTGAAAACACAGAAGAACAATTTCGTACAAATGAATTGAAGACAATAATCAAATTTATCCATGAGCGGAAAAATCCATAACTGACTCAGTTTTTCCCACAGTCATCTGAATTTTAAAATATCTGGGATTTTAGTCATTCGAGACTCTTATCGTTTAGAGTCATTTTGTACCCTTAAAACAAATCTCAAATAAAAGTAGGACTAATAAAACTTATCTAAAAGTTATTTTTATTGATTCATAATCTTGTTCGGAACTCGCTAGGTATATTTTCATTTTTAGGCTGAAAAAGGATGAAAAACAACATTCTTCTTTGTGCCTTATAATTTATTCATAATACATGGTCATGAGCAATGTTGTAGTTAATATTATAGAAAAGTATTCAATTAATATCTTTAAAAAAAGAATCTATTAAAAAAAAGGATATTCAGCCTTTGACCACGTCCACAAGGGAGACTTTGTTCCAGTACTTGATGATTGAGACCTACAAGGAGCTGATTCTATTGTGTCTATTGGTAGAGACCTTCCTCTATAACACCCCCAAAAAAAAAGTAATCTATGAGATTCATATAGGGGGAATTAGAGGGCCAGGTGTAGCGGTGCCAAAATGACATCTTCTCTTCTTTAAACAAGTTTTGGGTCTTGCGGGCCTTGTGAAAGGGGGTCAATTCTTGTTGAAACAGAAACTCGACACAATTGGCCTCATTTGACAAAAAAACTTTCATCCAAGGTATCATTTGGTCCGACAGGAGTTCACAATACTTGTCGGTCCCACCCTCTCCTTTAGATAAAAGAAAATGTGGGGCATGCCACTGACGTTGCTCCAAATACCTCCAAGGTTAATAATGCTGGCCGAAAGCTTGGTGTTAAAGACATGTGGGACATAAACTCCCTCTGTGGCCAATTATCTGTCGTTCCAGAAGGTGTGGGATCTGTCGACAGTCCATTGTTTCTCCACCGAATAAAAGATGAGTCAGTTAGTGGGATTGCAATTGTTCAGCAACTTCCTGCTTTGACCAGCCTGGGTGCTCTTCATTTCGTCGGTAAGGATGTGTCTTTTGCGGAGACGGTATGACTTCATCCTCAAGTTAGTGTTTATTCAGTTTATGCACAGTGAGGGATTTCAACTATCTGATATGATTTTAAAGCTGTGTGAAATAAAACTTAAAATGTGCACTATTATTACGGATTTTTTTTTTTTTTTTTTTTGAATAAATTATATGAGACTTGTTATATTGTCTTTTGGAAAAATAAAGTTGTGTAAAAATTGAAATCAGATCATTTTTTTCAAGTATATTTGATTAAATCAAAATAATTGAAATTTATTCACGTGAATCAATTAATAGTGATGAAAACGTGAATCACTATAGAGATTTTTTATCGTCAACGTCAGCGTTGTTGATATCCTCCAGATTGAAAGAGGCGTGAACAACCAAATTTTAAAAGACTAAAAACTTTTCTTAAAGTAAGGATTAAAGAAAATGGTGAACCACTGCTGTGTCACTGTCTATAGCTTATAGCATATTTTCTGGGATAATTTTTTATATTCATCGGAAATTGTTCTTTTTACACATTTCTAAATTGAATCAATTACTAAGGGAAAATGAAATTACTAGATTTTATAAACTGGAAAACATGGATTACATCTTCATACTAAATTAATATATTATAAAAATGATATATAGAATGATTGTTCCTTTAAGCAGAATTAATTTTGTAGTATGATGATGAAGCATATATGTATATAATATAATATAACTTAATATGAATAGTTTACAGTACCTGAAAATAAAAAATGAATGCTTCATTAGATATCTAACGACTTGTGTTTTAATTCATATTGATTTTGATATACGAGTGTGGTTTGAAAAGTATCCAAGCTCCGCGTGAAGATAAAAGCACTCGTAAATAAAAGTTAGTCCACTCTAAAGAACTCAAGGAAAAAAGTGAACCCTCAGTAGAATAAGAGTATGTTCTTTCATTGGCTTTGCTATTGGTTATTCATACAAAAAACCATTTGCTTTAGACTCACTTCGAAGAATCAATGTTTCTCCAGAAGTCTCCAAAAGGACGGTGGGGTTTGGTGGATAATTTAATTCCTACTTTATTTGAACGTTCTAAAATAAAAAACAAACGAAAGCTCCCGTTTAACCGAAACAGAGACGCTGAAGAACTTCAGAGGATGCAAAGAGTTATAATGTTAGAAAACTCCTATGCTAAAGCTCATGGAGATAAAATAAGGAAGATTATCACGATAATAATATTTAATAATTAATACATCCTTATAATATTATTAAAATTTATAGTGTAAAATTCACTTAAGTATTTGATATTTAAAATATAAATTCGGTTGTCTTTGAAATTAATATTTATTTTTATAAATTATATTTCAATCGACTTTGATTTTGAAAATGAGTTAAAATAATGGTTAAATTATGTATATATTTTATGAATAATAGCGAACTGTTCTAATTTAAAGAAAAACTAAAATGCTTTGGGATGACTTGTGTTACCTTACTAATAATATACGTAGTATTTTATACTCAGCTGTGGATGTTTTTGCTTCTTTTCCTCCTACAAGTGTTCTAAACAACGATTGCTTGATTTCAAAATTAACTACTGTTAAATTGTGTATTTTATAAATATTACATAGTCTAAATTCTTCCTAATGATATTAGGCTTTCTTTTTTTCTTTTCTTTTTTTGTTTGAATAAAGGTTGTGTTATATAAAAGGTATTCCTTATTAAAGATTCGACAGGAAATCAGTTGACTTGATATCCCTCAGGGTTTCAAAATAATTTATTACATCTTTCTGACATGAATTTTACTATAAGTAATTTATTGAGTGAAGGAAGTTTTTATCGGAGAGATTATTTTCGACTTGAGATGGTATCAGCTGTTGGCAGGGTATTTATGCTATGATAATCTATAAGAAATGGTTTGTTTTTTTGCTTTTTTTTTTCAAATAATATATATATATATATCATAAAGCGGAGCACACAACAGTTTACCTGATCTTACTTAACACTAGCACCTTGAAACACTCTGTTCTTTCTATGGTTTTTACGTCCACAGAAAATGGTTCTTTGTAAGATCACTAACTGATTACATATAAACTTTGATTATTTCATTTTTGATACCATAGAGGCATGCATCCTACAAGAATGAAATTTGTATTAAAGACTATTGACTATGAAATATTTGATAATAACTTAGCCAAAGACTTAGAAGGGTTTAGTTCAATCCTTAAACTGGCTAATACGCTACGTCAACTAAGAGTTAAGGATTCGAGCTATTCATAGTTATGCCTCGAAATTATTTTTATACGTTTGTAAACACCTAACGGGCGAGTACATTGCTAATCTTCCCATAAATCAATACCTGTCTGAATAGCAAGATCTCTAACTTTAATTCTAATTATAGCAAGAGCTATAATAAGCTACTTTTTACCCTGGGTTAGTTGTTAATAACTTCTTTTCAGTTATTCCACAAATTGGAGACGAAATATGGTTACGAAATGTTTCGAAATGATTTTGTTGTTTGAAACATCTTTTACCTTTTGATTTTGAGTTATTTCATTTCCAGATCAACTTTGAATAATCCGTTTTATCCTTGAGCAATGAAGGTGGATATATTGGGTGATTCCTCACCAGGTGGAAAAAAATCCCAAAAGCAGATTTAAAGTTACAGGCGACATGGACTGCACTTTTTATGCTATAACTTTTCTTTATAGAGGGTCTGACAGAAAGACATAAGAGGTATTTTTTACCATAATGTTTAAACGCAATCTATGAAAAATTGCATCGAATATAACTTTTAAAATCCTAGTTTATTAAAAAGAATAATTCCAAGGCTCTCAAACGAATTAATTTTCGTTAAAATCGGAACTTCCTTCACTAAGTTACGAGAAAAATGAAATAAAATATATTTAACAACAAGTCCAATTCCAATTGAAGAGGCCCCATTTAAAAATATATTGAACCCTTTCTTTGTGAACCTCCTTTTTATAAGGTAGCTAATGAACTAGGCATAAAAGAAACCCAAAAATAAAACTTAATTAACTACATCATAAACAGTTGAACGATTGTAATAGTTACTAATTATTTTTTTCATTTTTCTTACTATTATATTCATTTTGCATTCGTAATTTAAATATAAATAATATTTTTATGAATATATTTTACCAAGAAAAAATAAATCATTATATGAAAATAATCTTAACAACATGAGCTTAAGGTTTCAATATACTATAATTTATTATTCTTAGTGTACGACATTTAATTTTTATATAAGTTTCTACTATGTAACATTCATTACTTTATTCGAATTGGGAATTAAATCAGTACACATCAGTTTTATGAAGTACTCACATTGAAAAAAAGAAAAAAATCCGAGAAATGATAAGGAAAAAGAAAGGAACGACTTTTAAGCAAAACTGTTAATTCAATTTACTAAGTATCGATTAAAAATGGCTAAATATACTAATAAATCCTAAACAAGTCTTTATCAAGATGAATAAAGAACTGCATTTCTTGAATTAGGTTTAATGTTTTAGGAGCATACTTAAAAGTATTGGCGATAAAAGGTAGATTCAAGAAATAAGAAGCAGTCTAATTAATTTTAAGCCGTTTAATATCTCAGTTCACTTATGTAAGGTTAAGAATCTTGCACTGAATAAATCAATATTAACTCTGAAAAACAAAAATTTGTGACAAGCTTTGGTCACTCAATATAGACACCTTCTGCACCAATCACAGCCTTTACACGTTGCTGGAAGGCCTTGCATAAGTTTATGACAGACTCCTTACACATGTTGTCCTACACAGTCACTATAGTGGCTTTCAGTGAGTTATCATTTGGGCGTGGAGTTTTGTTGGTTTCCCTCTCTAAAATGCCCTTCGCAATAAAGTCTAAATATGGTATGGAAGGGGCACGTCTCTTTGTTTCTTTACATTTAGAGCCTCTTGGCCTTCATGAACTCTGTCAGAATGTAGTGTGGGGACCTCGTATATTTTCATTCGGTAATTCATTGATTTGGTTGTGTCCTCCCCTATTTTCTTGTCCAAACTGGACAGGAACTTTGAATCCCTCTTAAAATTTTGCCCTCCACTTTCTGCTTTCCAGCTAATGTAGTTATCTTTGATTACATTGATAGGACAGTACTCATTTAAACACCGATCTAATACTATGTTCAAAAAATCCAAATTTAATTTATAAGGGGTTGGGCAATAAAACGTGTACTTAAGAGGTTGATTTAGATAAATTCCAAAAATAAAAAGAGGTCCTTGTGTATGAGAACAATCCCAAGTCGCCTTTCATAGTCCTCTTGATGGTCCTGGCAGCCCCAGAGAAGTCGTTGGCGAGGCAATTCATCAGTTTCATGGGGAAATCCTGATACCTCTTTCAATGAAGCCCTCGACTTCCTGCTTTCATCATCATGGCACCCTTGAAAATTTATAATGTCTACACTCCTCGTCACCTCAACATCAGCATCTAAGAGATCTAGATGCTGTGCTTTTTTGGCTTTTTACCCACTCATGATGAAAGGATGACGAAGTGTTATTATATATTTTTGTTATTCTTTTAATGTTTCATAAGTTGTTCACATGGAGATGCACTGATTAAGTATAAGTAAACACTATAGCATTATATTTCTTTGATATCCTTTTACATAAAGAATTTCCTTCTCTAGAAACGACCGGGGCGCGAACCTACGCATATTGAGTTAAAGAGAAATATTTCTCCTGAGCTTGTTTTCCATTGAGATACGTCGTTCCAAAATAGGTGGCTGAACCAGAATGTCAAAAAATAATCCCTAAACGTTACTATATTCTTGAAAAAGTTAGTATCAATTTACAGTCCACGTATATCTCCCAACCCAGAATGTTCAAAGAAAAGGGCATGTTGCAACTGTTCCATGTGTCTGATACACAATTTTTGTTTATTTGGTTAAATATTATATAAGATTTGTCACAGTTCTAACCATTAAATAATAAATGTAGCACGTCATCTTCAAATAAAATAAATTTAATTTTGTAGACTACTAAGTCATTTTGGTAAGGATGTTGAGACATATATGCTTATAATGATATCTTATAATATCAAAGGTTTGACGTAAACAAAAAAAATTGATGACATAACACAAAAATATATTTAAATTTTATTTTGTAAATATAAGTTATAGGCAAAAAAAAAAATGTTATTTTCTATAGGTATGTATTGTATTATACGAAAATACATAATATATTTTCATATATATTTATGCAATCGATTTGTTCAAAGGCTTTCTAAATATTCAAGTAGAGAATAAAAAGATATGTAAAAACATATTTCTTGTAGGTTTTACATCTTCCTTAATCACTGAGGAATACTAAATGCATATTCCAATTCATTTTGAATGCAAAACTACCTTCCACACAAAAATGCAAATTATTCTCTGTAGCATTTTGCACATCATTTGTTATTTCATAAGATTGCATCAAAGGGGTTTAAGGATTATATAAGGTAAACCCATATTTTTTGTTTCAATTATCTTGCAATTCAAAATGTATCTTTGTCACTTGTCAATCCTGCTGAAATTTGCTGGCCTTCTAGCAACACTGATAACTAGAATTATACAAAATATAACTTGCCAGCATTTAAAAATAAAAGCAATCAAAGAAAAGACAAGGTAACCCAGAATTTTTGGGAGAAGAACAGATTTGCTGTCATAATGTTGTGTAATTGTGTAATTATATCATAATTCAGCTGGACTATTGGCTCAATAATAAAAAAGGTCAGGCCTCTAGGAACAGACAGTTGAGGATGCCTCTACCGTTCTAGAGTATATTGTTTACAAACAATTATTTATCAGAACTAAATAAGCATCCCTAAATCCCACACTATATATATATTGGAAATAAATACTTCGAAGTGGATCCTCAATATAACTTCAAGCCTAACAAGGACTTACATAGTTTTATTACTCTCGAGCCATTTTACTCGAGATGTTTCACTTATTTGCACAACTACTAGAGAAACCATCTTATATAGACGTTATTTTTTAAGATGTAAAGAATAATAATAAAGTCGTCAGAAAATATTAAACTCTCTTTAAAAGGCCAACAAGAAAAATTTCAGATGCATGTAGGCCATATTTATATAAATGTATGGCTAATACTAGATAACAACTTTTTACTCTTAAAAAATATTAGAAAATGACCTTAATAACTTGAGGTTTTAGTTTTTGGTTGCCATTTCTCTATCTTATCGGTCTTTTTTTTCTTCTTCTGCCCATTTACAATGGGTATGAGAGGAACTTCTAGTATATTTGCAACGTTTTTACTGCTTGCTTCACCTTTATATCAGGCAAACAGCCTTAGCTCTGGTTTTCAAAGAATAGTACTAGACTATGTTTGATATTAAATTTCAACTTAAGAAATTAGGCATTCTCTCAAATCTCTTTTAAGGAATGAGAGATGTAATCCTAAGAAGTGATTACGTCCGAACATATCCAAAACTATCTATAGAATTTACCTTCTAAATTTTACTGTATTCTGGTACAAAAAAAAATCATTTTATTAATACAAAGGAGAAACTTTATTGACTACCATCAATTTTTGTACAAATTGTAGATAGTTATGTCTAGTTGGCTGTTATTTTCTTTATTCACGAAGTTTGAGTTACATTTTTGGGCCTCAATTTTTTGACTTTATTTGTTATAAGGATTGCGACAGCATCTACTCCTTTTTTCTATGCATGACAATCTGCCTGTAGATGTGGGAACGGGTTGGGCATGGTTTTATTCTAGAGGGGAGATTCTAAAGTTCTATATAAAAAAAGGTCAATCACAATCTGTGAGAAACGTGTGTTGCCGTCGAGAATAAATTTAGCCTAAAAGGGTTTGCCAAAATGTTTTATAACAAATAAAATAATTTTAATTAAGCTTTTGAACTTTTATTTGTAAGATTCATGAAAATCAGTCAGTTTTTAATTTAAACAAAAAACGATTTTCTCAATTCATTTTTATAATTCTAAGTTTGCAAAATTCTTTGAATACGAATAACTCTACAGATAATGATAGCTCAAATTAGTGACATCATATCTAATGTCATGAAAGGATTCTAAATTAGTACAGTTTGTCCAAATCGAGTAAAATGAACCGAAATGTTTCTGGAAAACCAATTCTGATTTGATTAACACTCTCTATTTGGACTATTTTTTGTATAGTAGTGAAAGATAATATGAACATAATTTGATACTAATGTAAAAACGTTCGTCTTCAATCAAATTTATTATGTTGGGGAAAACTGTTTGGGATATATAGAGTGGCAGGGTTATACTTTTTTTTTTTTTTTTTTTTTGGTGATAATTATGAATTAAAATCTTGACATGGATAAAAAAAACATAATCAGACAAAATTTATGTTAGCTTCCAAGTTCTAATAATTATGAATCTGTTGGATTTTCAGATGATTCAGCTCAAAATGAACAACTTCGATACAAAGAGAATATATGAAATATTATCTATAATTAGTACTGTGGGTAGGTCAATATTTAGGACTGAAGACTACAGTCATGTCCAATTCACTCTCGGTCTGGTCCTGTTCAGTCCTGAATATCAGTCCTAAAAATATATAAGTTCGGTTCTTGATGACGTCAATCAACTTTATTGATTATTTTTTAAATAAGTTCTAGTACTGACAGTCCAGAGGACCGACGGTCTGAAAAACCGATGCCAAGGACTGCTATGACTGATTCTAAGACTGGACTGATCAGCTCTGAATAAATAAGAACCTACACAACACTATCTATAATTAAGTAATGATGTATGGAGTAGGTGGTAGGAAAACACAGATAGAAAAAGAAAATTAATCAATTAATTTTGTAAGTATAAATGACACTGAAAACAAAAAATAGTTTTTACTTGAATTAAAAAGTATTAACCGTACGATCTTCTCTGTACTCAAGTCTATAATAACAAGGTGACCCAGGATGAGAGTATCATAAATTTTAACACAATTAAATAAAGTGTATTGAGTGTAGAGTAAACGTTACCCAAGTTCCCAGCACTTGAATGTATTTTCAAGGCTGGGGGATTACATAATGGGGACGTAATCAGAGGAGTAGGCAAGCCGTTGTACAATTTTGGAAATAAAAAAATTGTTCTTTTTTATCAATACCAAATTTGACAAATAATTTATATAAGAAGAAACTAAAAACTTAAAAAATATTAGAGCGAAAATATATAAAAAGAGACTAAATTTATTTAATGCGAGGGAAATTCAATATATTTAATTCAAAATTTATGATATTTTTTAAGTTTTTTTATTGAAAAGGAATTTTTGATAGTGATAACTATAAAAATTCAACAAAAGAAAGGGGATGGTCAATGGTCCCTTAGCTCCTAGGATTCTGATGTCCCTCCAAAGTCAAATACATGGTAATATCCAGCAGGATATGGCTTTAACTCACCCTTCAAAAGAATTGAAAGAATGGTGCAAAAACTATTTTGAGCATTTTTGGCCAAAAAATTTTTTTTGACATCCCTCTTCCCCTGATCTTAACCCCTTTAATTTTCAATGTAGGTCATGGTCAAAGTGGACGCTGATGAAGTTTCCAGACTCAATAAGGAATCCTTGATACCCTCGATGTGCGCAAAATATTCCAAATGACGTTGAGCATACTAGCTGCAAGTCAGTGATGTGGTGTACAGAACTAGGGCAAGTCTATTGAATCTGATATTCAATAGATATATTGTTTCACAATATTAATGCAGCGGGGCTACAAAACTCTGTACCACTCTATAGATAAGAAAATATTTTTTCTAATTGCTACAAGTCATTTTACCTAAGAATGAAACCTCTAATATATATTTTTAAATGTATATTATTTTCATCATTATTTGAAAAATGATGGATATATAAGTTATGAATGAATCAATACGAAAACCTATAAATTATGTACAAAAGAGTTATTTGATAAATGTTGTTTATTCTCATATTTTCATTATATAATTACATATTTGATTTATTTTTGGGTCTTGTGAAAGAAAATTAATTATAATTTAAAATGATTTACGTAAATGAGTTATTGTTTAATTCATTTGATGACATTTCAATTTAATTTGATAAGTGGAAACTCACTAATACTCTCATGTTTATAGGGTTTTTTCATTAAGAAAATGAAAAAAAAGTCACACAATACAAAATAATGCCAATAGGTTAATATATATTTATGTTTGTACTTATATTGATTGCTTTGTTCTATAATTTTTATGCTATGCTTATTCTAACAGTAAAATGCATTTTACGAACAACAAAAGGGGTATAGAAGAAGAAAAATGATAAGTACATAACAGCCCAAGAATATCATCCCAGTCGTCCAACAGATGGGTAAAATCATTTTGATCTGTGGGTGTTTCTCTGGTAAGGGGAAAGGACAGCTCCACTGCATTGAAGCAAGCATAGACGTAATCATTTACCCTCGAATTCTTGTGTGACAACCTCCGTCCCTCAGGACATTTTAACTTAAAATGAGTCGTGCAATATGTCTTCCGGAACAAAAATAAACCAAAAATAAAGAAGTGACTCAAGAAAAAAGCAGTTAAGGTCATGAAATGACAGTCTCCGTACCTCAAGCCCATAGAACAATGGTTTCCAACCTTGTGAGACACCACCATAACTGAGGTAGTTGGCCTTTTAAAAAGTTGTTGAATGATACGGAATGCCCTTGTGTTGTATTCTCGTTAAATATCAATATTATCTCAATATAAGAGTGAACTCTATTAGAATTTACAAATAATTAGGACAATGAAATAAAGTCAGGGATTTTTAAAGTATGTATTTACTTTTATACTTGAAGCAGGGATTTAAAAGTAACAATGTGTCACATCCAGAGACAATTCCTCAATCACGTTCTTGTGTCATTTTCTCGACTTTTACGTAAACTAAGAAGTGCAGATTTGTTTTGTTTTGTAACTAATTATTTATACTTGAATATATCGAAATTTGAATTAATTTTAATCACTCAACTTTTATTAATGAATGAATTAGTAATTTTTCGGATTTCAATGTACCATCCGTAGTGGTGTCTTGATAGTAACGCATTTAAAACAATACTAAACTATTGAGACCAGTACTTTCTGTGTCATTATGTAATGAAAATATCTATGTTCTACATTTTTAAAATCATTTTGTATTAAAGAAAAAGTTATCTAGTTTAGGCTGAGATAATTCCTTATAATGGCATTTTTATGTAAAGAGTAAAAGTAGCCATTAGCGGGAAGATATTTACGTAAATCCCACGCTGTATCTATAAAGAAGAAAGTGAGCGAGAATTACTCTGATATCGATCTTTTTTCACAATTCTACTCAAAGTCGAATGGAAGCTCACATCTATAACTCCCAGACATTACCTCAGTATTACTTTTTGTCCTTCATGATCACGCAAACATATTATCCTGAGATGCTCTGTTGTCAAGAATGAAAGATTAATGATAATCACTTTAGAACCCCCCCCCAACCCATACAACCCCTCCCCTCCCCCATGACTGTTCGGATTGCCAACTACAAAAAATTTAACATGCGAGTTAATCCACGTACAACTCTATCTATGGAGTTTGTCTTAATAGCAAGAAACTAAACACCTAGAAGTGACGTATTAAAGTACTTTATTTTGTTATTTGTTAGGAATTTAGACTCATAGATATGTGAACTTCAATTCAGAATTGAAACGGGATGTTATGTACATAGACTTTTAGTCATTTGGCTTGACGGTCACTTATGAATAGCTTTCATTTGGAAACGCATTTATCTTTCCCATTCGTAGCTATATAAATAGAAATATACCAAAAAAGCTATAAATAAAGACTAACCCAATTTAAAATATTTGTGACAAATATTGTAACTGTATCTCCATATTTGAACTGATCCTGTCATCTCAAGCACTAGCTTCAACCGTAAATCCCTCCCTAAAGAATTAAAACATGACATTGCATTTTTTTATTTATTCTTTAATGATCAATCACTATTTCTAACATGTTTGATTTGTCTGTAAAAGGATATATTTGAGGATGAGAAATTGTTAATTCCAATTGGTCATGTGTGTTGTTTACTTATTAGTAATTAGCTTACATACCCGAGAGTAGTGGCATAATATTGCATGTGTTATTGTTGATGAGTAGTTTGTATATTTAGTCGAGTGAAAAGCCCGTTGCCTGGCACATAAACGGCGACTCTATCATTAAAATTACTATTTTTAGTATCAACTTGTATACAAGACGTGTATAAGCTTTTCAGCTATTAGACAATTGATTCGTGAGATAAATTATTATTAGTGAATCAACATTTCCTACTGTTACAAAAATATATAAAAAATAACCTTATTTGTTAATGAAGCATTGCTTTTTGATGATTATTATACTGTTGAATCAAGGGTTTGCCTTGATAAACGTTATTTGGACTCTGCGCCAGTAAAATCAACCGTTAAAAAAATAATTTCCTGATATTAAATTAAGGAAAAGGATAATCTAAGACGATGCACGTAGTGGAAGTCCAAAAGAGGCAGTATTTGGCAAAAATATCAAGAAAGTCTACAAAATAACTTTGAATTCTCGTAAAGTCGGAAGAACTGGTAATGAATGGGTTTCAAGTTGTATTTTCTTGACTCCAGACGAGTCTCGTTTTTCGTAATTTAGTCATTTTACAGCACATTTTGTGTCTCCCACTTTGTAAGTGGGTTGAAGGTTTTAATGGTCATTTTTGTGTTCTACGGCTCAAATAATAATAATTCTGGTTTTCAGTAGAAATAGACAAAGCATTGGATTCGGTTTTCGGAATCGCAGAAGGAAAATGAGGTTCTTTGGAAACTGAATTTGTTTCTGCGCCTACTCCAGTGTACCAAAGTCGACTAATAAATATGTATATCATATCAAAGCAAAATATTATTCAGTTTCTCTTCATATCGAAGCTCTAATTTCCCTTTTTACTATTTAATTTTTTTTTGTGTCCAGTTACTATTCAGGTCTGTCGTACTAAGTTAAAACTAATATAATCGAGTTATTTTGTTCTGTCGTTATGATCGTAAGTCTACCAAAGTTGAGAGGAAAAATATTGCACTACTTTAATGATCACTCCTTCTTTTTCTTCTGTACCTTTATTTCCGTCAAAGAAATGGGGCTTCCAAGTGCATTTGTAGTTTGGGAGTACTTTGATATCGGCTATGTGGCAAAGTTCAGGCTGAAATTTTTGAAAAGGCTAAAATAGTCTCTGGTTGTCGCTCTGGATCAGTTGACTATAAGAGATTATTTTTCACTGCAGGTGACAATATAAATGTTAGCGCAGTCGTCTTAGTCCAGAAAATGTGGAAGACCAATTTTTTCTTTCTAAGAATCTCCTATTCTTCAACTAAGTCTATTAAGGACTATTAATAGGGATTTTTTTATTATTATTTTTGGTACGGGACTTAATACTTCTTATTAAAAGTTATTTTTACATATTCTTAAATTAACTTAACATCATTTATCATCCTGTTTGATCATTTATTGAAGGCTGAATTTATATGTACATTATGAACTTCGACGTTCGACCTTACTTCAGTGGACCCTCCGTCGGTATATCCGTAGTTTTCAACCATTGGGCCAAAATAAGTTTTGTAGAGATTATTGTTAATGTACTTATAGGTAGATGTTGGTGGTAGATTTCTATGCATGGAACTTTTCACCTTAAATCATTAAAATATTTATAAATATGTATTTTTACATTGGGCAGGATTTCATGTTTCAGGAATAAGAAGAGAGGGGTAAAAACTCAGAAATATGAACTTAAGGAGAATTCATTCACAAAATTATCCTCACAAACTAAGTGGTCATTGAAGGGAGATTGTAAATCAGGCCGAAAAATATATCTTTCCTTGTGGGAGGGGATAGAAGATTAAATAAAAAATTCATTGATTTGAATAAATTGTCAAGATGGCAAAATGACGTCACAGGGAACATGGGTCAAAAGCTTAAAAAAATAAAAGGTGTTTGTTTAACGGTATCACATAAAATATGTGGGTTTTTTTATGGCCCATTAATTTGTAATTGGGAGTATAAAGAAGGAATTTTATTTTCCTTAGCAGTTGTCATTAGTATTTAATTTTGAGTAGTGAACATCCTTTCCTAAATAGATTCAATTATATTCAAAACCTGATTGAACATTCCTGCATGCTCATAAAAGACGGAGCATAACCCTGAAGAATTGTTGAGGAGTAATAATTTGAAGTCCTTGTTGGACTCAGAGTAGAATTGGGGATCGACATCGGAGTAATTCCAGCACAAGTCCTCGTTTATATACTTTTTTCCGTCCTTCCTTGTTACAAGTGATTGTAACTGATCTAATGAAACGTCATGAGCATTATTCTTTCTCTCCTCCAAAACATTTCTCAAATTGCTAGTTACCACGTTGATTTTCGATTTTTGTTTTTTTTAACATGCCTATTCCACACCAGATTAACATCTTAGATTAAATCAATTCTTATAATGTGTCCTCTTCTCAAGAATAAAAGAATTATTATAAGACTTTGATGGGGAAAAAAATATATTGGGATGACTCATGTGTACTTTAGCCTTTAGAGCGCTCACAAACAACAACAAACAAAAGTATTTTTATACAGCGTTGATATTTCATTCAAATCTTAACATATACTCAAAATACACATTAATTATGATATACATAAATAACCAAGAACAAATATATGTGGGAGCACTTTATACAATTCGCCATATATAGTGTATTAACACTTGCTGCTGTATGCACACGCCTGGAATAGTAAATAAATGCAACTACATTGTTATTTCTTAGTCCATATATGTCCATGATATACATCATGGAGCATTATATACAGTGCACTCTGTGACTGCTGTCATATATTCAGATATGCATACTAACAGGAAAACAAACTTTGGTTTATTTAATAGATTATAACATAATAATAAAAAAATACTTGGTACATAGGGGAGGGTTAAGAAAAGAATCACGTAGGCCTACATGGGGGAAGATGAGTTACCAATTAAGAGAAAAAATAATCACTTGCTTTATGAATGACTCCTTATAAAGTGGACCCGTGTAGGAATACCGTCTAAAAAATTAAATGGCACACAAACTTGGGTTTGTGTTAGAATATCTGTTAATACATTTCTACTGGTTTTAATATTGTCCATCTATTGACCAGTATATTATTCAAAACACATTCCCTTGATTTAAACAACTTGGCAGAGAGGGTTCATCACTAACTTTGTGTATGATACTACCTAAATATTACAAGTTATTTTGCTAAGCAACGTCATCCAAGACTGACATCCGTTAGTTCTTCCTGAGCCTGGAAACTACATTGGTAACCCTAATGATCATACTATTTAGATAAGGTAAAAACATAGTCCAAAGGGGTACTTGCTTATAACGAAAACTGCATTGGTCTCACCCTTGACCATACCCTAATTGCAAAATCAAAGGGATGAATATCAGGTTAAGAGAGAGACTAACTTTGTTTGGTGTCAAATGAGGTTTTTGTACTATTCTATATTCATTTCGAGTCTGGACTGGGGCTCCTTCCTAATGTTTGAATATGTACTGAATTGTGTTAACGAAGTCTCTACACACAATAGCCCTACTTTAATCATGTTAATATCAATAACACAATAATTCTGAAAAAACCCTGTATCTGCAAAAGTATTCTCAAAGCTTCTATCCAAATAATAATTAATTTTTTTTTGTTTGATGATATTAAATTTGGTTTTTTTAAACCACATAATCTTCTTTTAGCTTCGGTGTTTATCCTTTTAATCCAACAAAAAAGTACTTTAAAATTTTTCTTCAAAATGTGCATTTACAACTTCTTTGAACACATTGTCTTTGTTTTTCTTCAAAAACATATATTTCTATTATAATGCTAAGTTGGTCTACAAGCTTTCATTTTGTCTCGATTTCGTTTCCTCATATTTTTCAAGTCAATTTATCTATTATTTTGTCAATAATTAGAAATGATGACTGGAACTGTAGGCTTCCGACTTGATGTGATTTATAACTCAAAGACAAACGACTTGAGTTGAACTCCAACGTCAGTTTATATTGATCCGAGGAATATTAATACTCTTGAAGAGAGAACAATAAGTATAAAATAATCACTAGTCCCTGAAAGGCAAAATATAAATTTTAGGATTAGTTGGGGATTTATAAACTGTTTAGGTTATTATTGGACTTGGAGTATAATAAAGGATCCACATTGGGGTAACTCCTGCATATGTTCTTTCCAAATACGGAGAGGGATTTGTGTTTATTTATTAGGTCTGACAGCTGTCCTAGCTTATCTAATAAAACGTCTTGGCAACTAAAATTCTCTCTTTAAAAATATTCCTCAAGCAGTCAGTGGCTGTCTACCATGACATTTTAAGATTTTTTTTTAGCAGACCAGTAGGGTCACATTTTAAGTAACTCTTCTGATCAATAAACCTCATAAAGCTTAGCTGTTCTCTTCCCCAACATTTTTTCAAATTCTCAGGATGATCACGTACATTTTCTATTTTTTTTTTTTTTCACATACATTTGAATTCCTTACAATGAACCTTCACAATATAAAAAGCCTGTTCTGCGAATTTGTTTTAAAGGTTTAGAGTTTACCTTTTAAGCCGATTTGAAAATTATATTTAAATTTTCTATACGTTGAAAAACATACTTTTTGATAAATATCTACAAAGAAAAATTTCACAATGGAAATAATAAAAAAATATAAAAATAAAAATATATCAAATCTTGATAAGAAATAAAAAAAAACGAGGATATATTATACAGAAAATATGAAAAACTTAACAATGAAGTAAACGTCAGGGGGGAGGGGGTTAAATTCCGCAATTACTCTCTTCCTGTCATTTCAGTGACTACGCCTTTATTACATATTAGTGATGGGACAATTTTCAAAAAATCCCAATGCCGATTCCGATGAGATTCTAGTAAAAATTTTCAAATCCAATACCAATTCTATTATATTTTAAATAATAGCTAAAAAATACGATTTTTCTATCAGGGGCGTCCATTATATTATATTTTTGGTTTTTGGAATGTTTTTGAGAAATGGAATTTGTAAATTTAAAATTTTTGAGAAAAATTTCAAATATATAAAAATTTTAGTAACAATTCAATTAAATATTAAATATTAAATTTTCTAGTAAAATTCAAGAATTCCTTACTTTGGAGGTGTGAGGGCTACTTTTTTTTTTTTTTCATAACTTACAAAATTAATACCAGTATTAATTAAGAATCGGAATTGCAACCCAAAAATTATTCTCCCAAAACTGATTAATATTAATCGTCCCATTACTATAACATATGCACCACTCACTGCCAAACAATATATAGTTGTTGATTTATATTGTATATCCACTGTTAAACTCCATTTTGAATAAAATCACATCAATATCTAAATGAATAGAATCATTGTTTAGAGATGATTTTGGATGAGATTGATTGTGATATATAGACATTCACCTCCCCCTAGATAAACAACAGTAATGAACCCTCACCCTCCCATTTATACCCCGAAAGTTGGGATATTTTCATGTATCGCCGGTTCTAAAAAAAGGAATGAAACCCACCACCGTCAGATAAGTTACCTTCAAAGGCCACTCCCAACACATCGATTTATATTCAGTAAGATTGGGCTGCTTTTGGGTACTTCCAGTTCCTTAAACCAGATGAAATCAAAAACCGCCTCAAATTTCTGGGGCCCTTTGAGTTGTAAATGTAAGTAGTGGTGGTGGGTTTTATCCCATTTTAGGGGCCGGCGGCAATCCGAAAAAAAATCAACATTGGCATGTAAAGGGGCTGGGAGGGTCTCTTAGTAGTTCCTTAAATAGTGGCAGTGGATTTCATCCCATTTTTGCCCGCACCGTGCATGAAAATATCCCAACATTTGGGTGGTAATAGGTGTTGTAAGGGTCTCTCCGTGTTTGCTTAAATAGTTTCAGTGGGTTTCCTCCGATTTGGGGACACGGCGGTACCCAAAACAGGCCCAACATTTGGTTGTATAAAGGGGCTGGTAGGGCCTCTTACTGGTAGTTTATATAGTAGTAGTGGTGGTGGGGGTATGTTTCAGGTGGGAAATGTCTGAATGGAATATATATCTCAACGCCATTTGGAGGAGCCCCATATTATGTTCTATGGTCGACGTTCTGTAGGTCGACTTTTTGTCTATTTGACGTCTAGTATATTCGACGTTTAGTCTATTCGACATTTTGTCCATTCGGCGTTATGTTGGTCGACGTTTTGTCAACGCACTAAGTCCATGAGGATCCATGCAAGAGATCTCGGCGTTTTCATAGAAGAATTTCCAAAGATATATCAAAAAAGTGGGTGAAGAAAGCTTAGTGAGGTTGGAGAGGCCAATTTTGAGACTAAAAATGAAAAAAAAAACATCTCCTCCGTAGAAAAACTCTTTTTTGACACTTTTGTCCCTCAATAGGCCTGATGAAAACCCACCACGATAACACTTTTCGTGTGCATGTCAAGGGGAAGGCCTGTAGTTTCTGTCATACACACACCAAGGTCATCAAAGCCACTGGGACGCCATGTCAGAGGGCTACATCTCCAGATGGTGCAAAGCCTTCCGGTCCCACCTAGAAGCCATCATTGGTGCTGAAGGAGGCTACCATAATGATTGAGAGAGCTCAGACACGCATCTAATTATAGTACTAATTTTGTTGAAATTATATTGTTCATTCTAATTATATATATCCTGTTGAAGTTTAAAATTCAAAGTGCTTAGATTTAAATGTACCACTTGGTACATGGGAATAAATTCACATAAGTTTATTAAAAATTGCAAAATTTAAAAATAATTATAGTAAAAATACATTTTTACTACAATTAAATGTATGTTTCAGGAGCATACTTAATTTCCCGTGATAATATCCATTTCAAACAAATTAAAAACATTTTTATTAAATTTGGGGTACAGAAAATCCCAGTTTAGTAAGTAAAGGTAGAAGAAAATAGAATAATTTCTTATTTTCTTTTATCTTTTTAAATGGAAATCTTTCTTTTTACGACACCAATTTTTTTTTTTTCCAAAAAGTTTTTTTTTCCTTTTTTTATCAGGTAATTTAATCTTTTTTTAATGTACATTCCTAATTTATATATATTAAAGTTTTTTCTGTACCTTCAGTTTGTCCATATTGATGCTACAAAGGTACGTACAAACTATTTTCTAATGCGATTACTGATATTTTACCAATGATTGTATGTACCCGTACCTCTAAAAGTGTATTTCTTGTTCGGCCACAATCGGTTGATTGGTTAATGCTTTACTTGACCGAAAAGGCTGAGTCGTGAGATGCACATTTCTACAAAAAAATCATATTTGAGCACGGATTTATCCATTTAATCCTGATTTATTTATGTTAGCAGGATGACCGTTAAGAAAAAAAGAGCTATGGAAACGAAATTAACAAGTCTTGGCAATGAATAAATTGGATCTAGGATTTTTTACCAAATGTCAGGGAGGCACATTTTCTGTCATACTGTTTTGAAGACTTACATAGGACACAACAAATGCATTCATTCATATATCAAATGAATACTTTGCATATTAAGCACTTCTTGGTTACAAATAGAAAAAAAAAATCTTATTTTTCTAAATGATAAAAATAAAATGTAAGAGCAAATATTGAAGAACTTATTCGATACCGATACGATGCAGATATTGAATATTTTGACCAATACGAGAATCTTTTGAAAAGTCCGTGCAAATTCTGAGAATGCCACAGTTGACACTTATTGAGATTAGTATTATTTAGTGAGTAGCATCTTTTGGAAGAACACGCACCAACTTTCACTCTATGGGTCTATTTCTTTCTATTTGACATTTGCTCAAATTGAGGAAGTGTAGTGATTTTCAAAAAATGAACCAAAAAAAATTTAGTCTGTTGATTAAACATTAAAAGGCAAAACACCTCAGGAGACAAAAAAGAAGCTGAGGTGTGAGCTGGCACATATTTGTGATAGAAACTGTTTTTTTTTGTTTTTGTGGAACAATCGTGGGCATTTTTCTTCCAACTCGGTTTTCAAACGGTCCAATAACGAGGAATAATATGCAGCTGTAATATTTTTACCCAATTTCAGATAGTTGATGAGAATTAATCCTTGTGAATCCAAAAAACAGTCGATATAATCTTTTAAGTAGATTCCTCAATTCAAACGAAAGCCAAACAGAACGAAATTGACGATTTGGCTGAAAGTTGGTTCGTCTTCTTCCAAGAGATGCCACTAACTAAACATAACCTCAATAAGGTGCTATCTGTGCATATGTAATTGAATATTCTTTAAAAATGGAGTATAACTATTTGGAAACAATGAACAAATGTATTTTACTTTTTTTTAAACTGTTATATATAAAGAATGCCCTATATTTTATAAATCTAACACTTGTAATTACAATCATTTTATATTAATGGGTGTTAGAATCAAATCGGCGCTTATGTTCAACAGTAATTTGGTATGATACAGCCGTCTGAGGGCGTTTTTTTATTTTTCCGGGAGAAAGTTTGTTGTATCACCAAAAATTTTGCGAAGTTTGGGCCATCATGGCAGCAGTTGCTCCATATGTAAAAAAAAGATTAAATTTAAAGAACAGAAGCGGTGTGCAACACTGATTTTGATTTTTGTCCACAAGAACAGTGGGATTTTACATTGGAAATGGAGATTGGCAACAAGACTCAGCTACTTGTTATGTCCCAGACAGATTGCTGAAGTGCCTTAGTGAGCACTGGCATGACTTTATTGGAAAGGAAATATGGCCCCAAGCCGTTTGGGTCTTCAACCGATTGATTATTTTGACTGGGCTTTGATAAGTCTATAAAAACTGGAACATCTCATGCCATCAAGAAGACAATGACCAACATGCCAAGAAACTAACTCGTCAACATATGTAACCGGATCCAAGCAGATGTTGATACTGGAGGTATATACATTAAATGAGCTCTTGTTTAATATTCATATGTATACTTTAATCCAGTTGTCAAGCAAATCCGTCAATAAACCTCTCCTCCAGACGTACCTAGATAGAGAAGTCCAAGGGGTTCGTGTCTGGAGAGGATGGCAGCTACATGTTGAGTTCCCAAAAGTCTGGGAAGTTGTATCTCAGGGAAGTCTGGGTCTTAACGGCGCAATGACACGGAGCTCCTTCTTAAGTCCAAACAAAGTTTTCCCCCGAACTTTTCTCTGGTCTATGGTGACACTTTCATATCCTGAAGTGAGCTTTAAGCATCTGCATTGACCCACTTCGTATTCTCCACAAAAAAGGTTTGGCAGACTTCAAATGTGTTGGCCACCGGATTTTTTTATCTGAAGAAATGGCTCAATGAATCTTTGACATTGTTTGGATGTTCTGTTATGATGCAGCGACTGTTTTGCTTATTCATCGTGGCATGAACGATAGAAATAATCCTTAGAAAAGAGTAATAATTTAGAATCTTCATTCCTCTTTCCAACAGTCTCAGCTTGTTCTGTTTCGGATTTAAAATATTAAAATTTGTACCTATAGATAAGATCAACCCTGTGTTCACGAAGATATTTGATATGCATACAAAAATGTGAGGTCCACAGACATACAAAATTTGAATTACTAATAATATTTCGTTAAATTATAGCCTCTGTATTCACATTTATGAGATCAGTTGAGGTACGTTAGAATGTTAATTATAGTTGCAATCCTTTATTTGATTTATGATAGTTAACTTGACCTTGATATTATATGTATTATAAATAAAATCTATCAATTTCTAATTATACTATGACATTATTTCTTATACTTTTGATATTGTTGATTTTTTATATGTTTATTCTCTCTTTTGTGTCGTAATAATTATATTTCCATCCTTCAAGGCATTTGGTTGTCAAAATATAGGAAAAGGTTTTTTTCTTGATTACTTGACAACTTCATGACAGTTTTACAAATCTTAATGATGTTTCTTATAAATTTAGTTTATTTTGATTTAAGTTTGTATTTTGACATACATAAATAGATGTATTAACTTATGGGCAAGGGATTTGTCATCCAAACACATCTTCATAGTTTGAGGTTTAATGTTGGAATATAATTTCATATTCACTATAGTTATTAATTCATGGACAATTTCAAACTCATAAAAACTCAAAGAGTCCATGTCTAGGATAGGATATTGAACATCGGCGACTTTAAATCATTTATATCTGTTTCTCATCTCATTTCCGATTGCCCAGCCGTTCCTCCACAGCCATTCATAAAAGCTACTTACTAGTTTCAAAACATAAACCACATGACGTAACTAAATATATATTTTCTATGTGGGAATAAAATGTCCAAGGCTGAATTTTACTGGGGATGAAATTACTTGGAATGAAAAGACAGGGAATTAATTTATTGTGAATGAAATTACAGGTCACAATATAATTGCAGGCAATGAAGAATAACAAATTTTGTGAGATTAATTTTCCGACGACAATATTCTGAAGGTAATTTTCCAGTTTTCAATCTTCATTACTAAAGCTTTAAAACAAAGTAGCAAAACGAAGACTGCCGCATTAATATTTGTACAAAGTAGTGGTTGTATCAATATTTTATCCAGCTATGTACGATCCTTAGCAATTTTTGTCTGAGAAGATGACGTCTGGTGGAATGTGTTTCAGCACATTCAAAGAGTATTTGCTCATAACTCTAAGTCTAGGCATAGCTCTTGATTATTTTCATGAAATTCAGCAAAAATATTTTATTATTTTCATGGAGGTTAGTTTGAATCCTTAAATATTGAGTTATCTTCAAGTCCTCTGAATATAAAATGTACTTGAAAGAGTACTTCCCCTCCAGTGAAAAAAATGAAATGAATTTCTGCACCAAGTTTTGTAACGAGTCTTGACTTTTGATTCGATGTCAAATCTCAACTCTTTTATTGTAAATCTTCAAAATAAGGACTCAAGTCCTGCTTCTACAGGGTGTCCACGATAAATTGGAACTATCTTAAAATTCAACCTGCTTGATAAAAATGGAATTTGGAGTGTATTTGTTAATATGACAAAGTTAGACATGATATTAATCAATAAATTTATTCAACATGTCCTCCCTCAGCAGCCACCATCTTCTCCATCATGCCCCTAAAGGATTTGCATGCCTTGATGACTTTCGCAAAATCGACAGCATTCCACTCCCTCGTAATGGATCCCTTCAGGTCCGCGATGCTCTTGTGGCTGACCTTGCACACCTCCCTCTCCAACTTCCCCTACCAGTAGTAATCACACGGATTGAGGTCGGGTGAGTTGGAGGGCCAGGTGTGGCCATCCCAGAAAGTGATGTTGTGGGAGTTGAAGAGGTTAGTGGTCCTCATGGCGATGTGTGCGGGCTCTGAGTCTTGTTGGAATATGAACTCCCTCCCAGCGGCTGTATCTTTCATCCAGGGGATGACAAACTCCTCCATGACTTTGCAGTACCTTATCACGTTAACCCTTTCCTTGGGATTGAAGAAGAAAGGAGGCATCACCTCATCGGTGCTGCAGATGACACCCAGGGTCATCATGGAGGCTGGGAACTTTGTGGTGAAGACCGCAGGGACCTCTTCTTTCTCCTTGGCAAGCCACCTGTTATTCTAGACGTTGTAGCTTCTGTCGACAGTCCAGTTCTTCTCGTCGGAGAAGAAGATGATTCTTCCTCATTGCTCTTCAGGTCATTGAGGAGATGCTTACCGTTGGTGAGCCTGGTGGCCTTCATAGATACCGTGAGGATGTATTGTTTGGCCATTCGGTATGACCTGTACCCGAGGTCCTCATTCACAGCCTTGGAGACCAGCTGCTTGCTCACTCCACGGTTTTTGGCCAACCTGGACAAGGAAGTCCCCGGCGAGGCCTTGATGGACTTCGGGAGGCCTTCAAGGAAGCGGAGAGTGCAGATTCGGTCACTTCTCATGTTGTGGGGCTTGCGGCAGACCTTCTCCTCAACCTCCCAGGCATTGAAGACCCGGTACACCGTGGTCTTGGGGTAGTTAAGAAGGTTGTAGATAGCAGAGGGATTGTGTCCCGCGCAAGCCAATTCGAGGATGGCGTCTCTCCATGCTTGTTCCATGATGACTATTGTTTGTTGTCAAAACAGTTGTGGTGGAAGTTATAGTGAATTGTTCATGCAACCTTTTACATTAGTATGATTTAACCCCGAATATCCACATTATGGATCTGGATGAAGTTTAAAGTAGTTCCAATTTATCGTGGACACCCTGTATACTTGCATATTGCTCGCTATATGCCAAAGTAATGTTTGTTGGTATTTTATTAAAAAAAAGAAAAACTATATTAATTTTTTTGCATGAAGCAGCAAATTGTATAAATCTGTAGTCTAAGGTAAGAATACTTACATGGTTCTCCAGTGAAAGTCGCACATCACTGGAGAGAGCACATAATACATAATTTGCACAAAAAAAGTTGTACAATATGTAAGTAGTTGAAAAATGTAATCTTTTTTAGAAAGCCTAATTGGGCAATTTTGTAATTTATATTTTCTTTATTTTATAAAATAAGAGAAAAGATTATTATTTTAATAGAGTATTCTTGCTATAGAACATAGATGATAACATTATTAGTAACTAATTGTGCATAGTTGCTATCTTTTGGATATTATATAATGATGTTTTCATCAATTTATCTAATATAGATTAATACAGTTGTTTAAAGTTATTACTTTAAAAAAAAAAAAGAACTTAAACATGACAGGGAAGACCTTAAAATTTGAGAAATTTTTGTTTAATATAATTAATAATTGTATTTGTACATTTTTACATTTAAATAGAAATATGAAATTAATTCATATTTTGATATATTAAACTATAAACAATTGGTGACAAAAACAAAAGGAACATGACCTCCCTAGTTTAAGTACAAGTCAAGGAAATAATACTTGAACGTGATAGACGAATTTCCATACACGCACTCCAAGCAGTTGGGCGTAAGTAGGATCACTGTCAACGCCGTAGAAAAGGAAAAAGGTATCTGTCAAAAAGACCAAAATGGACCCGGAAGAGTGAAAGAAAACCGACTAAGCCAATCCCCTCAAGTTCATGAGGGTCCTTGCGAGAGATCTCGGTGTTTCACACCGACTGTTTAGAAAGTTAAAAATGTTAGTTTTTATTTAGAACAAAAAACAACATGATTCAAAATTATTTTTTATATAAAAAACTCTAAATCGAAAATTCATTTTCAATAAAGAAAGCAAGATTTTGTGGACACCTAATCTTAGAACTATGAGTAGAAAATCAAACATTTATTGTCAAAAAAAGTTGTTTGTAAATGAATAAAATTTTGTACAAACATTGTCAGAGGGCTATGCCTCACTTTCACTTCATATTCTAAAAAGTGCCAAAAGTAAGGTCCATCGAAGTAGATAACAGGATTTTAAAATAATAGATACTAAAACTTCTTATTTGAAAGATATAAATGAATATATAGTAATCACTACTGATTAAAAGACTAAGAAGGGCACTTAGTATTTGTATCATAGTTATAAATTTAAGCAGGCTACACAACGGAACACAAGTATAGTGAACGGAACACGAAATTTAAGCTCTCTGTTCAATTTATTCTCTTGATATTTACTGTTAAAATTGAAATCACTGGCACGATCCCTGCTTCAGGTATTTGTATTTATTTCATCCATCCCATGGTTACTTACGTCTGATCTAATAAATCGTTAGGAAAGTTTAGCACATATTCTATTAAGCATGTCTCAAATTGTCAAGATACCATGGAAATTTTCGGTTGCCTTTATTTTTACATAACGACAGCATACTATACTATTTAATACTAAAGTGTTATAAAATATGACCTCTTATTGTGAGGTTTGTGGTTACTTCCTTGCCCTCGTGGCTCCTTGCAGCTGATCTAATCAAACTTACCGACAGCTAAGCTGATCTCCTCCCAAGCATTCATGAAATTGTGAAGCTTAGGTTGTACTTATTTTTATACATTGAAGACCTTCTCCCTTCAAGAATGAGATAATCAGAATAACAGTGCGGGAAAATAAAGAAACTTTTGAAACTAGAAGAAATAACTCCACACGTTCTATTACATATTTCATACAACTCTATTGATCCCATTAATTAGGCTGAATTCTATCATACCTTTCTTGTAAAAGTAAGTTGAAGGAGTATAATTTATGATTTACAGAACAATGGATGAACAAACTATACTAAAGGTCCTTTATATTAGTATATTATACATAATACAAATAGCAAACTCTAAATAAATATTTATGAGGGGAAATATTGTTGATAAATAATTAATTGTGCATTAGAGTAAAAGAAGATATCACCCACCCATTCATGTTTATTCACTGAAAATAAATACACACGTACAAAAAAAATAATGATAATTAGAGTGGCATTGACTATTTGAATACAACGAGGCCCTGGAAAATTTGGAAAATCTTTAAAGGCTTATAACGTAGAAACATATTTTTTTTCTATTTAAAAAATACATTTTATGACATTTAATTATTCATAATGAGATCCACCTCACTTGATAACCTCGGTTTTAGCAGGCCCGGGAGACCTCGCAGGGATCCAATTTTCCCATTGTACTGGTTATGGTTATGCACTTTTAATTTACATTCCCCGTATGAATGGAGTTGTCCAAGGAAGAAATTATACCTTCCAACAAGACAGTGCACCAGCTCAAAAAGAAGTGATCGATGTCTCGGGCACAAAATGTTCTCACTTTTTGGATTCCAGATTTTTGGCCTGTTTACAGCCCAGTCGATTTCTAATCTCTGGGGGAGGATCGAACTTGAGGCCAGTCCCAAGCATCATTCGTTTATGGAGGCCTTGAAGAAGGCAATTACGCACGCAATGGCAAAACTGGAATCACACAAGGTTGCCTAGGCCTGCCGAAGCTTCTACTCCCGAGTTGCCGAGGTTTTCATAAGAGGTGGATCTTATTATAAATGATTGAATTTTATTAAATGTAGCTTACATATAATTAAAAAATAAATAGTTCAAACACATCTAGTTTGTTCGTTATAAGCTTTTAAACATTTTTCCAAATTATATGGACCACCCTGTACATTACTTGAACACCCTTTTTACTAAAGTATTGTTATACCTACTCACATTTTTATGCAACCAACGAATCATCTAAAGAGCAGGGTTATTTGTCTCACTTTTTGGCATATTACTATAGGTCAGGGATTCTCAATAGTTCATCCATAAGTCCACACTCATTCAACATTACTTTCAGTTTTAAATCTTTATATATTTTTGAAACTAGAATGGGCACTCTTAACAGTGCAAACCTCCACCTATGGTCATTTTCCCTAAATTGGATTGTTTTCGTTAAGAAGTACCTTTATTTATTGTACATAAGGGCATCAATTTGAGCTCAGTACCTAAATATAGTCAAAAGTTATGGTCGATTGTGTATTTTAAATGTTTTGTACTCCTCTAACCTCGAAAAGTTGAATGACCTTATGTTGACAAAAAAAAAACAGAGGCAAAATCATCCTCATCATCACTTTCCTGATGCACTTGATCTTTCTAAATTATGCAATTGTACGCATAGTGTAGCCATCAAATATAACTAAAATTATAAATGATCTTAGATATAATTATAATGTTCAAACAAGGAATCGAATAAACTTAAATCAACTAGTTTAAAATTAGCCACAACCCATTGTTATATAATAAATAATTGCAATTTTACTCTTAACTAAATAAAATAATAAGTAGAAGCTAAATGGATAAATTTCAATAAAAAATATATATTAAAGGACCATTTGTATATCATCATCTATGTACTAAATATTAACACTTTATGATTTAAAATTAAGTAAAATTGATTAGTATGAGTCAAGAGTATCTCATTCCAAAATGGTTAGAAATTTAGATCAGAGGGCACCGATTAACTTAGTACTAATATTTTTATAGCATATTTGAAAATAATTTTTTGATAATTGTTGTTGTTACCTTCTTTTTAGGACCTAGAAAGTAATTATTCCTCAATAGAAATGATTCTCACTTTTGTCTAATCTAATCATCATTAAAAACGATAAGAACAGTTCAATTTCTTCATGAGTCACTAAGGAAACCTATTCTAAGGTTTGCACTTATTTTACATCAACATCTAAGTGATGATGAGGAGAGTCCCACGAAACTCATTTTTAAACTCTTTCCGAAAAAATAGGAAAACTTAGGCAAGGATTCTTCTTGGGAAACAAACGTTCCTCATAAATATAATGATATTGATTCCCAAATATGAAATCATTTAGTCGATGTATATATTTAGTCATATATATATGATTTAATTAAAATCACTACTATACACTGGTAAAATCAAAGAGTTATTTTAGCCACATAGAAATACTAAAGAGGATGTAAATGTAAAATGTGTGAACTCTCCATTAAGGTGGAGCTTATTTTTTTAATTTGAGAAATGTTGAGCTCTGAGGGTCGTTAATTGTTCATTTTAGGCTAAAGACATTGTGTATAAATTTTGAACGGTTTTGAAAAATATTTGAAGGTAGCTCCACGACGCTAAAGTTTTGAAATTTTACGATTTTTGTAAAAAAAAGAAGAGTGTTTGGACCTGAATATTGCCCTTGGTATTGTGCTAATTGGTCAAAAAGGGGAAAGGCTGCTATAAATTACATTTTTTGCTGTATGTCCATCTGTCTGAATGCAAAAGAAATGATATCCATATTAACAATTTATGTTTTGATGGAGTGTACATATGTCATACATAAAATGAATATTCAAGAGGGAAATTACAGTGTTAGAAACATGGAGCCTACAAAAATATTGTGATGTTTTTTCATTAATAAAAAAACTCTTCAAAACATTGTTGAAAAATGATGACCATGATATGGATAATCCATACTCCTCTTGACATATAATTTATTTTCTATTTAATATTGTTCATATTTTTAAGAATAAATATAATAATCTACTTAATGCTTAAATATTTGATTGTCCGTCATTTAACGGAGCTTCAATGTCAGCGAATTTCAATCATATTCGTGATTTATATGGAAAAAAAAAGTTCTTCTGAGTGAATCATGTACACAAATTAACTCATAAAGAAATTAATCCAAGAACCATTCTGTTTATTAATGTTAAACTGGCTAATTGTTTCTTCCATGACTTCACTATATTTTGTCTGAGGACGTATGAAAATATGAATTCAAAATGTGGAGAACCAGCAAACTTTGGGTTCTTTATACAAACTGTTCTAGTAACGCATATTCGTAAAAAAAAATTTATAAGCTTATCGTTTCAAAGGTAATCGAAGGACAGTTGTTGAATTAAGGGATTGTAAAACACCAATTTTCTTAAACAAAATTATCTACTGGATAATATGTATAACGGGATAATTTAAAGTAATTAGGTCTAAGCAAGGGAACTTTTTAAACTCTAAAGCATTCCTTGGATAGTGTGATTGAACTTTCAATATATTTATTCGAATTCCAAACAATTGGTTATGTAATTCTATCAAAGAGTAATTATAATCCTATACATGCTCTTTTCTCCAAATATCATCAGCTTGGAGGTGCAATTTATTATATTTTATTATATTATGAGAGGCCGAAAAAAAATAGACTTTTGAGTCTTTTTTCACTTACTAAAATGTCTATAAAAAAATAAAATGTTCCTCTGCTAAAGTTGAAGATTTATATGAATTATATGCTTCCCAATAATAGCATCAACGATGTTAAAAGAGTCTTATTTTTGATATGGAATAGATAACTTAAGGTCCAGTATTAAAGTCACAAAATACAAAGAATATATAAATTGCTCAAGTCCAGTGATTCGCCATCTTTTCTTATTAATTGAATGAAGAGAGCGAGTTGATATAAATCAACCATTTAAAAGAAAATTTGTTAAATATGAATGATAGAGAATGGATTAGTTTCACCCTTTGTTATTTTTTATTTATCTTGTGGGTTTGCTGTTAAACTTTATTAAGAAACTACTGACGATGATAAAACAAGGTCATAATTTTTTTCAATCAATGAATTATTTTCAAATATATATTTCAATCAAATTAAAGAACAAACATAGTTCAGTTCCATACTAACACTTGTATGTGATGAAGGTCATTCATATGTTGATGAAAATTTTGATATCTATAATTAATTACTCAGTACAAATGAACCAAAATATATATTTAAAGGTAAAAATTGTTCATCATCCAAAAAAACTCTTAATTATCTTCCAGTAACTTACAATTTATTAACACTAAAATAATAATTTATTTGATCTTTTCTGCCTAGTTTTAGTAAAATACCTTCATATTCAAAAAGGGATCTGCTCTCAAGTATTTTTATGGCAACTTTTAGAGTTTCAATTATTGAGTGATTATTTCGAATGAAGTATCAAAAGTAATTTCCAATATGTATATCCAAATACGAGTACAAGTAAACTTGCAAGTCTTTGGACACATGAGCTAATATGTTTCAAGCTTCGAGTATTATTAAAGTTTGAGCCTTGTCAATGAGCTCTAGTGGAGTTACAAGTCTTTTACTTCGAGTCCTAGTCAAATCTGAAAATTATTTTTTCAAGTCCAAATCAAGTCCTCGTCGAGTTTGAAGTCCCAATTTAATAAGAGTTCATTTGTAACTCGTGTTACCCAATTCTGAATCCCCCGTCTGATTTGTGTGCTATAATTACCAAATGACCGAATAAACAGAATAACTATTTCTTAACTTCCTTTATAGGTATTTCGAAGAGGGCAAGGAGAAGCCGGGAGTGAAAATACTGAATTAAAATTCATGTCAGCATCAGGTACCTGTTATATGATTTCCTAAGGAGAAAATGTATTACAGCTATAGAGAAGAGAAACTTCAACTTTTAAAATGAAAAGGAAAATATTGCAAAATTATATTCAAGCATATGCATATTGCATTATTTTTTTTTTTTTCAGTAACACCAAAGGTAAGGGTGAATTTATCATTTAGAGCGACGATTTATCAATGAATGACATTACCAATCGCTTTTTCCTTTTCTCATCTCAAAACTATTGTTTTTCACTACATTTTGTACATCCCTAGAGATAACATCATTCATTGTCAGATAGAGAAGAAGGGAAAAACAGAAACAAGAAAAATTAAGATATTTCATTTATTTATTCAACACGAGAGTGTCTATAAGTCTATAGCCGGCCCATCATTCTTTGTTTCGAACTCAACAGCCTAAGTGTTAAAAAGAAAGTGACTGCTTAGATCAAATGCATCTTTGAGCTTATATAATAGTTTATGACTCTTCTGAAGGGGATTGCAGGGACAAGCATAATATAGTTTTTATGTTGTGCAATTCCGGTGTGAGAGAGGTGGATATGCCGCTTAATGCTGCGACACACTTAAATTAGGTAACATTTAAACTAGGCTTGACTGTAGTTCTTGCACGATAGCCATGGACTAAGGTATTTTGAGCATTTCAAAAATACAGTTGCATCATTTTCCACTGCGATTACTCTTATCTAAATCAAATTTCGGCTCATATGGATTCAATGTAATGTATAGATAGTTCCTATTACATAGATATTAAGAACATTTCAGAAGTAAATTAATATATTAGTCCATTGAAAGGAGTCTCCCCATCATTTAAAAAATTATTTTCGTAGTACTTTATGTATGACTTAACTTTCGCTTGATATACCCACTAATATATATACTTAACGAAATAAAGCATATCAAAATACTATTTTGAATTAATCATGCGTGTACATGCATGATAGATGTAATAAACCCGCTTCAAGTCTACCAATTATTACAATACTCCCCGCTATGAACTTATCAAATTAGTTCATCACTTTCTAAAGGTAATATTAAAACAATCTTCAATATGCCAGGTCTAACAAAATGCTTGTAACACTTTTGATCGAAAAATAAAATTGAAAAATCAGAGGAAAAGTTGACAGCTTTTACATTGTTTACAGCAAAACAAACCTCGAACCTGGAAAGAAACAATCTTGTAAAATTAATCACTTTAACCGACGCAGGATTGATACCATAAGTCATTTCCAGGAAACTTGGGATCGCAGGACCAACTGTTTACAGGATCAAAGAACATTTTTATTTTGGTGACATCCTTGAGAGAAAAGTTGGTGACAGTCGCAAAACCCAGGTCGACTCCAAGGCTATCAATAGGGCAATGAAGGCCGATCCAAAAAATTACATGTAGCGCCATGTTGAATCATATAGCGTTTTTTGGGCTTTCCAGAAGGAGGGCAATAAAAGTCTACTGATATAAGAAAACCCATTTTTCATCCCTCGAATAAAACAGGGCCATCTCCATCGTTACATGGCCCTTCTGAACAACTTGAAGTGCTGTGTACTGGTCACATCATCACCTTAAGCGATGGAAAAACTTGGACTGTGAATCCAGTCTTTAATGGTCAGATTGACTGCCTCATTTCGTTTGGAAGGCACTAAAAGAGGGATGAGATAATCACAACTACCAAACATCCAGCTTACGTAATGAGTATTGGATTTGTGGTCTACTCCGAAATTGGCATACCTCTCATGTAGTTCAAGATGTGGGACTGCATCACATTCATCATCTACGTGGCCTAGATCAAGTCTGACCTAATTCCTTGGACAATTATCAAAAAAAATTATGTATGTATTGCTAGTTTGAAGGTGCTTTGCTCTTCGTTAGTGTATAAATTATTCAATTAGTGCTTTTTTAGAGATAGTTTCTCAAGTACAAAGCTATATCTATCGAATTTGTGGTGTTTCGGTGATTATTCTAGTGCCTTTTTTAGTGTTCTTACTGATTGTTGGCTATATCTATCGAATTTGCCCCTTTTTTATTCTTACTTGTTGGGTATTTTGCTTTTCAAACTCTATACTCAGTTTATTTTTGTGTTTGTTCCTTTTGTATAAAAGAATGTCAACGTCATCCATCGAGAGCGCTAGCTCTTCTTCCTCAGCATCAGATAAATATATGAGTAAGGACTGTTTATATTCATATCAGTCCTTGACCTGATAATATATTGAAAAGGAAAAAATATATATAAACATAAGTGCTAATATGAGTATGTCTTCAGATGGAAATACAGTCAGAGATAACTATCTCCATGCTCTGAAGAAGAACTTGGCATCGAAGCCAATAAAAACAAGCTTTTTATAGACCTGAAGTCTATGGTAGATGGTTTCCTAATAGACCTACTAACGCTGACTTTGAGAATATCGTTTTTAGAAATCTTAATTTAGAGGGAAAAATGTAGAGGGAATTCCAGATTGCCCTGTGTTTAAAAAGATTGTTGCTTTAGAACTCAATGAGACAAGTAATATTGGAGTGGTTTTGGCATATGTTGAAGATTCATTCGCCATTAGAAAAGAGGAAGATAATTTTAATGGACTTGAAGGGACTGTTAGGGGTCTAAAGGCTCAACGTAAAGACGAGGATGGAAATCCAATTATGTATAATAAAAGCATTTATATACATTCTTCACATGAGGATGTTACTCTAAGTGATATTGGAGACGTTATGAAATTTTTTGGAGAGATAGTTGTAACAGTTAGGGAATGTTTCTTCCAAGACAGGAGACTTAAAGTGTGAGAAACGGGAATTTAAAAGATGAAATACCTGGTTTTATTCCCATTATGGGTTTCTAAACCAGAATAACCTATGCAGGGCAAAATATTACCAGTGCAAAATGTTATAAGACAGGACATTATTCAAGGGAATGTAGGAACCGATTTGTGAGATGGCATGATCATTTGAAGATGATCAAAAGTATAAGCCAACGTCAGTAACTGGAATTAATTATGAGGAAAGCGTCGAAAAGATTGTTGTGAGCAACGGGGTGGAAGAAATGAAGGATACCTAGAGCAATTGTGTTCATCTGGTTGAAACAACTGAGAACAATAATCAAGAAGGACGAGATATTATCGATGAGGATGTGTCTAATATAGACGAAGAGTCTTCAGCAAATGAATCTGAAATTCTGCCTCCTAATAGGGGAAAAGATGTGGCCGAGGAACTGAAAAAAAACCATGAAAGAAAAAACCTGTCAAAGTAAGTGACTACATCATAGCAACAAGAAGGAGGTCAGGATCTTCTTCCACTCCAGACTCGGGCCTGTCACACAACAGCAAGGAAACTCTACTCAAGCTGCCCAAAAAAATAATTTATCATTATCAAAGTGGCTTTTCTAAGCCTATAACATGTTGACTAAAAGTATTTTTAATGATATGGAGGATATGATCCAATTAGACAACTTCTTCGATAAAAGGAGGTTGGATAATATCAAAAGAAATATGGGGATGAGAAGTATTGACTCACTTAAAACTAGAGGTGGAGCGAACGAAGATCCAACCATGCAATGATGAAGAAAGTAATTTCTTTAAAACAAGACATCATTTGTCTACAAAATATCAGATCTAAAGAGGCATCTACTTGCACTAACTCTTGTCTTTTATGCCTTCCTGCTAATTAGGTGTGTTTCTATACTAGATTCAGTCCCTTTAGTGAGATCATCACATTCGTGGCTAAGTAAATTGGAAATTTGGTTTGTGTAAAGCATTATTCCAATTAAAGTGAGTGGCACCAGATCTTCTAATATCTCGTATTTTATCATTATCAACGCATATGGACCTAATCAGAAATCAATCTCCTTTTTCGGGTCTTTTATTAATAACCAAAAAAATGATTATCTCCCCTTAACTTTGATTAGTGATCTTAATGTTGATATTTATATGAAACCTTCTACACATCCAAATAACTCGTTATTAATTAAATTAATTCATGAGCTAAAACTGTATCATGTGATGAGGATATCGAAAGAGGAATTCCTATTCATGGAGAAGGATTAAGCTATCTTCGACGATGGACCTTTCTCTGGTCTTTGGTCGTTTTCTCTCTTTGACCACGAGAGCTTCATATGTATTTGAACCTTGTTCCAATCATAAAATGATTAATTTAGGATTATTCACAACTCCTCCAAATAGAAGTCTTAGGATCCCTAAGTGGATTCTAGATCTATAAGAATATAAACTACACCTAAAAAATCAACTTAGGATATCTTACGACCCAGCTCTGTCATGCAAAAGAGTTTATTAATACAAGTTCAGGACACAACTTCATTGTTCATAAATTTGAGGAATTTAAATTACTGGCTGATATTGATGGGGCATTATTTATTTGAACCTTTGTGGCTGACATTTTCAACATGTTTGCTATTTTAGAAATCACCGACGAGAAAATGTTGAAGAAAGTTGATTCTGAAAATAAGTATTACAAAAGATTTAAGACTCTTTCATCAAGTTATTTTGAGTTTTTTTCCTCCAAAGGTGTTAACAAAATTGTTACTGAGAATAGCATAGTCTCTTAGTCAAAGGTTATTTGCAAATTATTTCAGAATCATTTCCAGATAATAGTTGGTTGCCCTAGAATAAGTTTCCTGAGAACCAAAAAAGGGGTTAATTACACTGTGTGTTCATATAATAATATTTATTATTATATGAGGAGATATTATGAAGATAATAAAGCAACTGGTCCAGATAGTATAAGGGAAACAATCTTTACTTTATGTGCTGATGATATTATTCCTTATCTTCTTAGTTTTGGTACTCAAATGGAAAATAAAAGGTAGACTTTCTCCTGGACTGACTCGGGGTCTCTCGTTCCAAAACAGGGAAATGGAACTAAGATTAGTCATTGGTGACCTTTAACAATTCTAAAGGGATCTTATAAAATTTTAGCAGGAGTGATGGATAAACAAATTGAGCCAATTTTAAATAAAAATTTGGGATCAGAGCAGAAAGCATTTCTTAAAAATAAACAAATTTATGATATTTCAAGATTTATTCATTCGTCTATAGAGTCAACGAAAAAAAGGAAAAAATGTGGAGCATTGATTGCAATGAGTTTTAGCAATGTGTTTGACATAGTGTGTCATAATTTTATCCTTTTTTCAGTGAAAAAATACCTCCCGAATAGATTTTTAATCCAATCGGATCCCTTCTTTATAATGGGACTTCGAATATTATGTTAGATGGAGAACAGAGTGACTCAATAGTAAAAGGTAAAAGCTGCAGACAAGGATGTCCGGTATCTCCTTTACTTTTCGTTACTGCTATGTGGTATTTAAATTACTCTTTGTAACGTAAGTATGGAGGCTTTAGAATTTATTTATGTGGAAAAAGACACTTAATGGATATATACGTTCAGGTGTTTCCTGAAGACCCCATAGCTGTTAATGATAATCTTGTCAGTTATTACGGCCCAGTGATCCTCGACAGAGGAATTGAAGGAGGCTTTAATTGGATGTCGAACAAGGAAGGCATTCAACTTGACGTATGACCACACAGTGAATTTAAAAAAGATCGAGTTCAGGGTTGTTTGGGGCCAGAAGTGAGAGTTTCCTGAAGGAAGTTTTGCGTGAGATTTGCAGAATGTGTATTTGTTCCATCTTACTGGAACAAAAGATTCCCCTTAGGTATGTTATCATAAATCCAAGGAATTAGGTCAGACTTGATCTAGGCCACGTAGATGATGAATGTGATGCGGGTCCACATCTTGAACTACATGAGAGGCATGCCAATTTTGGAGTAGACCACAAATCCAATACTCATTACGTAAGCTGGATGTTTTGTAGTTATGATTATCTCAGCCCTCTTTTAGTGCCTTCCAAACGAAATGAGGCGGTAATTCTGGCCATTAAAGACTGGATCCACAGTCCAATTTTTTTCATCGCTTAAGATGATGATATGACCAGTACACAACACTTCAAATTGTTCAGGAGGGGGGGCCATGTAACGATGGAGATGGCCCTGTTTTATTCGAGGGATGAAAAATGGGTTTTCTTATATCAGTAGACTTTTATTGCCCTCCTTCTAGAAAGCCCAGAAAAACGCTATAGCCGCGAATGATTCAGCATGGCGCTACATGTAATTTTTTGGATCGGCCTTCATTGCCCTATTGATGGCCTTGGAGTCGACCTGGGTTTTGCGACTGTCACCAACTTTTCTCTCAAGGATGTCACCAAAATAAAAATGTTCTTTGATCCTGTAAACAGTTGGTCCTGCGATCCCAAGTTTCCTGGAAATGACTTATGGTATCAATCCTGCGTCGGTTACAGTGATTAATTTTACAAGATTGTTTCTTTCCAGGTTCGAGGTTTGTTTTGCTGTACACAATATATTAGCTCTCAACTTTTCCTCTGATTTCTTCATTTTTATTTTATGATCAAAAGTGTTGCAAGCACTTTGTTAGACCTGACCTATTAACACATCTATCATGTTTGTACACGCATTATTAATTCAAAAAATAGTAGCTTTTCCACATATTGAATTTTATTCAACCAGTCAAATGGCAATCCTAACTGACCAATAGTTTTTTCAATTTATATGGAAGGACGTAGCTCAATGGACAATGCGCTCGGGAGAAATTATTCTCTTGAACTCAATGTGCGTAGGTTCGCGCCCCGGTCGTTCGTAAAGAAAGACATATACATCATGTAAATGAACTTCAATGAATATTCTTAGGTCAGATGGAATAAATGTAATACTATAATGTTTACTTGGTACTTAATCTGTGGAACTCCATCAAACCAATTCATTGTAGTTAAAAAAAGGATTCGGCCAATAGGAGTCGTATATATGTCGGTATGTTGTGTTAATTTTTTCTGCATCTGAGTCCAATCAGCTCGAAGTAATTGATCTACAGAGGAAAAGTGTCGTACTGTCCACTAGCTTCCCTAATTATCTAGCACCAATAATTACTTCTTGAGTCGAAAGTTTGATTTTTTCCCTGGGTTAATTAAATAATCTTTCATCAATGTTGGAATGTGACTACCATTTACACTAAGCGGAAAACTATTGTCCTAAAATTTAAAAGCTATTTTCTATTTCCTGTCATATGATAAGTTCATACATTAGAGTGGGGAGGATTCTGCAACTTTGTCACAACAAGCTTAACCATTCTTTCTTTTTCTTTTTTTTCTCATTTTTTGTTCTGTGTAAGGTCCTAACAAAATCATCTATGCAATTCCATTGACATATATTAACCCTTTTTGTTTACTTTTTTAACAAATATCTATTTAAGATAAAAATTACAATCCGCTCATAAAATAGTATTTTTGTAACGTAAAAAAGTAGAACATATTATTATGTTTAGATTAAGCACAGCCATTTAAGTACATAAATATTGGCATCTTTAATACTCTTCTCTACCTTTTGCTAACAAATAGTAACTTTTAAAAATCACTATATTTTAATCTAAAATTTATATTCAATAAAAAAATAAAAAAAAGATTAGATACATTAAAAAACTGAGAAAAGTTAGATTTTTATAGTTTATGTCTGAGAAAAAAGTTAGATTTTTATAGTTTATAGTCCTTCAGTGTCCTTGATGTATATAACACAGAAATCACTCATCTCAATCAGCCTTGATTTCTTTATTACTTGTGAGTCTCTTTTGTCAATGGAAAACTAGTGAATGATAATTTTAGATTATCATTCATAATGATTATGTTCCACTCTTCCCTCAACATTATAGTCTGCAAAGTATATTCTACTCTGATATTATATATATTAGTTATTGGGAACTGTTAAGTGATAATGTATTACAGAAATATAGGTGAATTCTTAACTTCTGTAAACTTCTATTGGAATATCTAAATATCGTTGTAATCCTCAAATTGATTGACTCTGTAATCATTTTGTATTTTCTTACTGTTCTTTGGATAACGTTAAATAAATTCTTCATTAATTTATATTGTATGTATATAATATCAATATATATATTGCTCCGGTTCTTTACTTTGGTTATATATATTTATTTTATTTTTTAAATATATTTGGATTACATATATTATTGTACATTTTATAGATAACAAATATTTATTAGATTTACTTCAAGTGGTACATTCATTTCTGAAAAAGCTTTATTCATACGTAATAAATATTTACAATTTGGGAAAAAATTGGAGGGAGGGTAATCATTTTTATTACAACATCTGAGACTTTATTAACCGTCACTTTATCGAATAAAGTTTGCTCAAATAGTTTATCCGTAAAAATACTTTCTTAAATATCGTTATTGAGTAATGATGAAAATTTCTTGGAGTACGAATGACATAGAGCAGGTTTGGATTTATTTTTTGTAAGCTATTCTTCGACTCTATTCTTGTTCTTCTTATAATCGGAAAGAGTTGTATCTGCATCGTGTGTCTATAACCATCGTTCTAAAGGTCGACAACGTCAAATTTTCTCTTTAAAGTGAGTCTGTATTCAAAACAATATTGATTTAAACTGAAATTCGTATGCAGCAGAGACTTGAAGAATCGGTAAGAGTTCAATCAGGACATATAGTAACCTGTTAGGGGATCCTCAAAACTTAGATTAAGGTAGGCCAGGAAATGTTACGATGCTTTGTAAATTTCAGCGGTTTGGACTTGAAGAGACTTACCATTCTATACTGAACTAGATTTAGAATCCAGAGAGATATTTAACCATGATCAATATATTGGAGGTAGCCATGGAAGGGATGTCATCATTTGCCAAACTGGATCTGGGATATGTCTTCCCGAGTTGGAGTTGGAAGCACAATATTAATAATATCACTTATGGCTTTTATTAATATTACTAAGTGTAAGGAGGTAGAGGTTTCTTTTTCTAATTGGTGTATTTGAATTATATTCTGATACACGGAATGGGGAGGAAAAAAGGTGTTTGATTATGAAAAGTAGGATCCGCCATCATGGGACTTACTTACACAAGAGACGTACCTACAGAGCTAGAAAGAGACTAATTCATCTTCTCCTTTGAATAGATAATGTATTATGTTATCAAGTCAATTTCGAGTCTTTAAAAAAATGAATTGATAATGCCTCGCGTCTCAAGTCGTTTTGTATTGATTTGTTCCTCGAGTCTGACTTTTTAAAAAAGGCTTACAACTCGAGTCTAACTTGAACTAAAATAACTCGTGTCTTGACTAGGACTACACTTTGTCTCACCCCTGGTTAAAACTAGAGATTAGATTTGTGTAAGAGTGCAAGGAGTGGCGGGAGCAAGACATATGGTACACCTGAATTAAGACCATTATTAATATCAGCAGCCTTCTTTATGATTTTGTGGAAGAAAATGAATTATTGTTATAGGAAGGAGAACCTTCTACATTTAAAATAGCATTAGTGCACGGAAAATATTAAGGATTCTTCTTTTAGCATGAGATATCCACACTCCATGGGTTATAAAGTAATGAAAAACAATGAAGGGAATCAACATAGCTCAATGGACAACGCACTCGAGAGAAATTATTCCCTTGAAGTCAACCTGGTCATTCCTAGGCAAATAAATATAGACTTTATGTATATGGACAAGTATGAACCTATCCGTACCATGTGAAAATACTGATTTTGATAAATATAAAGCAATTTTTATAATGTTTGACCCTGAGATTTATTTATTCTCATTGCCATTGCTAACTTGCCATATTCCTTCTTCAACCCAAACTATAATGAAGATAGAAGATACATATTAAGACCAACTCGCTTATCCTCTTTCTAACTCCCCTTTTTAATTCGTATTTAATATTCGTTCCTCCTTTTTCTGTTACGATATAAGACATAAATCACACACACATGAATTATTTTAATTATATAGGACATATATGATTTCACACAAGATTCCTAGGTCAGATGGAGTAAATGTAATAATTTAATGTTTACTAACACATCATGAATGCAACTCCATCTAACCAACTATAGTAACATTATTTTTTTTTTTTAAAGACCACACGCAGAAACTGTTTTTCCTGTTATAACCCTAATACTTATTTCTTTGTTTTGTTTTGGTATCATATTTTTTTTTTTTCTCAAAAATCCAGTGGAGAGAACATTTAATTATTGAGTAACTACGTGTAATTGTGCTCATGAAAAACGAGAAACACATTGCGGATCTCTATGATATTTGTCTTTCATATTTTGTAAGCAACGTTTGTCTTTTCGACGACGCCTAATAATCCCGTGTAATGCCAGTGTTAATTTGTAGTCATAGCCTTTCCTTAAGCTGTATATCTTTCATTCTTGAGGAGAGAACATCTATCATCTATGTGTTGAGTAACTACGTGTGAGTTTGCTCATGAAAAATAAGGTATAACACTGAATATTTTTTTGGTTAGTTATCTTTTATATTTTTTAGGCAAAATTTGTCTGTTCGAAAACTTGGTGTATCATACCTCAAAATTTAAAGAATTTGTTTGCTGTCCGTCTCACCCTAATGTACTGCTCTATTGTAAGAGTATTCAAATACTCATGTCTAGACAACACATCATTCGACAATTAAGCATTAATTGATAATAATAAATTATTAATTATATTTTTTTTGAAATGCAAATGAGGTGGAATTGGATATTAGCAAGTAAACTAATTCCTCAATTTTGATGATGACCTTGTTATATAAAGCATAACATTCTGTTCATGTTTACAGCTTTTTAATTATATTATGACACAAGTAAATATTTCCTTGAGATGTTCAACTAATCCAATTCTTATAAATCATATTCGTATTCATTTAGAACAATTCGGGGCATCTACAGGGAGCAGGCTAACCCCCCTCCAAAAAAAATTAAGGATTTGTCTTTTTTCTAGAAAATTTAATATTGAAAAAAAAAAATCCAAAATTTAATAGTTCAATTTTCTTTTCCAAAAAAAATAATTTTTTGTGAATAGCTATGAAATTGTTGGGGTGATGGGGAAACCCGTAAAGACAACTCCAAGAGTGAAAGACACGCCAAAGTGAAGCCTGAAGACATCATGGAGGCGTTTAAGGTCAACCCAAAAATGAATATGACAGAGTACGCCAAGAAGAAGAAGGTGCATCGGTCTACTGTGATCAGAAATGCTGGAGGAAGGTACTTCGAAGAATTGAAAGGGCACTCCAGTCCCAAAGTAAAAAAAAAAAAAAACTCACCCTGGTAAATTTTTTTCGCCGATGAAAAGACTTTAACCGTTGACCCCGTCTACAACAAGCAAAATGATGTGGTGGTATGCTTTGGCAAGGCTGACAAGAGCATCAGGACAGTCACCAAGACCAAACATCCAGCCTCTGTGATAATGTTGGGGGTTATGGGATCAACTGGGGGAAAAATGCATTCAATTTGGTTTCCTGTTGGATAAAGGTTGCCCACAGCCAACTACTTGATGGTGGGCAGATTCATAGTTAATGTGCTTTGTTATAGTAAAAATTAAAATTTTATAAGTACAACATCATCATGATCCATTATGAGTATTTTAATTACTACTTAGAGGAGGGGCTCAGTACTTTTTGTGCATCTGGTACCCTCATTATGTATATTGATCTTCAAACCCCAACAATTCATCTTTTCAAAATGAAGAGGTTCTATGTGTAAAAAAGTTGCAAAAACATTATATTGCGGACATTACAAATTTAAATATTTACAATTAGTGGTTTTTCTTGGAAAATGTTTTTTTATTATGTGTTTACAGTCAATTAAATTTTTAAACTGCATAATGTATCTATAACCTAATGACACAATTTAGTTGTATGATGATTATGGAAGATGGGATCTCCCCCCCCCCTCTCCTCCGTTTGAGTTCAACATGAAATAGGACTTGAAGTATTGGAAAAATAATTCAAAAATCAATAGTAATGTTTACGTTTTAACTAACTAACTAAATAAATAAATGAAGAAAAGCAAAGGTCATATATAAATACATTTTTTTAATGTATTTATATCGATAAAATAAGGTAAAAATTGCATTTCCTTTCAAAAAGTATTTTATTACAATATGTATTATATTTTCTTGCAAAGGCACAAATTAAGTTTAAATATATTTTAGTGTTGGATTCAAGTTACAACAATCGAGTTTGAAAAATAAAAAAATATTTTTTCATGTAATTGATAAAATTGACTTTTAACACTTCAGTCGTTTTGATTACATTAATAGTAAGTTAGTCAATTACTATTAATCAAATAATCAATAAAAAATATTTATTAACATAATACTAAATTATTTGAAACATTTAGACTTATACATATCATCACAACCAAGGATAAAGGATTTTAGGTTGTTATGTATGGCAATTAATAGGGAGGTACACAAAGAACCATATATTTTTTAAAAAGTATTTACACTGGAGACCCAAAACCTTCAGTAGCATAAATAAATTACAAAAAACGAGAATTTTATGGAATCAAGAGACTGTTTTTATACCTTGTCCCATCCACCTAGCCGTAGCCCCCAGGATAGTCCTCCATTTCTGATGCATAACTCATTCAGACCCCCATGACCTCACGATCCCCACTAATGTCAATTTTACAAAAATCCAGGATTTTCGAAAAATCTCATTACTTTCACCCTACCACACAGATTTTAATTTATTATCTGTTCAAATGACTTTTATAATATATTTTTTTATCCCATCGAACCCATACGAATCAAAACTAATTCGTAATATCTTTAAATACTATATCATGCTATGTTATTTATTTAATATGGCATCCTTTATCAGCAATGATAGCCTTGACACACTGCTATACAGATTGACGGCTCTTGTCCATAAAGGCCGTGTCTAAGGCGCTCCACCCTTTCATTATAGCTACTTTTGACAATAAAGGCCATGTTTATGGTTCCCTGCGCTGTCGTCATGATGGTAGCTCAGAGTAAATCCGAATTTGGATGAGAGTTGAGGCAAACAATCTTTTCCAAGACACTTCTAACTGCAAATTCCAAAGGTCAGGGGGGGGGAGAAGGCCAGAAGGAAGCAAGCAGGAAGTCACTCATATAATTGCTACAGAAGATTTGGTTTTGCTTGCCTTTATTGTGCTCTAATGGACTTATTGATGTTCTAGGCAGTTGGGATAGAGATCTCTTAAGTCTTCCTGGTACTGACACCGGTGCAGAGGAGATCGTAAACGCGATGCCTTTTTTGTTCTATCCCCCGATTCTGTACACTTAGGGACAAACAGTAATTGTTTCTTTTTGTTTAATCTGTGAATTGGTTACGTAATGAAACCTTGTAATGAAAAGTAACGGAATAAAATCGGAAAAATTGCTTGTGCAATTTTTCTGTCCCGCTCGGTAAGTTGGTAACCTACAGATATTAGTGTTTTTATTCATTCTTAATTATTTTTCCATATTTTGAAAACTCAAACGTAATAGTGAGAAAGCAGAACTAGATAGTTTTTATATTGATATCTGACTGCAAATATGTCGTCTATCAAAGTTGTTATATATACGTTTGTTTTTATGTACTACTGACGAAGAATTAGACCATGTTTACATCTGTAGTTATTAATATCTTAGATGCATCACTACCAATTACAGATACTTATTATAAAGTCAAAAAGTATACTACATATGTTTTTTATTTTTATATTGATTATATAGATTAAGGGCCTCAATTCAATTTATATTAAATTTATTATTTCTAAGTCTGGACTGGTTTGAATAAATAAGGACAGAACACACAACTACTAGCAACCAAATTTTAATTTTTTCCTATTTGACAGCTAAGGTTGAGAGCGGATAACTCTTCTCACTTTTTGAATAGCTAGGATTTCACAAATATATATTTAAAAAAAGGACATATGGCTTAATTAGCGTTGGTTTTCAGGCATAGATAAGTATAGATTACTTGAGGGCACTATTTTCTCGTAAGATGACGTCAACTGTTGTATTCATCCGCTGTATAAAGGCAAGATTATAAAGTTGTCTTGGAAATACTCCAATGTATTGAGGTACGTGCGTTTGTCGTCGAAAATAAATATTGCCAAAAAATGGTATGAATAATACTTTACGAAACAAAACTAATTGCAATTTAGTGCTTGAGTTTTTATTGATGCACATCATGAAAATCAGTGCATGTCAAGGGGAAGGCCCTCAAAGCCCCTGTCAGCCAGCACTGGGGCACCATGACTGAGGACTACATCCTCCGTCACCTAAAAGCTATCATTGCCACTAATAGTGGCTACATTAATGATTAAGAGAGCTCAAACTCACATATATTTATAGTATACATTTTTTTGAAATTCTATTGTTGATTAATAAATTATATCTTGTTGAAATTTAAAATTCAATGCGTTCATATATTTTTAATAGACCACTCAGTAGGACAACGAAATTTATTTCAATTTACTCAATAAAAATGCTGAAGCAAATGGAGTTGATAGTAATCGAGTTTTTTAATATATATAGGGGGGGGGAGTTTGAACAATATATTAAATTTGTCGACTTTACCAATGTCGAGGGTTTTTTTTTTTAGTTCGAGTAATGCTTGAGTCCATAACTAATATATTTTGAATCCAGTGTAATTTCCTTTACCTTTATATATAGCTATTAATTATAATTGTTATTATTGTAACCACATGAACAACGGTAAACCTGCTATGTAAAAGGTAAAATGCCTACAAGATGATAAATTATGTCCATAGTAGTCAGCAAATATATATTTAATTTATTTTGTATATACTCACTTTGACCTTTGTATGAATAAATAAAAATCTCAACACTTTGTCATTTGTTTATAAATTATCTATTTGGTTCGGAGAGAAAAATGATGTTTTTATAGTGAATAATCTTCATTATTATTAAGTATAGAGAATAAGTAGTTACACCTTTTGTTGGTGAAGTCAGAGTCAGAAAATTTGTACCGACGCTGACTTTGGCTACAAAAAATTATTCTAATTGATGTCAATTAAAACTTATTTATAATCTAAGGCTTGCATTGAGTTTTCTTAAAGTTTTTTACTCAATGCTTATAAATTATTGGTATTATTTATTTAGTACTATTATTTATTAAACTTGAAAGATTATACAAAATTTAACCTCTGACTTACTCACGACATTTTTTCTTCATACAAAAAATATGAATTAATTTTAATCAGTCAACTTTCATTAATTATTATTGAATCAGCAGCATTAGAAAAAAAAAATCATAAGGTAATGTCCATAAAACGAAACAAATAATTTGGGGATTAAATATACTATGGATAAAATTGGACCGGATGAAATTACGGTTGATCAGAGGACCGTGACAAAAAGGAAGTGAATAAAATTTCCAATGACAAAGTCTTTGATAAAAGACCAACTAAAGGGCAATTTTTATACCAATGACGAGATTTGTCCAAACCTTAACAACTTTTTGTTGCAAATTTGCTACAAATTATGTAGGACCCTAAATTTGAATAAATTTACAAGAAACAACTTCAAATGAGATCGAAACATTTTTTTACAAAATCATTGTTCATATTTCATTACATAGTTTTCGAATTTGCTTTTTATACATGTCACAAAACTTTATACTCTCTTTGTTACATATGTTATTGATTTTATAGAATCTGTTAGTTAAATTAATCAATTAAATATAAAAATAATGGTTTAGACATATTGAAATATTATGTAGCATATTTGCAACATCATTGATTAAGATTACTCTATTATACAGGGAGTGGCAAAATGTGGGCCTTATTTTATTTTTGTTTTATAATGATTGTACACATTTTAAATATTGTTTTACACAGTGTTTTTAATCTTATATCAAATAGTTATTTCCTCCAAATTTTGTCAACTAAACTTTAGTATTATAATGGTCGGTGATTTTTTTCAATTTTTTGTTTCACTTTAAATAACTTTTAATTAAAAGGTTTTTGAGCGACAGTTATTTTATACAAAAAGATGCAAAAATTTAATCACCAACATATTATATAGCATAATTGTCGATCATTATTTGCAAGGATCTGTTAAATGTGGGGGGGGGTCCCGAAATAAGTTTGATTCTAATTACCCGATTTGGATATGTGTCAATAACCTATAATCCTTTCGTGACACTAAATTATATGGAATCAATTTTAGATATAATTAAATTAAATTAAATATTTTGAAATTATTCTTATGGACTAATTGTGTGTTGGCTCACAACCCGGTTGTTCCTAGAGAATGAAATATACTTAATTTATATGGACTTTAAAGAAGATTCCTAGGTTGGTTTGAGTAAATGTAATACTATAATGTTTATTAATATTTAATCAGTCTACTTCATCTGACCAAATAAAGGAACATTTATAAAAATCGTTTATTTTTCCAATAGAAGGCTTTAGTAATGTGTAACTTGAGTTGTTTAAATACGATTGGTTTACGTTTGATGGTTTTAGAATGAATAGATTTCGTACAAAAAAAGACTTTTATGACAGTTTTGTCATTTTTTTATAAAGTATTGCTTGAGTTCATGTCAAAGATAGACACAAACTATGTGAAAATGCGCCATATTTTACAGTTTTTCTTCGAAAAAGTATAAAAAGGAAACCAGGTAACTGAAAAAAAGAATAGTATTTATGTTCTTGATATTTTAAAAAGTTAATCACGTTGTATTTGGGTTTCGTTTTTTTTTCCGGGGAATTGGATGTCCAATTGTCGAAAATGTAGAAAAAATAATCGTAATCGTGAAGTAAGACCGTCTTGTAGCATTGTTTTGATTAGCAAGTAGATTAAAATTGATGGGAAAAAATAAATCCATCAAAAATAAGAGATTTCTTTATACTATAAGTAATATAAAAAGACAATATTTACTGACTAAAACATCCAAAATTATCATTTTTTTTAATTGAATAAATTTTACACGGAGTACGAAGGGTTAAATATTGGGGATTGTTGAAAAAACACCCTGTAAAACACTCTATTCCCCGCATTATGTATTTTAATACATTCTGTAAAAGTGTCGTAGTACATTGTCGTCTGACCCCGAAACTAATTTGTTTACGGAAATGATCAACATTAATACGAATATCTACATATATGTTCGACTATGTTTATGTGAAGATGTGAGACAAACAAAGTCGGGAGAACGTCTGTCTAGACACCTCTTTTTCTTTTTTTGTCTATCAAAGTCAATCAACTATTTTACAATTACTTACGGATATATGTTCAACCAATATTTCTGTTTAAAAAAAAATATTAATCTATTTTACATTACGAGGTGGAAACGACAAAATTTCCACTCTTACAATTAAAATTTTTGTGGTTGTTAGAGACTGATTTAAAAGAATCATGTACATCATAGTATCTATCAAATATCAGCTGTACACAAATATTTAATATTTTTTAATTGAGCTTGAAATTGCATCTTGCCAGAATTTTAAAAGAAGACGTTCCGTGAATGACCCCTTTTAGAAACACACTTGATTTTAAGCCCCTTAAATTCAGTTTGGAAAACTTACTTTTCTCATCTGAATTGAAGAACGTGGACATTAGATATTTTGGAAGGAACTTAAATAGCGAGCCAACCGTTATTACTTAATCATCTCTATTGTGCAAATTTTGAGAGGTTAAGAGTGACTTTATTTTACAATTTTCCTATGAACAATGTCGTAGAACACATAATTAGCTGTTGACTACTGATAAAAACATTGTCCTAGTCGCCACAATGAGCACGCAGTACCTTATGAAGATTAAGATAGCAGCGCTCCTCTCATGAGATTGTCCAAAAAGGCCCTCGGGGAGTACACTGGACCCTAGAAGAAGACGATTCACAATTTCTTTCGTGCATGGAGACGAGAACAATATATTTCTTAGCGATCGGCATCTAATTATGTGTTCTACAACATTGTTTATTGGGAAATTGTAAAAAATGACTCATAATCTCTCAAAATTTGCATAATAGAGATGCGTAAATAATCACAGTTGGCTCTGTATATAAGTCGAAAAATTGAACATGGAGATATCTCTATTTTTGTAAGGGTGGAAGTGATGCTGGAATGCAGAAAAAGAATATAGAGCGTAGGAGCCGCAGAAAGGGCAACTGTAGAAAAGAAGGCAATTTTGGAGAATATCCTGAACGATTATCATCTGCTGACAGGACACAAAAAAAAAATAAGAATCCTAACTAATACATTACATCGAAAGTAGCTAAATTATAACTTAATTAGCTGAAGATCCGATTAAAATCTTTAAATCTTTTTTTAAGAAAATTTTCTAATTTTTAAGATCGTTTTTTATTAATATATTCATGTTAGATAAATAATGCCTTTTTTAGGATTTATTTGTATATTAAAGAATTTAATACTGTTTTGTTTAAAAGTCGTTTCTTCTTTTTTCCTTTTGATTTCATGGATCATTTTTCTTAATATGTAGGGACTGTGGCTTACAACAGTAGCCACAAAATGAAATATTGTAACTATAATTATCAGGGGCGTCCACAAGGGCTGGGTTGGAGGGGCTGTAGCTCCTTCCCCCCCCCCCTCATTAAGGAACTTTTGCTATTGACTAAAAAGCATAAAATTTATAAATGTAATTTAGTTTTTCAAATTTTGTTTCCAATAAAATTAATATAAATGAAAAGACTATGGATTTTTTTATTTATTTTTCAAGAAATTGAATGTTTGAAATTTAATTTTTCAAATTTTTTTTATAAAATTAAATATTGGAATTCCCCTCGACAAATATACAAAAAGTGTAGACAAGGGGGGTTGGCATGAGGGATGTAGTGGGAAATAAAGTGTCAAAAATGAGTTCCAAAGAGTCTTGTAACGGAGGAGATGGGTTTCTTTCATGGCTGGTGTCAAAAGTGGCCTCTTCAATCTCACAAGGCTGTTTCCCTCCACTTTTTTTATATCTCTCGGGAGGGTCTGGTGTGAGACCCCGAGATCATTTGCTTGGGCCCTAATGAACATAAGGGTATTACCCTGGTCTGTTTTCTATAACTCCTACAGGTCCAATCTGGCCTTGTTGACGAGCTCTTCTTCCTCTCCAACGTTTCAGACATGCTGACAGCGTTGACAGTGGTCCTGGATACACCCAACCGCTTGGAGTCGGGAATGGAAATTCATCGTTCAAATGTCATTTTCTCGACTTCTACGCAAGCTAGAGATTTCAAATGGTTTTTGTTTTTTTTTATTGTTTATACTTTAATATATCGAAATATGAATTAATTTGAATTACTCAACCTTTATTAATTATTGAATTAGTAAGTGATTAGATTTTAATGGACCACTCGGTATAAGTGTATGTCCTTGTTGGACATACTGAGCAGTATTGGTGATCGACTTCGGAGTAGTTCTTACCTATACCATTGCTAGATACAAAGATGGATTTGAGCGTATTGTATTCCTCTCATAGCTACTTGAAGCTAAATTAATAAAACGTCATGACAGCGTACCCCCATTGTCAGGGGTACCATATCATTAGTCAGTTTCTTTCATTTCAATATACAACTTATAGCATAAACTTTAATCACTTTCTCCTCGCCATCTTCGAAATTCATACAAAGGTAAAGCATATTTTTAAGATATAATTGATTTTACTAATTTATATTAGTTTCCACCCCGTAATATACTCGTATCTATCTATGACCGCATGGAAATTAATTTATGGATGAAAAAAAAACGAGTAATGGTTTATAACAGAACATGCTTCAAGAAATATATACGTTCTCTGTGTTTTCCCCATAGGTAATTGTAGGATATCAATTATGTAATAAATAACTCATATTGTAATTAACCTTTTGATTGATGATCCATTCATATATTAAATTATATACACTTTATTTTGCCATTTAATTTAAAAATTTAAGTTTAAACTCTTTTGTTACTAGACAAAGATTCAAAACAATAGGGATATTATTAATAAAAAAATATTCTACATTTTATTCAATAAAAAATAATTTTAAGTGTGTTATAATAATTTTGTGCATTGTCAAGATGCTTTAATGCTATTCTGGTTGTAACTATTCATTATTGTGAACTGAGGTTGTTTTTTTTTTTGGAAAATAGCTTTGGATTTTTATTTTTTTTTCCAAAATATTTAATTTGTCGTGAAAAGTTGTGAATCTTTGAAAAAAAAATTGTAAACAGCTGTTAATTTTTGAAATTTTTTTGTAAACAGCTGTTAATTTTTGAAATTTTTTTGTAAACAGCTGTTAATTGTTTTCAATATTTTCTCAAAATATTACTTTTTTGTAAACTGATTTTGATTTTTTTTCCAAAAATTTAATATCTGTGAATACCTCAAGATTTTTGAAATTTTTTTGAATAGCTGTGGTTTTTTTGTTTTTTTTCAAAAAATATAATGTATAGCTATGAATAAAGTTAAATATTTGAATTTTTTTTTATTTAAATTTGTTATAACAACTGTATAAACTGTACAAATCTGTTCCATAGAAGTGTGTTGACTGTATACTTAAATTATAATGTTTCTGAAAATGAACATAAATATCAATTTTTTACTCCAGTTGAAGTGTATCAGTTGTTCAACAAAGAGGAGCCACATTATCTAGTGGTATGCTCAAGAATGCATAAAATATGTCCTGGGGGTGTGTAAAAATAAAATAAACAGAAAATGAACGTTGTAATGCCCAAAAATTTGGAGAATATTTTTAATATTTATTTAAAAAATATTTCTCATATTTGAGTCATAAATTTGGCAGCACATATTTCAAGGAATACATTGAATTTTGATCTTAAGCTAAATCAGCTGAGTATTATGGATATTTTTCAGGCTGTTTACATCACCCCAACAATATGGATGCATTTATCTTCCCAGGAGTTGAAACGCCACGCATTGCTCAAGATTATATCTACCGGACAGCAGAAACAAAATCATTTCAGAGACTTTGAAAGTTGCTGGTCTTTTTAGGTACAATTTCAATGCTGATCCATAGTATTCTGCAAACAATAATGGACTCAAGTTATGCGTTGATTTTATAGGATGGGGTTATCTTCCAATTTTGCAAAACATATTACACAGGGGAACAATTGGGTGGGGTGGATTTCTACAAATAATTGATGCAATAATCGAAAAAGAAAGATATTTTCTAACTTGATCATTGATCTCAATAGATATTCGAATTCAAATTCTGAATTCCAGTGGTACAACTGGAGGATATTTTATCCTATGAATACTACCATACCTCATAAGGGACTAGAGTAAACCCCTTTATTAGGAATGAAATAACAGCATAGAAACAATAAAGTGATCTATCCATAATGAGTAGAGAGTTTTAATATTTCGAATTGGGATCACTTAAACAATAAAAACTGTAACAAAAATCCTTGGAGATGTATATTTTTTAAATAGATATTATTTTTTAAATTATACATTGAATATTTTTCGATAATATAACCTATGATATCCATCATCACTATGCATTTATGAATAAATTATAAAAGTCTAAAGGAGAGTATCATTTTTTATCAAATTAGAATCTAAAAATGAAAATGTATCATGTTCTGAACAATATAGAGAATCTATAAAAATATTGAAGTATAAAAAACTATTTTATATAATTTTTAATTTGGGGATTGTTTTAAGGGTAAAAAATTACGATAATCCATGATATTTCAACATTCAGATGACTGACGGGAAAAATTATAATCAACTTTGGATTCTGCACTTAAAAATGGAAACCTATGGAAATCCCTCCTTCTTGATAAAAACCATTAGAGGATGAGAAAGCCACACCAATTAAGACCATTTCTCATTTTAATCAATTAAATTCAATGAGAATCATGAAACAATATTATATTCCTGCATTTGTACGGCTTTTTGTTACTTACTGGCTTTCTTCAGAGAGCATCTGTTTGTATAAGTATATAGTATTTGCATTTCAAATGAGAGTCAAAGCGAATTATAGCTATTTTTTGATTTACAGGATTATTTTAATCAGTTTAACACAATGAGAGTGATTAAGCATTATTATTTTGTCACTTTGACAAGGCTTCTTTCAGTACTCACTTTTAAATACAAGTAGAATACATTTACAGTGTGCATATAGGTATTTGTTGGCCTTTCATAAAGTATATATGAAAACGTTACTCCATATATCGATTGTTCAAAAACAGTTTTAATTTGGTAGGGAGGGAAAAGGCTAAATTTCTGTGGCTGCAATGTGGAAAAAAAGGTTATGTTTCCACCAGGACCATACCTTTTTATGACTAGTTTCCAATTGTTAAAATTCTTCGTTTTCGATAGATTTAATTTTAATAAAAATTTCTTATAACATTCCATTTTTCCCGTATCAGAGGCTCTATGGAAGGGGGAGGGGGTTACACTCCCTCACAACCCCCTTATTCTTTCCAATTATAATGTTGTTATATAATCATACTTGTTAATAATTTAAAAAGAACTCAAAGTCAACCAATCAACGTTCAGAACATTGATAAGGGAAATACAATGATAAAAACTAACAATTGGTATTAAAATTCGGTGTTGTAATGGCATTAACTACCAACTGATTTTTTTTTTTTTCGTTGTTTTTTTTTTTTTTTATGTTTTATCAAAATATCTTGATGAAACAGCATGATAGAGCTGGATCAGCATAGAAAATATCGGGCTTCCGGCTAAGTTGAGTTTCAGGGAAAAATATTACTAAATAAACTAGAAACTTATTCAATACGAGGGCAGCTAAACGTGGACTGTTAATTAATCTTTTTTCTTCTAATTACAGTGAAAAGGTTTAGTGATTATTTTTTTAATATTATGTTTCCACAGTCCTTTTTACATAAACAAAATTTACTAATCGTTTAGTCATTTCATCATCATGAGCGAGCAACAAGCAAAAACGCAGTGAATGTCACATCTCCTGTATACTGGAGTTGATATGATGAAGGAACTGATGAAGATTATGGACATTGTTCAGTGTTCTAAGAGCCTTTTTTTATGTTGGCCAACATGAAAAACAAATGGAAAATATCTCTCATGAATGTCAGGAAGTAAAGACTTTAATTTAAAGAGGGAAACGAAGTTCTTGTTAAGTTTGGAGAAGAATAAAAAGGGGAATCCCACTAAGTCGAGGAATCGCCCCCCTCCCAACCAATTATCTGTGGCTCTTAGAACTATCAGGAGGCTATATGGCATATCTCAGTACTAGTTTCTCTCACAAGGACCCTACGTCACCTTCTGACAGAGGACATTAAAGCCAGGAGACTCGAGAGGTGCAAGTAAATTCTTACAAGGATCATGGCAAATGGTTCAATTGTGAAAATTTTCTCGAACAAGAAGATTTTCACAGTTAAACAACTGCCGGAACGACCACTGGTTTGTGGAAACAAAAGAAGAGGTCCAACGGGCTTACCACACTAAATATCCTGTCCAAACAATGCTCCTGGGTGTTGTGGCCTCTGATGAAAAGTAGACGTTTCCGTAATTTTTCAAAGATAGACAGAAAATTTAACAGGAGGCCTACTGTAAGGTACTTAAAAACCATCTTGCCATGACTGAAGACCAACTACCCGGAGGATAAATACGTGTGGACTAAGAATAGCACCCCCTCTCACACGTTCGTCAAGTGCCGAAAGTTCTGCGAAGATAACATAGCTCGATTCTGGTCCATAAAGATGTTACCCCTTCCTCACCCGAGTTGAACCCACTGTACTTTTCTATATGGGGATCTTTAGAGAGGGAAACCAACAGGACCTCAAACCAAGATGTTAAATTATTAAAGTCCTCAATAGCGGCTGCATGGGACAACTTGTCAGAGGAGTTTGTCATCAGCTCCTGCACAGCTTTCAGGCTACGTGTAAAGGCTGTGATTTAAAATAAAGTTGGCCATATTGAGTGAAAAAAGTTTTGCAAAAAATCTTTGTCCACGCGTATATTTAACACTTTTTTTTGCCGAGTATTGAAGATATGAAAAAATTGAATCATTTCTAAATCCATCTCTTGAGTCCACGTTTTGCTGCCCTACCCTGTATATACTCATGAGAGCTAAATATCTAATACATCAGAATATAATAACTTATTGATTAAGTCAAATGAACGTAACAGGACAAGGGAGTCCGCCGGAGTTTATATATATATTTTTTTGGCGGGCGGGTCTTGTTTTTTTGAAAACAATTGGAAATCAAACATATAATTCCATAACTTGGTCAATTGATCTTTTTTTTTAAAAAAAGAAATCCTTTCTACAATTTTTTTTTTTTAAACTTCTCATTAACTTTGTTTTCCATATTAAAAGACATTACTTTTTGGGGGGAAATGACGTCATCGATTCGTTTTAAAGGTATTTTACACCAAAAATAAATGTTGGTCAGGAAGGCTCAAACCACGGTCTTTTCCGGCTTGGAAAATGAGGTTCGGACAGCAGACTTTCGGACCTATACCGAATTTACCTTTAAAATATTTACCCACATTGTATTTTATTTTGGATTCTATAATTATCAACTAACTTGATTATTATTAATAAGTTATGGCTAACCAAAATATCTATCTAGAGAGAGATTCAAATAATGTGAAACACGAGTATTCTAAAAGCAAAAAAACCAAAAATACACAAGGAAGTTGAGAGGAAAGCAACTTAGCTGTCATAACATTTTACTACATCAGCTGCAAGCACCTATGAAACAAGTAAATAAACATAAATTTCACTCCGTTTAAGAGGTGGTCCATTGAATTCTGAACAGCAACTAATTCAATAATTAATGAAGGTTGAGTAATTGAAATCCATCCATATTTCGATATATTAAAGCATACACAATTACTTACAAAACAAAAAACAAACTTCTGATCTGTAGCTTACGTACAAGTCCAGAAAATAATACTTGAGGGGGGTAACATAAATGATTAAGAGAACTCAGACACACCTCCATTTATTGTTTTAATTTTGGTGAAATATTATTATTACTTAATAAATTATATTTTATTGGAGTTTAAATTTCAATGTGCTTCGATTTTAAGGCACCACTCGGTATAGGAGAATATATGTATAGCTTGGAATTACTCCGATTTCGATCCACAATTATACTCCATGTGCAACCAAGACCTTGTTCATAACTCAACAACAAATCATGAGACTTAAATTTTATGAGTAAAAGAATAATGAGGACAGCTTTGGTAAATAAAACAAAAGAGAGAATTCTTCAAATTTCATATTTTTTAACATCTACCGATTTATCATTATATATTACACGTACTGAAATTAATTGGTTGTATTTTGATAATAGAAATAAATATATAATTTACTCACATCCATGTACAAACAAGTTTAATCTATTTACTGTGTCAAAATGCATTCACAATTATTTTTCAAAGAAATGAAAGGAATAGTTTATATATTATACATACTTATTCGGAAATATGTACATTGATGAATGATATGGAGGCTCAAAGTAGTCTCTAGAATGTGAAATATGTATTCATAATGGCACATTAAGCCTACACATTACTCTAGGAACAATAATTACCTTTTATAAACATGATGTCTGTAGGTATCGATACTAAAAGAAACAAATATGATTGGCATTAATAAATATTCCTATGAAGTGTGATTAGTCATTATAACATACTAACCTTCATAAAAATGAGGGATTGAGGCCTAGTACAGTGGCCATCCTTATTTAAGATTGAAAACTACAGTACTCTCCAGTTCAGTTCAGTCTCGGTGCGGTCCAGTTCAGTCCTGCATATCAGACCAAAATGTATAATGTTTATTCTTTGATGACGTCACTCAACTGTATTTCTTCTTCTTTTTTTAATCGCTTCTATAGGATCGTTCACGTAAATCCAGACTTCAATGAACTGCATCCCAATCAATAAAGGAAGTAAGTAGTGGCTTGAATTTATATACAAAAGAGAAAATTCATTAAATGTGTGACACCACTGGCTTCAGCTTTTATCCAAGGTATGACTTGGTTAGGCAGGAGTTCACAGTACCATGTCTTTTGTAACTTCATCCTCAGGCAAGTATTTATAGTCCTGGAGACTGTTGGGTGGCTTACTTAGCGCTTTTTGGCAAGAGCATTAATTGGAGACCCAGGGGATGACTTCAAGGAACTATTCAGGTCTACAAGGAATATGGGAGTGCATTTTTTTCACTCCCGAACTTGTGGGCTTTTCTCTTATATACTTCTTCCTCTTTTCAGTATTCTTGGATAAAGATTGGACCCAGGGACTGGTAGGACCAGTCTTAAGACTGGACTGAACCAAATAAATAAGGACGTACACAACACTATTGAAGCTTTTTAAAAAAGCTTACTATCTATAATGTCTAACATATATACCACTTTGATCAAAAAGAAATTGATATTTAATTCTAAAGTTTATTAGTATACATATTCTGTTGGTAACCATGTCCACAACGTAGTTTTACAGTATTAACCATTGTACACTTATTATTTTTTTTTTATAGACACACAGATTAGACGTCCTTTGGCGTGCTTCGCCATTTTCTACTATTAAAAAAAGTGGGTAGAAAAATCAAGTTAGGGGAAATTTCTTTAAAAACTTTACAAGATTTTTGTTTCTTTAGTTCAAACTTTCAATATTTAGTGTAACCACGAGTGTCTGCTCATGAATGGTTGATAGTAACACATAGTAGTCCTTTTTGGATACAATGTATAATTGAGGATCGAAAACGGAGGAATTCCTCCCTATGTTCTTGCTTGATACGCAGTGGACTTGTGTTCATTTCCTATCGTTCATAGCTCAATGTAACTGATCTAATAAACCGTCATGGTATCCAATCTGCTCTCCTCTTACATATTCAATAAATATCTTTCTTGGCTATTATTGGTCATTTATAATATTTATGACCATATAAAAATAAATCATTCCTAACAGAGTAATATATAGAAAATCTGTGCATAGTTTAATTACAATACATTAATTGTATATATGTACTTGAGGAGAGAGACAATTGTAAGATTCCCATATTACAATATATTTTAATTTTAACAAATTTGTCTGTTTTTTTGTCGGTGGAGGACTCATTTTTAGCAACGACTGTGTTGGTAAATCGAAAAGCATCACATTAAAAATGAAAGGAAAATATGTTCAACTAAGAAAAAAGAGCGTTAGATTGTTAACATTAGCTGCCTGTTGAAGGATTTTGGGTGAGAAAATGACTTACTGCTATAAAGAGGACAACCTTCCATATTAAAAATAGCATTATTGCCCGGAAAATAATATAACTTTATTTAAATTTATGTATAAGGTGAACTGGGTCGTCGTTAAAGATGTGTGTGGCCTGGCGCTGTCTTGGTGGAATACTGCACCCTTTCTAGCCACTGATGGTCGATTGCCTGCTTCAATCTTGCCAGTTGTTGACAACATATTCTGAATTGAGTGGTTTGCCCTGTGGGAGCAGCTCATAGTGGATTATTCCTTTTTAAAACTATCAAACACAAAGCAAAACCTCCATGGCCATTAATGGACTTGGCGATCGCTTGAGCCGCTTCACCACTGTTTGACCAAGATATCCTTCAGCTGATGTTCTTGTATTGTATTTAATCGTCAATCGCCATAGGCTTGAAAATGGATAGATTACTTAGTTTTCAACAAAGATTCGCAAGCATCAACAATATTTTTTGTATCAATTTGTATTGCACTCGAACATCAAACTTTTCCTTATGACCAGCCTTTTGCAAATGGTCCCAATTTTTTTTTTTTTTTTTTTTGCTATTTTTCAGTTACTAAGCAATTAAATAAGTACTTGTATACCGGTCCACTTCGAAGATTTCCATTACTAAATCGACATTTTCGACGACCATATCATTAGAGCAAAATTGTTGGAACCACTGTTTTGCTGTTGCATTCGATACTATATTGGGTCCATAAACAGCACAGCTTCTTTGACAACCTACTCTGTCCTTTCACCTTGGCCATATTGATACTGAGGAATGTATTTTTATTTTTTTTACTTTCATTTTGAAACGCTGTAAAACACACTTGGTTTTACCAAACACAAAACTGTCAATAAACTTTTCTTAAGTTTACGCTTAACCTATAAGTATACTTCATATCTTTTCAATGCAATGTATTAATCATGAGATATAGCTCTATAAAGACATCTAGCAAAAAAATGCTAAGACCTTTTTACTTAACCTAATATATTTAATTTGTTATGCATTTTTAAAACAATTGACGAGATAACTTTAGAGGCAGAAGTTCACACCACGACAACCTATTAAATAAGGAACAAAAAAGAAGGAAGAGCAAACGCAACAACCGTTTTTCCTTTTCTAATTTTTAAAGGTATTTTTTGCATTTAAAAAAATGATATCCTTACATATAGTATATCATATTATGAAAACAAAGTTTGTATGTATCTTTGTCGACGTTTATAAACTCTGAGGCCTTGGTTAAGAAAAACGTATCTATAATGTGTTTTTGTGTCAAGGTGATATTTTTCTTCAAGCAAGAAATGTTTTGAAATAGATTTGGTGTTTCAAACTTTACTTTGGATTTCAGAAGAACATTTTTTTCCTTCATTTTATCAAGGTCACCTCCATCTCTTAAGAGTCAAATAATGTTACACTGAACTTCCTTATAGGGCTGAATACTCGTTTGAATGCAACCAAATACCTATTGCTGCACTTGCAATATAATAGGTTATGGAAAAAGTAATTTAGTATTTCCCCCTCCCTTTTCTTAACAAAGTTATTTTGTTCATTATTAGTCATATCGAATTATACGATAAAGGTACGAGTGGAAAATAGTACCAGAAATTTCAAAGAAACGTTTGCCGTTACATTAAAATTAAATATATACATTAAAAAAAGTGAGAGTCTATATTACAAACGCTTTTCAGACAATATTACGCTTGGCACGTTCAGTCATTAATTATCTTGTGTCAAATAAGGAAAAATTCGCCAAATTTTACATTTTTACTTCCTGAAAGGAAAAACGTGTCAAAATCGACCAAGGAAATTTGTAATGTATATGAGGGCGATACTCTCTCGGACCGTGCTGCTCAACAATATCCAGATAGACCATCATCTTAGCAGTCGTAGCATCGTTTAGCAGCCAAGCATCGATCATAAAACCGTTTTGAACCATTTGCAGAAGGTTGGATACAAAAAGAAACTCGATGTTTGGGTGCCACACGAGCTGATACAAAAAAAATCTAACAGACAGAATTTCCATCTTTGAATTGCTGCTGAATAGAAACAAAATCGATTCATTTCTGAAGTGGATTGGGAATCTTGATGAAAAATGGATGACTTATGCCAATTTCAAGCATCCCAGACCTAGTCCAATCTATAATTAACTTCATCGAAGGGGTTGCTGTATGTTCGGTGGGATAGGCAGGGAATAATCTGCTATGAGCTGCTTCATTATGGCCTAACCCTCTACTGTAAACAACTCGAACGTTTGAAGCTGGATATCGAAAAGAAGTGGCTAGAATTGAATAAAAGATCAAACGTGTTTCATCAAGACAACACCAGGAACCACACATCTTTGATGACGTGCTAGAAGCTCCGAGGGCTCAGTAGGGAAGTTCCTATGCATCCAACTTACATTCCAGACCTAGCACTTTGTCTTTTGCCTCTTAAGCTCATTAAAAATAGCTATAGAATACAATTTAAGTTGTGAGTCTTAGCTATCAACTACAATACAAGTTTCAAGTCTTTGATAGTCAGATCAAGTTGAGTGGCAAGCCTTTGCAGAATCAAATTTTGAAGTCTCTATCTATATCCGTAACTAGTACAATTTTACTCGAAATGAGCAACTTTTATGTCAAAAAGTAAATAATTGGAAGACTATTTATAATAATACTTAGGATTTTTAGTTTAATCAAAGAGCCCACTTCAACAAATAAATTTATTTAGTTAATTTGGTAAGTATAAAGAACACTCAATCTACCTGCATAATACTATTAAATGAACGATATTTCTTGTACCCAATTTTTATGTAAATTCCAATCTCTGTTAAGGAGGTCATATTACAAGCAAAACATATACTGTGTTATCTATAATAATTGAACGGATGAGATTTATTGAAAAAAGATTACATAGATTTAGTAGATGGTGTGTGTAGAGATTTATATTAATCTCAAAATGTCCCTATGATAAAATAAAAATACCAAAAACGTTTAGAGATTAAACGGCTATACCGTACTGTTATTATATAATAATCAATGTATTACCCCAAGTATAGAGGACCTATAATACGTCAATGAAGACTTAAATACATACATTAATAAAAAGTTAGATTGTTAACCTTTGCCATATCGATTAGTTGGGTTTCTGCTATCTCAATATCTATTAGAAAATGTTCGTCCCCTTATCCATTTAATCCATTGTATTAATGTACTTCCTTACATTCAACTGTAATGTATTTTGTTTAAACAATAAACCATTATATGCCCATCCTTAGATGTACAGCAGTTTACGAAAAGATTTGTGAACTTAGATTCTTACAAGAAGATTCAATGTCCACCGTAGTCATAGCTATGATTCACTACAAGTGAACCATAGGCATTAAAATTCAACGGTCAGAACCTTCCCCGGATTGCCGTTATCCCCAAGGATGTACAGTAGGTTATAAAGACAAAGCTTCCTCCCACTTTCATGGTCTTTGGTAAAATGAGTAGTGAGGGAGACGTTATCCAGGCTGAACATCTTTTAAACTGGTCTCAGGATCAATATTGAAATTTAACTGGAGGTTTTGCAGACTATAGTGTTCTCCTGGATCAAGGAAGTGGGTATGAACAGGCCCTGAGTTGAGGAAATGGACAAGTGTCATCGAAGGCATGTGTCTGGTTAGAGGAAAACATATTTGATTAGAAATTGGAAGGACTAGTAGCTCTCTAACTCGAAAAACGATGGATTATTTTGTCTGAAGCTATTTACAGATATATACCTGCAGACATCCTCCGATCAGCAAGGATATCCACATTAACGTCATCAAGAAAGAATTCAAGAACAAAGCTATAATGAAGCTCATCAACACCCAATTTCGTAGTCATAATATGGCGGCATCCTTACATGTACATAAATTCACGAAAAGCTATTTCAACTTAGATTCACTCAAGAGGGATTCAAAATCCACTGTTGGTTTTGCTTTGATTCACTACAAGGGATCCAACGACATTAAAATTCAACAGGCACAACCATCACTGGATTTCTGTCTAACCTAAGGATCTACCTAGGGTTATGAAGACGCATCAACCCCCCTCCACTAGAATGGTATTTAGTAGAGTGAGTAGTGAAGGACATTTGTTGCTTCCGCACCCTTTGAAACTGGTGTGAGGATCAATAGTGACATTTATATGGAGGTTTTGCAGACTGTGCTCTTCTACTAGATCAAGGAGGTGGTTATGCTCAGGCCTTAGGTGTAGCAACGGGACACGTATCTAAGATGCCATGTGCCTGGTTAAGGGAGAATGGTTTTGATGGGATGTCAATGATTTGTCCACCCCTCCCTCTAAATTGACCGTTTATGCAATATTTTACTTGGAGCTATTTAGACCTTCATTTCAACAGACATCCTCACACCAACAAGGCTAGCCTCATAAACGTCATCAAGAAAGAATTCAATTACTTTAGGACCACATATATGTAAAAAAAATAATATTTGAAATGAATATCTGTATATTGATAGATTTATGTTATTTTTAGTAGTGTGTTAAGTCGCTTATAGTTGAGAAGCTACACCTTCTAATTGCTTAAGTCATTCAATTTGTTAGTTAGCTAAATCAATAAACTACATCATATGGACATCTATGTTACTGTTCTTATTTATCCTTGTAGTTTCTCAAAATAAGGTCGATTTTTAGAGTAGAATAGTTAGGAAATTTAAAAAAAGAATGAAATTAAAACAATCATTTATTGAATGTCTTAAGGATTTTTTTTCATTTGATCTATTTATTTTATGTCATTAATATAATTATGACTAAGAAAGTTATTTTATCTTCTGACGTTATAAATTGCATCATAATTGATTTTTACAACATAAATGGACAAATTTCTATTAAGTCATGATGAAAATTCGTCAAGTGGCTTTAAGAATTTAATACAACTTAACACCTGCCTTGAATACTAATTGATGTCAATGATAAACAGTGATATTTGCATTAAATCGAAGTAATATGCATTAAAAGTCCTTATAAAAGGTTTAGACTTATACCATTATTATTATGTTTTGATGGATAAGGGATATGAAAAGTATGAAAATAGAATAAAATTTTATTGTTAATTTTTATTTATAATATGAGAGTAAGATAGTACAACATAGATAATATGCAATAACATATCTTGTAGTGCCTACTAAGTATTAAGCCCTCGTATATATATATATATAAAAGTAGGAATTGGAGAGAAATTTTTTGAATAGACAGTAATTTTTAAGTCCTTATATTTGATGAGTTTGATAAATAATAGTTCACTAATTTTCTTTAATATTAATGAATAAATGTTTTTTATTCCTTAACTACTCGATTGTTTATACCCCCAAAATGGTTGTCATTAACAATTCTGTGTCAAAATACAGATGCTCGATAGAAATAAAGAAAAATGTTGAGCAAAAAAAAACGGAATGCATATTTAAAGTATGTATAGATTAACTATTACTAGATATGTAAAAAGTATGACTCTATACTAGGATGATACTTTTGTAGTAGGAACCTGATTGGTATTTTTTTTTTAATTTTCCAATGCTTTCATCATTTGTTTTATTCTTGAAGAGGTTTATCTAATTATAAAGTAATTAATAGTATGTGGAAAGTGAACAGTAACACTGAGGATTTGTCGAAATATTACAAGTGTAATTCATTTTCTGACTTGGAGTAGAATTAGTAATTTAAATTTGGGTAATTTCTGGCAATGTCCTTCCCATATACAGAGTGGGATTTATGTTTATTACCTTCCAGACCAATCATCTTTAAAGAGCCATATTAGATCACTCCAACAAAATTATCAGAGTCTCAGAGTGATTTAGCATTTTTTGATCTAAATACAACACCATACTACCGAGTGGTCCATTAAAATCGGAACATGAACTACTTCAATAATTAATGAAGGTTGAGTGACTGAAATTAATTCATATTTCGATTTATTAAAGCGTAAACAATAAGTTACTAAACAATACAAACCTGAGCTTTCTAGCTTAGATACAAGACACTAATGCCAATCCCTTCGACTATACCTTTTGTGAGTATATCGAGAGAAAGACCTGCAGTGGCTGACATTCAAACACGGATGCTCTTAAAGCCCCTGTCAGCTAGCACTGGGACGCTAAATCAATGGATAACTTTGGCAGCGGGTTTCAGGCCTTCCACCACCGCCTGGAAGCCATCATTGTCGCTTAGGGCAGCTACATTAATAATTCAGACACACATTTATTTAAAGTTTAAATATGGTTGAAATTCTATTGTTAATTCATAAATTATATTTTGTCAAAGTTTAAAATTCAAAGTTTGCATATTTTAATGGACCACTCAGGCAATATCATGGGTAGAATTGTAAATTTTAAAAGTTTTTTTTGGTTTTCCAGAGCTGTTATCATTAATATTTCCGAACATATACATATAAAGTAACCAAGGATTTTTGTGGGGAAGTCCCCCTTGGACTAGAGTTATTATTGATGATCTACAACGAAGCCATTCCTGACTATGTCCTAACTAGATATGGACTGGGTTTTTATTTATTTCTTTAATGTATTAGCGGATCACTACTAATTTCATGAAACGTTAGGACAGTGCAGATCCTCCACTTGTCAACATGCTTTAAATTCTCACAATTATCATGTCGTTACTCGTCGTATTCTGTTTTTACATAACAGCAGGTCAAAATTTAATACAGCTCTACATTCTTAAACTAATTATTCTTATAATTATTAAAACCGAACATCTAGGAATAAAGTAACCACTAGTCGGTGAAAAACGAAGAATAACACTGAGCATTTGATTTTAAGGGCTTGTTAAACTAACTCGCAGTAGAATTAAAGATCAAGAAGGGGGTTAGAGAGTGGGATTTCTGTTTTACTTCCTTCCTCATAGATGCTTGCAGCTGATCTAATAAAACGTGATGACGGCTACGCTGCTCTCCTCTATAACATTCTTCAAATTTTCAGCAATCCTATGTTAATTTCGTTTCTTCTTTTTTTAGTATAGTGGCTGATCATATTTCCTGCAACTCTAACGATGAACACCTGGACCCTCAGTGTAACTAAGAAAAGACAAAATTGTTTTTCTTATTTTACAAATAAATAACATGCGAGATGGTGAATGTATACTAATAATTATAAATAATTGTCAAGTACATTTTTAAATCAATTATGTTCAAGATAGTTGAACTTTAAAAGAATCGTAGATAAAGACAATTTAATAACATTCATTACAAAGAAATTACAAAATATGCACCAAGTAAGAAATATTAGATATGTGGTGTTTCAACACAAAAACATTCTTAAAGAAAAGGTCTAATTATCAATATATGTGTTTTCCTTCATAAATAAGATATAAATGTATCATTATTTAATTGATATTATACCTGCTCAATTATGGGCTTCATATCATAACTTATAGGATGGGTTTAGATACCTAGGAACATTAACCATAGACTGAAGCCTTCATTTGATATATACGACTTTATTTGGTTCTGATATGGCATTTCAAATAGAAATCATTTGATAGTTGGATTGAAATCAACTTCATCCAAAAGTAATTTTTAATATAATTATACATAATAATATCAGGATTTTTTTTCTCCAAATGTACGCTTTCTGCAGAACCATGATCTCCAAGCCTGAAGGCCTTGCATACCATAATGACGTAGTCATTATGGTGTGCAATAATGTACAATATAAAATATCCCCTAAGAATCCCAGGCCTTGAAACTATGTCTGAAGACCTTCCACAATATAATGACGTAGTCATCGGACATATCAGCCCACTCTTTCTCAATAAAGGCCTTCAGGGAATCAATATTGCAGTTGGGAGACATTGCAGGCCTTGATCTCTACGATGCCCATATTTCATGGTCCAATTACATGCAGTCAAGTAATGCGGACCACCAATTTGGAGGTCAGATATCCGTGAGATTCCAGAATTATATATTTGGGGGGGGGGGCGAAGGCTAGGTTCTTGGAATTTTTATTTTAAAACTCCAAAAAAATTTCAAAATCCAAAGCTATTCTGAAAACATTAAATTTTTTTGAAATAATTCAAAAATTAAATTTCTTAAATCTTAAACTCACAGAAAATTAAAACTTTTGACAACAAATTTTATTAAATTTTTTTGTAGGAAGCAAAAAATATTTAATTGGGTTGGGGCAACAGACCCACCACCCCCTCCCTGCTGACCCCCTGGAATTTCTTTGCACAAAATTGATTTTTATTTCCTTATGGCAAGGTTTTGAGTCTTATTGCCAACAGTAATACACTTCAGGTTTGTTGGAATCCAGCATGGACACCTCTTTTATCAACTCATCACGGAGTTATGGACGCAGAGAAGATTTTCAATATATTCCTGTTTGCCTCCGTAGTGGTTGTTTGTTGATGTATCACAATCAATAATACAGTGAACGAAAGCTGATGAATTTTGAAATCATTTTTTTCAATTAGAATGTGCACTCGGTAGAGGGCAAAACCTCCACCTTAAAAACAAATTGAGTCATGTATCTCAACTTTTTCCAATGTTTTGATCGATTATGCAATTTTTTTTTTTTTTTTACGGTTTGTCTTACCTTGACCTCTAAAAATTGTTTAAATGTCCTCCTACTGTGGTCATATATAATCTTTGAACCAAGTTTGATTCAAATAAATCGGTAACTTTTGCTGTAACCCTTGTGACTAACTAATTAACCTACAAATGAACAACTTTGTTGGGGGAGGAATTAACTAAACATCGATTCCAAGTAATAATGACCCAATGTAGCTATAATTAGCATGGTAACATTTGCTTACGCAATCTCCAACGGTCTTTAAATGCAATTTGGAGCACGTCGGAATGATTTATCTAAATAATTTATGAATGTAATAAGATCATTAGATTCAAAATACAATCATAATCCAGGGTCACTATTGAGAATAATCATCCCAGCTTGTTTTAATGTTGACGAGTGACACAGAGATATATTTTATTAGTTGGTATTTAGCAATAGATATAATAAGTAAATTTAATTATAATCATATCAAAGAGCGTGCATGTCAACAAGTTTCATGAAATAACATTTACATTAATTACGTTACATTAGATATTTTAGCAATTTATAAATATCATATATAGGGGAGACCAGAGACCATTTTGGAAGGTTTTTCTGCAAGATTTACTCTTATGTATTTGGTTTGACGATGGCACGTCAAAATTTAAAATAGAATGCTTAAAGGTATTTGCTTTTCTATAAATTTATTTAAAAATCTCTAATGTTCATTTGTTCTTCCACAAATTTCATTTGAATATGAGATGTCAAATGTAGCAGCCTATTTTATACCTCAAAAACAGTTTTTATCCATAATCTAATCAAAAAGCTGACCAAAGTTATTCATTTATTTCATAATCATCCGCATAAGATTGCAATATAAATTTTGTAGAGGAAAACGAGGCTTTGTAAATGTCACAAACGTCCCTAAAATGAGATAACAATGACAATGAAAAACCCCTGATTTTTACCCCTTTGCGAAATAGGAGGAGGGACTCGTAACCTTGCCATGACTTGCAACCAAACCAAACACCATCACTGAATCAGGGTGATTCGTCTTTATGCCTTATTGACTACCAACCTGATGTGTACCACCTGGTCCATCTCAAAGAGCTTCTTATCATTTCTCAACACCGCTCTCTTCCTCTGTTGTCCTCATTCCTCATAAACAACTCCTCCAGCTTCTCGCACTTTCAATCCTCTTCTCCTGAGCCATCTACTGGAAAAGGCGTCGGGACAGGCGTCTACAAGCTACTGGATATTGTAAATAGGCTGCTTCCTCGCCATTTACTTGAATTTTCTTATTTTGTCTTATGAATACTCTTCACGTGGTACCCAAGAATACTTGGTGACCTTTGAGTAGTCATTAGTCTTGTGAAAGGCTTTGCTGACTGCACAACTGGCCTAGACTTTGGACTTGTTGCTCTTGGAAGTCACAGGCACTATACTGAAAATAGCCAATATCACTAAAATGCTTGCCACGTGCGTAAATTTGTTCATAGAGAGGCTGGCTAGACTTATTTGAAAGCTGATATTTTTTTATTTAATTAAATTATACTTGAATATGTATAAAATTTGGATTGTGGTGACCAGAGACCGGCCAAGGAGGACTTTTTGTTGTCGAATTTGATTTGGCCTAGCTCAGTAATGTTATGTCGCGGTACAAAAAAGTTTGTTTGTTTTTTTGTAGAGTAATTTCAGTCAATTGTTTATGTTGGAGGCATCGTAATTTTACATTGAATACTTCCTGAAGAAGTATAAATTGTTGCAGAATCGGAATTATAGTGGACTTAGTAATAAATTACAAAAAAATTAATATTAATATTATTATTTTTTATTTACAATAATTTGCAATATATAATATTATGGTCATGCATATTTTGTGGTTGTAACTTTTTGGATATGTTAGGAAAATGTGCATGTTGCAAGTGACCCCGATCTCCCCTACTTAATATGTATAGATAAATTAGAATTATGTATTTAAAAAATTAGAATTAATGTAATAAAGAAATGCATTCAATCAGGTTATTTTTAAAAGCATTTATTTTAGCCCTTAGGGAAATAGCTTCATTTTCTTTTAGTAAAAGGTTTTTTTAAGAGGGATGGGATAGTTTTATCTATGTTAGGGAGAGAGGCTGATGAGGAGGAACAAATTCTTAAATTTTGATGGATAGTGAATAACCTTTTTTCGCTCTATTTTGTCAATAAAATTAACATAGAAAGGAGTGTCCAATTTAGATCAAATATGCATTTTTTGTTGGACAACTTTTCTCCATTTGGAAGGGAATATCATAAGCCCACGATTGGAAAAGTCTTTGTCCCTATTCGTAAAAAAACTAGATCACCGTATTTTACAAGCCTCTCTTGAGGCTATTTTTGTACTATGAAGAAAATCTTGCGAATGCTTGAAAAGGTGATAATCACTTGGTCCCGGGTCTGGACTCTACGGCGAGTGCAATAGCACATCCCATCCAAACTCTCGGAGCTTCTATCGCTTCATTTAAAGATGTGTTTGCAATAGAGTTGTCTTGATGGAATACAACATTCTTACTATCAGCCAATTCTCGCCACTTCTGGTAGGTTGGCTGCTTCAGTTGTTCAAAAGTTATGATTGATGATGCGTTTTTAACCTCTCAAATTTTAATGACCTCTTTCCCTTAACATATATAATCTTCCTGTAAAGTTTCAACCAATATCGATTTGTAACTATTTAGTTTTTTTTAACCTGACCTCTCCAAATTTAATGGTCACTTACTATTAACATATAAGCTTTTCCTACAAAGTTTCCCCAAAATCGATTTGAAACGTTTGCTGTAATCCTCCTATAAATTGTATGAACTTGATCTCTAAAATTTTAATGCCTCTTACTGTCAACATATACCGGCCTCAATCTTTACTCATACCCCTTACTCAAACTTTGAGAGTTTAGGAGTCATTTTTTTCAATTTTCCCATGAGCAATGTTGTAGAACATATGATTAGCTATCGATTGCTAAGAAAAAAACATTTTTCTAGTCCCAAGGTCATATGGGAGCAAGACGATTTACAAGACTCCATACCGTTGAATGTCGTCGGACAGAACCTCAGACACTCTCCAGGAGAAGGCAAGAACCCCTCAGTGTGTCAATCGCCTGGAGTTGACCTTAAAAAAAAGCAAAATTCCTCAAATGCTCACATGGCCAGGAAGATGAATAAGTCCCCATCAGCGGTATCGTGGGTTCTAAAAAAGGGAAAAAGAAAGTCTCAGCTGCATATTTTGTTATCTTTAGTTTTGACCCATCTACAATAGGCAGATTGATCGAGTTGTAACATTTAGGAATGTAACACCCTGCTTCCCAGATGAAGTAAGGCCTGATTACATCCAACTGGAAGGTTATGAACCCTACGTGGCTCCCTTTAGGATACAGACACAAAGTTGATCAGTACGTCGAAATTCTGGTCACCAAAGTTCTCCCATGTATAAAAGCCATTTTTGGCAATTTTCCCTGTGTGTTCTAACAAGACGGAGCACCTGCCCACACTGTAAAGAAAACTCAATCGAGGCTCCAGATTAACATGCATTTTTGGGTGATGGACTTCTAGCCACCTCAGAGCCCATATCTCAACCTCTCAGACTAATCCATCGAGGTGCACGTGTAGTCCAAGTCCTGCAGTAGACGCCACAACAGCATTTGCGTAATAAAGACCTCTGTCAACAAGGCACTCGCCTCCATCAGCGCCGAGTACATCCAGAAGGTATCCAATAGCTTCCGCCATCACCCTGAGAGCACCATAAATTCTAATAACAGGTATATTGACTAAAACGTGTTCCTTGGACTTCAATTAATAATTAATAGTTAACAAACCTTTTTCCTAATTCACACAGGATGCTGCTATGTACTTCAATACTTTGTTAAAATTCGTAAATAATAACGCTTGCCCCGGTATAATAAATAACCTCACTACAATGTCTTAACACAATCCGTGTTTAACTTTTTATGTTATTCAGCTAACAAATAGGCATACAAATGAACTTGACCTCTTGGAGGAGCTTAACCTTTGAACTCGACCTCTCAAAATGTAATGGTCTCTGACCGTTAATATATATAATATGCCTAGAAAGTTTAACTAAAATCAGTTTTTAACTCATTTAATAATCCTGCTTAAAGCAGAAAAATCGATTACTTTAACCTTTGACCTTGATCTCTAACTTTTAAAATAAATAATTTTCCTAAAAAATTTAACTAAAATCGATTTATACCTTTTCCGTAATCCTCCTCGCAGAAAGATGTAGACATCTTCCTTGGCTAATGTACCGAGTCGTCCATTAACATCAGAACACTTTGAATTTGGAAATTCAACAAGATATAATTTACTAATTAAAAATAGAATTTCAACAAAATTAATACTATAAATAGATGTGTGTCTGAGCTCTCTTAATCATTAACGTAGCCTCTCTTATAGAAAATGATGGTTTTCAGGGAACAGTGGAAGGCGAGGTAGCCACTGTAGATTTCGTTCTCTGTCATGGCGCCCCAGTGCTGTGTGATATTAAATTTGACGGGCTTTGATGTTTGGATGAGGAACACGACAGGTATTCCTTTCGACATGCACACAAAAGGTGTAGTCGATGGCATTGACATCATCAGAACTTTTGGGGGAAAGTTTCAAAAAAAAAATTCAAGGTAGTCTTGCAAATGAGGAAATGAGTTTTTTTCATTGCTGGTGTTAAAAATAGCTTCTCCACACTCACAAGGTTCTTTCCCCTTTCCACTTACTTATTTGATAGCTCTCTGGACGGAATGGTATGAAAATCCAAAATCTCTAGCAAAACGCTCATGGACTGGAGGGAACTGACCTGGCCGGTTTTCTTTTACTGCTCCTCGTCCAGTTTGGCCTTTTTGACAGAGCCACTCTTGCTCTACAACGTTCAATTTGTACGTAAGCTGGAGAGCTCAGGTTTGCTTTCTTTTGTAACTAATTGTTTATGCTTTGATATATCAAAATAATAACTAATTTTAATCACTCAACCTTCATTAATTATTAAATTAGTAAGTGTTCAGATTTCAATGGACGACCCGGTAATAATAATATTATTTTTCTCAGTTCAGGGACTAAAATCTTAATAATTTACATTGTTCAGCTCTGGCTGTAAGAACTGAAAAAACTGTCAATTTCTTGAAAACTACTCGAATTATTATCTGAAATCCATCATTACACAGTACCAAACAAACACTACAGCTTGTTATGATAGTTTTAGGGGATTATACTCACCCTAACGTACATATGTAAAATATTTGAAAAATGTTTAAAAACGTTTATATCATTTGTGTATCATGATAGCAGAGGACAAGTTATTTCTTATATGACCATAAATAAATTATGACTTTAATCATGTTGTTGAGGAATAAAGAATATATTTTGTTTTTGATAGGGGTCAACTTGTAAGCATTTTTATATAGATAGTATATCCATGAATTAGATTACTTTGGAAAGTTTCCAAACATCAACTCTCCACACGTATGAAGAACTATTTGTAATTTAATGTGATTGAATAAATATTTCTATTTAATAATAGCCCCCCCCCCTCCCCCCGACCTTTTCAGTGCATAAATAAATCAGATTTTATAAATTATTTTTTGAAATGACCTCAAGAGTATGTTCAACTATCTTTACTATCAAGCTCTAAGCAAGAGGATAGACAATTTGGGATATCAAATATAAGAGATGGAAGTGATTTGGAAGATAACAGTCTACTGCTCACCTAATCTCAATTGGGAAGCAACTCCAATTATTTATATCCAGGATTGGAACAAAGTCATTAAGTCTTTTATCACGGTAGTCATTTCTCAAAGTCAACTGATGAGTCTTATCGAATAATCATAACAAATGAAAAATATCAAACTGATAGAATTTAAAGATATATTAATATAACTACACAAAATTAAATCAATCCTAGAAATTAAGGAATAATAAATCAAAGGTCGTCTTTTTAATAGTTAAATATACAGTTTTTGTAGTCCAAAATCATAAATTGGAAAAATAGGGTGTCTTATTTGAACAACAAAAGTATATTCAATAATAATATATGACACACTTGGTATCAAAAAACGAAATTTGAATACTAAAAATGAAGATAAACGTCAAAAGGTATGCGGGTTATACGCGGTACAAAAGATAAAATTTATTTTTTACTAAAACGTTTGGAACTTAAATACTCATACTATGAGGCAATTTAAATAAATATTGTTACCATATTCTTTCAAAATATATGTTTCATCTATTATACTTAATCAAATAAAAATCATGTAACTGGATGTAAATCAATTATTTTTAAGATATAACATAAAAATTTCATTTTTTTTTTTACATTTTACAAATTTTCAAATGAAAAAGCATTCATGAAGGGGCATTTTTTTGGACGTTTAATGCTTATTTTCTTGTTTAGAAGAATAAAATGCAAACTAAAAAATATCCGGCGAAACCAAATTACCAACTTTCGTTACTATCGTACACACTAATATATATATATAGCACAGGGGCTGAAAATTCCCAGTTTTTTTTTTTTTGTTTGTTTTTTAATTCACCTCATTTTTAGTTAACACCTACCTTCAAAAGATAGCTATGAAAATTTCATGACCATTTGATCCTTGGTTTACGGACTTTAAACGTAGTTATAGAGACACCAATAATGCAGTGGATGTCTAAATGAGGCGGTAACAAACAGAAAACATCAAAAAATCCACAAAATCGTAGGGGTGGTGCGAGGGCAATTTGAGTGGCTTCAAAGACAAGACTGTTAGTCCCCCTCCCGCTCCGACTTAACTGTCATGGATTACTCCATGTCGTACATTCTTGAGAGCAGAGCCTGAGTAACCCCAACAATAATTTGCTGGATTTGAAGGACTTTTTTGTGATGCTGGTGGAATTTCAGAAGGCCTTCGACTCAATCTCTCATAAATATATACTTTCAAAGTTAAAAAGATTAGTATTTACAACGAAAATGATTCATATGTTAGCAGCTTCTTCGACCTTCATGCATATTGAAAGAATAAAAAAAATATATAGGCCTCCAACCCCGTGCTACATGGGGTTAGAAACGATATCTATTTCAAGTGTCTGCAAAAAAACCATCAAAAGCCTAATTGTGAGTTCTCCGGCTGATTTGGTGCGTAAACACTTCCTTCAATTAAGTTTTAACCAGTTAAAAGATGTACTGAAAAACTCAAATAAAATATTTTGCAACCAAAATATTAGTGGTTCCGCTACAGGATAGCTACTTTGCCCCTTTTTATAAATAAATCAAGATTCATAGATACAAAAAGAGACCCCATATTCTGTACGTCCATTTTAGAGACTTCAAGACATCTGTTTTGAGATTGAAAAAAAATGATTAACATTGCACACATAACCACCGAGTTTTTGAGGAAATACTACAATTCAGAAATAACGATTGGGGATAGACTTAAAATGTAATCCCTTAAACATAGATTTCGCTCCAAAAAAGAATACTTTATAACAAAGGTACTATTTATTCTCTACGCCACAAGAAGTAAGAACTCTTGCATACCTATTAGTGTGGACAGACTCCTCTTAAGATCCCACAAAGTGCTGGAGAGGCTCGATATGAATGGAAATGAAATAGTCTTAAAGTTTTACTTTTTAATATAATTGGATAGTTAATTTTCGTTAAGATATTCTTTCTTTTTTTTCATTTACCCATACTTGTTTTTACTTTTTTGTTTGAACAATAAATAAAAAATGATTGTCCCTATTGTGATATTAATTAATTAATATTATTTGTGATGATGTTGCTTTGTGTTTTTTTAGAAAGTCTAGATATATATAATTAATGTACAGAGAATAAAGCAATTATGTGATTTAAAAATCCGTTTTGTTAATCACAATGGAAACCAAGAGAGAGGCTATAATTAAGGAGTACCTGATGGACAAATCTCAACCAGCCATCTTGACGAACCTGAAGAGCATTAAATTCAATGCCATGCTCAACAAGAGAACCATTTATAGGTACGAGGAGACTAAATCTATCAATAAATAACCCAGATCGGGCAAACCACGGTCAAAAAAGGACGCCCTGAGTCGTCAAGGCAAGGATTGCAAGAAATCCCATGAGGAACCTCACCAAGATGACCAAGGATTTCAACATTGGTACAACAACAATGAGAGACCTTATCCGAGATGACTTTGGGATGTATCCCTACAAAATCAAGAGGCAACAGCACCTCTCAAGCAAGTTCAAGTCTAAAAGACTTGAGAGAACTATTCTTCAGAAGCTCAGGACTGACAAGGCCTACAACATTGTGTTCAGTAATGATAAGATTTTCACTGTAGAACAGACTTTTAGTCACCAAAGTGATTGGATTCTAGCCAAAAAGGGTGAGAATGGTACTTGCAGAAGGCAAGTCCTTTCTAGAGAGACTTCGGGCTGTAGTCAAGGCTAAGGGTGACAACCTCGAATCAAAGTTATGTCGATTGTTTTTGGAACTTGGTTTGACTTATGTCTTTAACTATATGCAAATTATGTAAATAGTTATGTCATCAGTACTTAAATACATATTTAGCAGAACTTTCTATAGACCCTCTACAACAAGGAATCTAGTCAGTCTAACAGGCACGTTTTCCCACTTTCTTTGAAAGCTTTACTCATGCCCTTTTTGGAAATTTTAATCATATGCTATATAAATCAAGGGTAGAATTATTTAAACTGGACTCCATACAGATATTTATGGACTTGGACTGGTGATGAAAGATTTGGGACACGATTTGAGGCTCAATACTAAAGATTTTTGTTTCTAGTTGGGTTTACAATATATGGACTTTCTTCCACACTGATACATCCCCATTGTTAAAATTAGACAGCATTTGCACTAAAATATTAGGTATAGTAAAACGACATGTTTTTAGTTTATTTGAGTAATTATTTCTGGAGGTCACAAGGAAGATGGACACTTGTAAAGAAAAAATACGCTTTACTTTACTGGTTTTCATCGATACAGGGAAAATACTATCCAGAGAGCTATACATGTGAAAATTGTACTAATATATATTAGCTTGCAATATCTTGTTTGAAAGATAACAAATACAGCTTTTCATTAATGTGCCCAACTTTATGACTGAAACTCTTTAAGCCTCTCAAAAATGCGTTTAAAGAGATATTGCAAGACTTATTCCCTCCCCGGTATAGAATTTGGACTTGACACAAAGTGATTACTATCTGCGCCTGTCTATTTATAATTATTTTGCCGGTTAAAAATCTGACTTAATAAAAACTTTTAAAAATTGTCCGTCCTAGTTTTTATATAGTAGGAGCTATTGTTATCACGATCAGGTTTGTGAACTTAGACTCACGGATTAGCCATGTTTTCAAAGGACTCAGATTTATCAATATTTAGTACGAGTGCCGAGTCCTTCCTGGTGTTTTGTATTATTTTAAAAAGCTTATCATACACAAAGATAATTTCGTATATTCCTAGGACGTTCGTGCTCAGGCGTAGACATTAATGGGGACGAACTTTTGTTCCATGCAATAAAATGCATTATTAGTCACCAGAGGTCATCAAATGAAGAAGTATTTTCTGAATGCAATCATTTTTTTTTTTTAGAGCAAACCGGGATATGTAAATAGCTATTTGCGGTTTTTTCTTATATAGTTTTGTAATTACAATATATAATCCAAACAAGAATGTTCAGTTTTAATTTATAAAAATCAAAATTATAATACTATTTAGGTTTGTATTTCTTACATACGTTAGACTCAGGACTTGATCTTGAATTTAAAGTCGGACTGGGGATTCTATCTTGAGGTTCAAGTCAGACTCTGTACTCGGACTCGTCCTGAAATTTCAGCGATTTCCCATCCTTGGTAACAATAACAATACTTTCGTACCGGTACCAAAAAATATTTCGATTTTTGTTACTTTTTTCGATTTTGTTAATGTTCCTTTAATTTACCAGATGGAGTTACACGAATTAAGTATAAGTAAACATTACATAATTAAGATTACTTTATCTGACCTGGGAATCTTGTGTGAAACCCATAAATATACATAAAGTATATTTCTTTCTCTAGGAATGACCAGGGCACGAACGTACAAACATTGAGTTCAAGAGGAATATTTTTTCCGTGCACTTTGTCCATTCAGCTACATCGTTCCATCTGTGTTTTTTGTGGCTTTTTTGACTCAAAATAAAATATAAAAAAATATTGCTATGGGCAGTTGATATGCACTCCCGTCAGGTAGATTTTTGTTTGGTGTAAGGGGTAGCTCAGATATTTGAAAACTTTTTTTTATAAAAGATAATTTTTATTCTTGCTGTTGTATAAAAGCAAATTTTGAATTTAAAAGTACTAGTTTTCATACCTGTTTTGTAATGTATCGTTTTAAATCTGCAACTGGCATTTCGTGCAAAATATATGCTAGAAGAAATAGACAGTCCCAGAAATAAATAAAGAAAAATGCAATGATGGAATCATCAAAGGAAAAGAAAATTATCCTTTTCTTTGCTTTAAAAATCATTCTTTTAAAAGCTATTTAAAGCTTTGTCATTTATCATCAAATATATTAAATAGAAAGGTTTTTTAATTTAATTTGCTACAGCTTGAAAGAAATTGTATCTCACTTAAACTAATGCATATATATATATAGGAATATTATATCTTGAGTTGTTTAAAAGATGTTCAGCCTGTATATAAAATAAAATAAATCGAAAATTAACATGAACAATTAGACGAATGTTTGAACAGTGAGCAATACTTCAAGCTAATGGGAAGAGGGGTTCGAAGTAATAAATATTATTAAATACGTGTTTATCTTTATTGCAAAGAAAATGTCCCAAAATCAATTCGTATAAGGGTGTACCAGAAGAAATCGACTTGACTATAATATGGCCTTGTTGTTTATTATTTGCTTGGAAGCCATGAATAGTAAACATTGTCTGTTAATTTGTGAAAATGGAGGAAAATTCGTCAGTGTTATTTGATAAAAAATATATTTGAAAGGTATCAGCCCAACCATTATTGAAGCAGAACAGGATTCAACTCTGATTGGGTATATCCCTTCGTTTACATAAGTAAAATAAAACGAGGATTTACAAGCTGCCAAGACCAAATGAGGTAACAACTCCAGATATTCTGAAAAAATTCATAAAGTGGAACTGGTGGAACGTTGACTGAAAGTGAGCGATCTAGCAGATATGGTAGATGTTTCAAAAAGTGTATATATTTAAAATTTTGAAGATATAAAAGCTGTGTGCAAAATGGGGCCTGCGTTTGGTGACACTCAAAAAAATAGTGTCGTGAAGAGGTTTCAATTGAGTGTTTATGGAAGGTTCACAACAACAAAGCAAAATTTTTTGAAAAAATTCTTATGATTAAAAAAAAAAATAAAGATAATTAAGATAAAAAGAAGTTAGATTGAAAAATAAATCTTTAGTATCTCAAATATTTGGTGTTTTTTTTTGTTTTTGGATCGGGTGCTTCTGCAACCAACCTTGTAGATTACCAATTCTTTAAAACTATGGAAATAAATATTATGGAGCCAAACCAAGTATATTTTACCCTTTCATATTAAATTTTGTTGTTTATCCACTAAAATAAGTTAATAAATAAAACTACTTACCTATTTTTGTAAGATTAAAAGTTTGACTTTTGACTCAAGTGCTGTTGAAAAAGTATATTAAATATTAATATACTTTTTTTATCAAATGAATGTCTGCATCTAAAGGGAAATTATTATTTAAAAAAAGCTTGCAAAAACGTAGGCACAAGTGTTACGGATGTAGGCTTTTTAAACCGCAAGTCTTGCATCTTTTAAACTATGTAACCTCCGCCGCAACATTTTGAGTAATTTTGACTACCATGTTATAATTAATATGGGAAAACACAATTTACATAATTGCTTACTTTACAAATTTATCGAAAACATATTGATTCAATGTACATTGAGTTTATTTACAAAATTGTCTATTAATCTTTTTACTTTAAGTAAGCTACTTTCTTTTAGTGTGACGTAATGATTCTAAATACAGAGTGCGATAACATAACTATCTTTTTTCAAAAACAATCAAACAAAATTTATAGCTCAGAAAAATCTTTATTTTTGTTTCATAAGATAATACACATTTACAGTTTTGTTTAACTATGTTGTCAATAAACTGAATAAATCGAACTGTGATATTTTAAAAACCTGTGATTTTTTCAAACTTTTTTTTCTCTTTAAATAACATATTATTAAGATATTTCAGAGGATATTTTTAATGCAAAAAGAAGTAAAGTCTAATCATCAGTGTATTTTATTTCATAAGTGTGGATGTCTAATTGATTTGGCTATTAGCAATTAACGATTTTGCAAAAGACTTAAAAATATTGCATTTTCCAAAATCAATCCGATTTCAAATACTTGATTTGAACAAACTTCACAAATTTAGAGTTTTTATAAAGCATCAAATTTAAATTACACCATGTTTTTTCTCTCTAGATTTGTTGTTTTTGGAGTTATTCGCGTTCAAAGAATTTTGCATAACATACATTGTGAAAATGTAGGGAGAACATTGTTGTTGTTTTCTGTATATAAGAAATTGAACCAACTAACTCATTTTCATAAATCACATAAATAAAAACTTAGGAGCTAAATTGCAGTTTGTTTAATTTTATAAAATCTATGCTACTGCATCCTGTATCACCTTTTATACCCCTTAATTGTTATAACAATTACTCACAGAAATGACAGAACCCGTCAACCTCAACCCTTATTTTCAATAATGTTTGTTTCGAAAACAAATCATCACATCAAATTTAAGTTTATCTTTCAAATGCATCCGTGGGCTTTATAAAAAAATTAACGTTATCTAAAAAAAAACATTTAGTCTCAAAAATTTTAATTTCTTTTGAAAAAAGGTTATTCGTTCAAATTTACTTTGTTTAAAAAAAAATCACTCTTCAATTTTAAACAAAGTCTTTTATCTCGTCTAAAAAAACTTATTTGACAAATTTGACATTTATAATAAAATGTTCTTTCAAAATTGTCAAAAATTTCAACATCCTCCTCCTCGTAAAGAAATTTAATATTCCCTGCTAGAAAAGAAGTCCTGCAGTCACACCTGCCTTATCATTGTTTGACAAAATGCACTCTAAATTAAGCTTGAGAAAAGGATGATTTCCGTGAGATTCTAGTCGTTTGCGTGAGACTTGAGAGCCTTGGAATGAGGACACTTATTTTTTGTTAGAAAATAAGATATTTAAAGTGAGAACAAATTTAATTCCTATATAATAAACGAACTGATAATTATTGTTGCAATTACGGGTTGAAACCGACCCGAACAAGTGATAACTTGTGTATCACTAATAGACACATATAACCAAGGCTTTATAATCTATAATATTATGTATTAATGATCAAAGTCAACATTTCAAATGATAAAATTATATAACAAAGCCCTTTCGAATAAGATTTTTTTTTTCCTTCATCAGAAATAATCAAATGCATGGATTAATAGATTTTATATACCAAAAAAAAAATGATGTCCATAATATATGATGCATACAGTATCAAGTTTGATGGTAAAAAACTAGTGTTGAATTCGAGTCCAACATTTGCATAACCGGCTCAGATAAAATATTTGAGCTTTGTATCTAGATGAGTTATTGTTAGGGTAATATACCAATAATTGAGGTTGGTCAAGCTTAAGTTTAATACATTAACGACTCTAATTTTAATTATTAATGAGTTTCTATAGCATAGAGGAATAAATATATGTATAGCTGTACTAGTGATTGAACAAAGGTGATAAAAAGTTTTTTTATTACATTAATAGCTTATAATTGTAATTCCAACCTAAGCAATGATATTCAACTCTGACTGACTCGGTGTAATAAAAAATTAAACAATTAATTTATTTCATCTAAAAGTTTGTAAGCCGTGAAAAAAAAGTGAAAAGTTGTTGAGAAATTATTTCTGAACCAATTTTATTAAAACTTTTACAGAAATCAAAATTATAACATAAATTCAAACATTCAATCAATGAAATAACCGTTAGCTTGAACAACGCGATCACAACGTCCCCGGAAACATCTACATTCTTGCCCGTCCCACTGAATAAAGATCGGAATACCTTCCTTATATCAGCTATCAGGGATCTTGTGGTGCTCTGAGAACCTTTTGTTTTGAAGCCTGTTCAACATTGTCCCAGATAAAATAGTGTAACGTGTACAATTACGTCGAGTTAAGAGGTAAAGAACTCGGTGGAACGTACATCACATTATCCGAATCAAGCAAATTGAATCTTCTTTAAAGTTGTTTGATATGGTGCCCGTCTTTTTAGCGGATCCAATGTATGTCTTTCATGATGCTACAGATCCAGGAAAAGACTTTGGTGATCAAAACACTAATGTATACCTTTATGCTGACCTTAAGGCTCTGTTTGAAGATGAAGGGTGGTATAACATGACCCTCGCTCCTAACAACGTCAAGAAACATAACTAACTTAGCCTTGATAATTTTAGAGACGTTATAAGGACTATTTTCCCACCATCTCTTGTTCCTCAAGTTATGGTTTTGGGGCTGGCAGAAATTTTTCTCATATGAGAAGAACCAAACAAGATATTTCATGGGAGGTTTCTCATTTAGCTTGAGCAAAGCCTGGGATCGAGTGACCATTTTATCACTGTTTGACAGGGTTAAAAGCAGTCCCTACGAAATACATCGCTGGGGTACAGTAAGTCTTTATTGATAATTGAACAAGACATAAGGTGGATGAGTGCCAGTGATTGCATTCATCGATTGGTCAGGATTTTTCAAAGAAAATTGTTTATTATTCTCAAAGGAGCAGGACTTCTGACAATTTTGGGCGCTTTCAGGTCACAAAGCTTCCGTAAATTTCTCGTCAGTGGGTCGTTACCATCCTGTTTGACACAGATTAACTGATTAACCCAGAGAATATTACCCATTACATTTCTGCTCAGAGATAAAATAATATCAAAACAATCAAAACTAAATAGATTATACTCGCTAGATGGCTCTAAAGTTGAATTAATGTTACTTTTTAGAGATTTTCTCAAATTGCAACTCATGGTCAATAAATGAAATGCTCTTTTTTCCTTAATGGACCATCATTTTAGATTGAAGGAAGCAAGATTTGATGTTATTATGAATACCCAGGAGTATAACTTTGTTTTGGTAAAAAAATTTGACAACATCGTTTTAAATATATATTTTAAAACAATCGTTGTCAATAACACAACAAATTTTCGGACGGATGTCATATTTTTTCCGACTTACACAACACTAAATATGTTTTTTTTTTTTTTTTGGTATCAATTATATTCGCACAGACTACCACATATTTGTGAACTAAGATTAATAAAGGCAAGGGTGTTGTAAATATAATTTATACTCACTGTGAGTCTAAAAAAAAAAAAAAATGTTGTTAAAATAAATTTAATAATAATTACAAAACGTATATATAGTGTATTTTTATCATCTTTATTTATGCCTAAGGCAATTTTTCATGATAATGATAAAAATAAATATGTTAACTTATTTGTCGTTGTTCTTTGTGTACAAATGTTAGGGTGACAGTCCTTATGTAGTGGGCATACAATTTTAAATTTTTTTATATGGTTTTTTTATTGAAAAGAAATTGATAAAGTTGAGAAGATGCATGAATGATGGAGCAAAGTTATCAACTGATAAAAGGGGTTTAATATGACGTCACATTGTTTATTTTTCTAAAATTAATAGTCGAGATCTAAGAATCTAACTCGAGAAATGATGTTAATGTCTGATTGTCTAATAAAAAGTTAACATATCAACCTTTTTCAATCAGCTGACGTTCAAATTATAAATTTCTACCTTCACAGGGTGCAAAGTTCAAATCTGAACACTAATAAAAGAGAGGAATAAGAATGACCCATTAGAATAATTGAATTCCTCCTATCAGCTGACAGGCTCTGTGTATTGATGCCCCCTCCAAAAAAATTAACACAATCAATCAAAAAATGGCCTCAAAAGGAGATAAAAGAATGGAGATTGCTCCGGCTACTTTGCTCGGAAAATACCCCAGGAGATACCCAAAACATGAAAAGGCTAACTATTTACAAAAAGGTCATTAATGACGGTATTGGCTTCCATAGGAAGCCCGCGCCCTGATTACTACCAAGAACCCAGTATCGGTGATGAGCTTGGGATTGGTTGAATGGAATGAACTGGCAATGCTACTCATCTGGTTCAAAATAGGGTATAGGCTCAACACGACTCACTCCGTCATAGATGAGGGGGCTGGATCCAGTCAGGAATGTGGTACTTCAACACAACGGTACACACAGCAAAAGTTACTCAGTCCTTTAAGAGACCAGAATTCAATTCTGACCAAAAAAAAAGTAGCCTCCATACTCACCAGATGCCAATGCTCCACTTTTCCTTCTGCTTGCATGTTGAGGCCAGGGCCTGTCGGAAAAGAGCAACGAGTTGCGTAGCTCTCAAGGCTTTTGTTGATAAGCATTGTAACTAAATAAGACCCATTTACGTTATTACCAGTATTCAGAGCTTCCGGTGGTTCATTGAGGCTATTATCAAGGTCAATGGAGGCCACAATATACAAAGCTTAGAGCATGTAGCGTACCTACTATCCAAAACCTAATTTGTTAAAATTTATTATTAAAATTTCTAGTTTTCAATTACGCACCCAGTATACCAAGAGATAAAAATAAACATTGAGTGGAAGGAGACTCAAAACTTTCAGTAGAGTGACTGAATAACGGGATTTTTATGGAATTTAGAAAAGGCAACTCAAATCCAACACATCGGCGAACAGATTGACAGCGTTTGACGATGAAGAGCATATCCAAGGAGTAACACACTTTGATACTAGCAGCTCGGAGCAAATCCAAATTCTGATAAGATTTCCGGCAGATATTCTACTCCAAGACGCCTTAAACAGCAAAGTCTGAGATGTAAGCTGAAGCAGACCATATGGGGACAGTCCGGATGGAGATTTGAACGGTCTCTGCAGTATTCTCGGTACTGACACAGGCGAAAAGGAGATCGTACACGTGTCGACCTTCTTTTTCTTTCTTTTTTTGTTCCTCTGACATGGAAGAAATGCAAAACTCGTTTATTTTTGTTTGAGATCTCGTTTGATTACATAATGAAACCTCGTATTTAAACGTAACATTGATAAAGATTTTGATTAAAACGTAAAATATATATATACGTATAATGGTCATGGAAAAATGCTGGTCCCAGTGCGAAACCAGTTGAGAAACCTTGGTCAAGACTATCGTACCCGAGAACAAGACGATACCAGAAGTTGGAACATGGACTCAAGACTTGCAACTCGGCTGGGACTCAAGTCCATATTTTGAAGGCCTGCAAATTTTCTTTATCAAACAATCAAAGACTCCAGAATCTTTAAAGTATATTTTATTTTCTAAGAACTTGAACTTGACACGATGAAAATTTTCTGAGATGACTTGAGACTTAGTTTAGACTTGCAGTATAAGGGATCTTTCCCAACTCTGGATGGTACTAAGACCTTAAGGGATAAAGACTAAATTAATACCCAAAATAAAATAGTTTTTTGTTCTATTTTCTTGAGAGAAAAGTTTTAATCTACTTTGGTATTGACACGGACACCATTACTTTGAAGGAGTCAAGACAAAGACAGGATACTAAAGATCGATTAAATAATGAGGGAAAACATTTACTTTTGCTTTTTTCTACTCAGTTTATGTTCTACTAATATTTCGATGACACTTGAACTCAAGACTTGCAACTCGACTTGACCAAACAAACAAAGACTGTAGGCTAAACATGGACTCGAATGCTAAGACTCATGACTTCACTTGTACTCGAAAGTCAATTTGATTTTGTCACTGGATTTAAAGTATCGTTTGTTATCTAAGGACTTGAATTGGACTTGTGAACAAAGACTTGAGACTCAACTTGGGCTTGTAGTATAAGAACTTTTTCCCACTCCAAGACTTTAAAGGGAACCAAAAAAAACATATAAAAAAGTAATTTCCTGTTGTTGTTTTTTAGAAAAGAAAAGTTTTAATCAGATATTTTTTTGATAGTCTTGACACAGAGAGAAAGACTTTGAAAGGGTAGAGAGCAAAACAGGACTAAAGATCGATTCATTGTGGTAGTAAAAACAACTTCTTTTCTATTTTTAGCTCCATGTATGCAAATATATTTTTATAGTCTGTTTGTAGTCATACACAAAAAGAGATAAAAACGTTTTTAGTGCCCATGAAGGAATTCATTTTTTAAATTTAATTTCATTTTTCAAATCTTTTTCAAAAGATTTAATTTTTCAATTTTTTTTTCTAAAAAATATAATTTTCTCTGAATAGCTATGGATTTCTTAAATCTTTCTCCAATACATTTGTCCTAGGACAGATTATGATCATGCTCTCTCCTAGGAGAAATAATAATTCTACTAGTAGATATTAAAATTCTATTCTCTCCTAGGACAAATTACAATTTTACTGAAGGAGACCGTAACATTGAATCTTTTAAGAGGTTGCGTGTTTTCAAATTATGAAGCCAAGTCATACGCTCTATGGTATTGTATATTGCAATAGTGTACAAAAATGATTCTTTCATTGTTGATTTATTTAGTCAACTGAATCAGTTCACTACAAAATTTGTTCACTGCATGAATCACTTCTAAGATACCCCCCCCACACACACACACACAATAAAAATACTTGTTACCATTTTTTAAAAGTATTCAAACTGATTTAAGAACCCTGTATAAAATCAACTTTGTAAAAATTCTAAAAAATTAAATTCTAACGAAAAAATTGTTAATTATTAAATATAAATTTAAATATCATTGATTACTACATTATGCATATTGGATCAAACTGCATTGAATCCAAATTAGTATTAAGGAATACAAGCTGGCTGACTTTAGTTGGGCTCCTTATATCCTAAAACTTCCATATCGCTTAAATAGATATAACATCTTTAATTTGTCTTCTATTTAAATAAATTATCTTTAGTAAAGAAAACCTGCATAAACGGTGGGACGGGATGCAATTTGGGATATTATATGGGATTTATGATGCTAAAGGAAACGGCTGAGGAAGATTTTTTTTTCATTTGATAGTTTGAGTAGACTCAAGTGAACTGTTACCTGAATGTACGAAATACGAATAATCTGTAATCTTTTTAAAGATCGAGTTCTTTTGAGGATTCGTTCTTTTAAAGATTCAGTTCTTTTAGTGAATCAGTTCTTTTGTTAAAACAGTTCAGTTGAATGATTTATTCTAGAAATCTATTACTAGTCCTAGCATTATCCTATGAATGATGATGATTGTTGTAACTTGTAAGATTTGATCCAGAGTTGAGCTTGAAGCAAGGAAGAGTTGGTCCTGGAGAAGGGAGTGAGGGGTCTGAGCAATTAGATTAATTGTTTTCGTAGATTTGAATTGTGGAAAGAAAGAGAAAAGAGGATTATTAAATTGATGATTGTCGATGGATGAGAAGAAGTAGGAGGGAGTAATAATACAAATAGATGTTGAAGAAAAGCAGTAATGATTTATTTATATTTCGCAAGCTTTAAGTAATATCAACGGACTCCATTTCTAGTCATTATTAAAAATTTATCATGACGTCATTTCTAATCCATTAACACCATAAATCCTTTGTATCCGTCTCCCATATGAAATTATCGGTCACGGTACCATAGAGTAAATGACTTGCTGTCACATTATCGAAAACATGCAACTCTTCAAATATTCAATGCTATTATCTCCCTCAGTAAAATTCTAATTTGTCCTACGGGAGAATAGGATTGTCATCTCTACTAGTAGAATTATAGATTCTCCTAGGAGAGATCATGATCAAAATTTGCCTAGGACAGATTACGATCATGATCTCTACTAGGAGAATCAACGACTCTACTTGATTTCAATCTCTACTGTGACATATATATAAATTCGTGGGTAAGATAAACCCAAAAGTATACTTGCATGTTCACTCCATACGGATGGACACGCTAATCAACAATATATACTTATATATTTATAGACATAAACCATGCATGATTATACTGGTAGTAGATATAGAAACAGAGAGAGTCAAAAAATAAAGTACTTGAAGTAATATACATAGCAGTACACTCTTGTTTCAAGGTTATATTCTATAGCGTGTGCGCACTGTGTGTATATGACTTAGCATCCTGGTTGTTATCGAGTGGTTATGTTTGTAGAATTTTTTCACTCTTTTCTATCTTCTTCGTTTTTTTATAAGTGAGGTTACTACTTATGTTACAATATACATAATTGCAAGCAAAGTAGCATTCATACGATAATTAATTATCTAGTCATCTTTTTTACCATGTCACGACTCACGACGTAGTATCTTTTTGTTGTATCTTGCAGCCTTTCCATAGAAAAGAAGCAAAGAGGGGAAAGAGAAATAAGAACCAAATCCAATAGGCAAGGTTGTGCCCGGTTCAAGTTAAGCGGTTCTATGGGTCTCGGTCTCGGTTCTTTCATTTCAATGGTTTCGATCTCGATTCAGCTTTATCGGTCTCGGTTCCGGTCTTCCGTTTCGGTTCTTTTTTTTTTAATATATTTTGATACAAACTTAAAATAAGGGCTCTAGAAAATTCGGGCCCAGGAAATGATATTCGATACAAACAGGGCCACAGCTACCTTTTACGCAGAGTACATCAAATACCAGCAGGGACTCCGAAAGCTCGTATAAAAGGTATCTCAGTTTAAAATGTATCAGTGTAGTAGGGAGCTTGGCATAGTGAAGTTTGGGAAATCCTGGATTAAGAAATATTATAGATATTATATATTAGGGTCCTTACAAGCTTAGTAGCCTACCTAGTTTTATAATCTAGCACACCCCACCATCTTGTATTTACTCTATCTAGTGCTTACAACCCCTTTTCCAGATCCGTAAGAAGCCCTTAGCTATTTGGAACTCAGGTACAACTGTATCACTCTGGCAGCGTAAAAAAAATCATTGTAACAATTGCACACACAAAAAAACTAGAAAATGTACTTATTAATTAAAGCATATTTGTTTTTTTCAATATATATTTTATTTTCTTTATATATTGTATATAGGAACAAAAGCAAACGAACTGAGAACGATAAGCAATATATATTCGTCTTGGTTCGAATTTGCCGGTATTGGTTCTAGCGGTTCAAGAACTGGAACCGTTTGAACTGCAAGACTGCTAATGTTACAACCTTGTCAATAGGGCATGATCAAACTACAAATATATATTATCAGCTAGGCAGTTTGACAGTCTGTAGCTTGTTTTTTAAAATACTGTGCATACTCAGAAGAACTTTCACAGTCCTCTCTATTTGAGTAACAGGCACCTACATTAAGTAATATTGGGTCATTCCAAATGAAATCAATGAAAAAGAAGAACATTTTTACAGTACTATTTTCACTTTTTTTCAAATTTGGGACATATTTTAATTTTGGTTAAAAATTCAAAAATCCAAAATTTCTGCCTTTTTTCCCCCCTTTAGAGGCTGCTAAAGTTTCAGCCTTCACACCATCTCAAAAAAATCAAACATGCCATTTTCATTTTCACTCAAATATTTATATGTGTATTTGTAATATATCATTACTATATACAGTAAGTTTTTAGAGATGCATTCGATTACACTTAATTACTTCATGCAAAAAATCAATCATATATAATGCAAAAAAACATGAATATAATATTTAGTATACATATTCAGAAATCATCTCGACTAGCAAAAAAAAACTTATTGTATATGTTTATGATATATTACAAATTTAACATATAAAAATTTGAGTGTTTTTTTGTTTTGTTTTTTGTTCTTTTTTTTTTTGGGGGGGGCAAAATGTTGACCTTGTGTCCCTAAGGATCAACACTTATTTTTTGGCTGATACAATAAGTTACAACGAAATAATAAAACAATGATCTATTAAATGGTTTTTAAAGAAGATCGATAATTTCAAAATAGGGTAGGTGGCGTTGAGGCCGAAACCTTAGAAGCCTCTAAATCCTGAACCAGAGGACAAGAAAGGTTGAAATTTTGGATTTATGTGTTCTGAACTAATATTAAAATAGTTGAACAACATGAAAAAAAATCGAAGATGGTGCTGTTTTTGAGTGAGTGATTTCCCTATTCAGAGAGATGTATTACTTTGCCGTAAGACGTCCCCACTCTCTGTCACTTTGTTTACAAACTAATATAAGTAAACAACGCTCTTGCCCATTGAAGCTAAAAAGGATTTAATGATATGAATGGTATATTCGAGAATGTTATTTTTAACTAAGTCTGAACAAGGTTCGACATCATACTGTATGAAATTATATATATCCTTAAAGCAATAATTTGCCCTACTATGTGAAAATTATTAATCATATGTTGATAAGGATATCTTAGATAAATTAAAAGCAATACCAAATTACAATTTTAAAAACAGTATCTAATTAGGCTTTTTATTAATAGGTACCATTTCTTCTATGGGAAGATATATAAATATAAGTTTTAAAGAATACTCTTTTTAATATTATAACTTCAGGTTACTTAAAATTGCAAACCAAACTTGAAAATGATCTAGATATATTTAATATCTTATATACTTGTTCACTAAATCTTCATATATCAAAAAAATTCTTAATAATGGTTTCATTCTAGTCTTGAGAATGTCATAAACAAATACTTATATACGTATGTGCTCAAATAATCCAGACTTATTTTGCTATGTGATTACTAAACATTTATAAGCCAGAGAAATAAAATCAAATGAGTTAACTAAGATAGCTTATTTGACTTAATTTAAAATGCCTATTGTCAATCAAGGTAAACTGTAGGCACCTCACAAAATGCGCAGTGCAACTCCATCTGACCAATTAAAAGAACATTAAAAAAATGTATAACTGCTGTAGACTAGTTAAGTCAATGAACAATGGGAAAACGGAAAAGGATGCCTTTTGCTACACCAATGGTTCGGCGAGAACCAAAGGATCACTGTTTTGATTACTATTTATGTCTAGTAAAGGCATCTGGATTTATGAATAAAAATAAAAGTCTAATTGAATAAAGGACTGGATGTGGCATATATAAATTGTAAATGTAGTTGTAATTTTTATTTGCTAAGATCAATCTTCATTAATTAACAAAGGAAAGGCTTTCAATTCTTTAAGAATTAGAACAAAAGAAGAGATCTTGAATACTGTATCCTCAACAAGAGATGCTCTGTTTCTGATATATACGAGATAATCATAGGAAGAAAATGTATCATAAGAAGGGAACCAAAGCTTCATACGAGAGTTGAACTGACTCCTTCCTTGGGTAGGAAAATATCCATCTATATAACAATGATGAAGATATTAAAGAGTTGAAACTATGAGAGGATCCATTTACTTTCCCATCAAGATAAAAGGCTCTGGATGTGTAATATAAAATAAAGATACGTTAATTAAAATTAGGTACTACAACAGTATCAAGTTATTACAATTAAATTAAAATATATAAAAACAATTAATTTAAATAAGTTGAATCAGTCTATCAGAGATAAATTTGATATTTAGACGTGTTTTAAATTTGACAATTGCTCAGATTCATTCATTAAGACGTAAAGAAGTGAACTTCTATGCTTTCCAAGAGTTAATACCAAAAGGAAGATAGCGGGAATCGAAGGAAGATACTTCTAAATTGTTCATCCATCTCAAGAGATGTTTGGGTTCCGACAAGATGAAAATATATATGTAGAAAACTACCAGGTTTAATAAAGCAATAGATTCTACTCATTCCTTGGGAATGAGATTGCAGGATCGAAACATTAAAAGGTAATCTTTTTTGTTAATGGGATAAAGCATTTTTATTTTTTTTTGAAGCCGAAAGTTAGTTGACCAAAACAATGGTAAATTTATGCATGAATAACTCTCCAGATCTTGTATCGAATCATTCTATACTTCTATAAAAACTGAAGAGTTCCATAAAGAAAAATACAGTGAGGATCGAACATAAAATTACTTGAAGCGCCTTCTATCATTACTACAATTTGAACGATTGGGGTAACTACAACGCCCACAAATTATTCTTCACATAATCACTATATCTTTTTATTGCTCTGTTCACATCATTAACTATATTGTATCTCGCAACCTTTTCCTCCAAACAGTGTCTCAAATACTACCAAACATGATTATTATTGTTCCGTATTTTTGTTCACTGCTTGGTAAGAGATCATTCGACTTCAATCAATCAACATTCCTAATTATCATTATTTGGTAATGGAAGCAGAAGAAGCAACAGCTCACATCAAAATACCAAGTACGTATATTGTTACAATGATAACTACTTGACGTTTTCATATTTGATGCAGCAATCAATTTATCTACTTCAGACTGGATCCTAAAATAATGGTTTCCAATATGTTTTTTGTAAAAAATGTCAATTTCAATATATATGTACCATGTATAATTTGTTCCCCCTCATATATAACATAAGATCAAAACTTTCTTGGAAACGCTTATCCTAACTTTTGAAAGATTTGTTTAATCATTTAAAATTGTTATTTTAAACAAATTCCTCTATTTGGTAAGAATTATGTTCTCTGCATAAAATTGTGATATTTATAAGTTGAAAGGCTCATTACAATCTATAAAACGACGTTTGCAACCTCTCCTTCAAAAAAAAGAGAGAAATCCGTAAAATTATATGGTAATTAGCCAAATGATTCAGTCATACCAACTTATTTTTACAGATTAAATATTTGACAGATGAACTAAACACCTCACTAGTACAAATATATGCAGTGTAATTATTTTTGTCAGGTGTCGACGTTCTGCTTTGTTAGCCCTAATCAATGCATTGAATAAGAATGAAGCTCCTTTTAGGCTCTGAATAATTATGAACAATTATTGAATAATAGTTACGTAGTTGTAAAAAATTGGCTAACTAATACGATTTTGGGCCTCTTTCAGTTTCTTTCCAACGGAAAGGGAGCGTGATAGAATAAGTTAACTATGTGATTATTATGGGGCACACTCCTTCACCTTATACACAATGAAGTTAGCTCACTATGTTATGGATGCGGTTCAAGAGATGAAAATCTACTTCTTATGTTATATGAATTACCTAAATGTATAATTGAATGGACAGAGTTTTTTTTTGACATTTTTCGACCTTTTCAAGGGCATTCCGTCTCCAAACTCCCTAGTTTATTTATGAATTCTGATGTTGGGCACTGGCTGAACAATACACCATCCCTAGATCACCTTCCGGACGGACTGTAGTATGAGACCTAGTCTGCCAAACTATTCCAAGGGTACTACAAGTTAAAGTATTTTTGCATGTGCCCGTACTGATTGTATGTTTTAATGTGATGTGTTGCAATAAATGTTTTAATGATTAAACGATGGGTCACACTTTATATTTCTTCATTTTTTATCAAAACGATCAATTTAGGTCTATGCCCTTCCCCCTTCCCCCCTGAACATACGTTATGGTTGTTCTTATTGTATAATTATAAATCCATCATGTTCCTAAAATGTTAACATATTAACTTGACCAGCTCAATAATTCTGAATAATTCCTGAGAGTTTCTCGATTAGTCCACGTTACATTTCTTTCTTTTTTTGTCTTGTTGTTGTACTGGGCGCGAATCCATTCGGCAATACTTTGCCTTTTGTCGTCCGTCTTGACGATTCTTGTAAGTTGTAACTCATTTGAACGCTAATATTCACCGAATTATTGTGTTAAAAAATCTTGAACCTAGTTCTTAAATGAAGCCTCCCTGACACTTTCAAAGTGGAAGTCGCGATTTGATATGATAATACCTTATGATTGGAACGTGGAATGGAACACGAAACTGAATGGAAGTAATGGCTGAACAATGAACACTGAACAAAGCAAAAAAATTGAACGGAATCCATAAAAGCCTGGTTTTTTGCTTTCTCATGATGACGATATGGGCAAATATTGGTTACGGTTTGTTTATGCGCAAAGGATGGCTGAACCAGAATGTCAAAAAATACTCACTAAACCTTCCTCTGTTAATGAGAAAATGAAAATAAATTAATCATCCATATTTTACTGCTTAAACCCTTATAAATAGATTTTTTTAACGATCTTCAGTTGTGTGTTTTAAGGCATGTTCAAAAGATTGTCATTTTAAAGGTATTTAAATCAATTATTATTGATTTTTTTTTAAAAGAGTAATTCGACGGCCATTATTAAATATTAATTAAAGTCAAAAATATTTTGCATCAAGGTAGTTTTGTTATAAAATAAACAAAATGGAGGCTTCAGACAAGTAAAAATAAAGCATTAACTTGTAAGGGACACCCTAATGTACTTAATATATGTACGACTCTGTCGTCATTATCTAATAGTTGTAATATTATGCTCCTCTTATGTAACCCTTGTCTTCAACCACATCAAAATGAGCGGTTCATACACAATACCTATGAATGATAGAAATATTCCGTTAGGGCCCTCATAGATTAACCTTGCTCAGTTCATTGCTTTATAATGTTTCGTGTAATGTGTAATTTTATAAGGCGCTCCTCTTTTTTTTTTTTTTTTGAGGTAAAATTGCAAAAAAAAAAGTATATACTTAACTTACCATAATACGCTCTTCTTAGTAACTATTTTAGATGGAGGAGAAATAATTATACTACATACTTTGCATATTATGTGGCCGCCCGTCATCACAAAAGCAAGCTAGATTGATTTTTTCTCAAAGATGATTCTGGATTATACAATATTGGATGGGGATTTTAATTCTGGAACAAGTTTAAGCCTCAATATCCTGGACACAATGAGATCGATGCTTATGAAAGTGTACTCATCAGATTCAGCGGACAAAACTAAATTTTCAAATATACAAAATCCTATATAAGTTCTCCGAATCGAATACCGTGCAGCCATGTTTGTGTGTCTCCGTGCCCGGCAAGCTAATAAATCCATAGATAATGATGCTTGAAAGCTTGAATTGATGTTAACAGATTCGATGTGAAGCTAAAATTTTAAATTGGTGCAGTTTGTTCAAATCGGGTAATTGGAACCGGATTTTTTTTTGGAAAAAAACAACATTATTGAGACCTATAAGTTTTGGCAAAAGAAATATGACCTCTTAGCTTCCCAACAAATAAAAAGTCTTAAATTTTACGGTCCATTAAAAAAAGTATCCTTCTAATGCCTTGTTTATTTTCATTCAGGGTGGGAATTTTTAATCCGGAACAAGTTTCGACCTCAATATCTTGGCAATCCTGCAATTTATGCTTATAAAAGTGTGTCATTCAGATTAAGCTGACAAAAGACTATTATAAACATTACAAAATCGTTGAGATGCTGTCAGAATACTAAATCTCTGTAGTTATTATAGTCTGCCTCCGTGCCGGGCGCACGCTCAAAGTGATTATTCAATTTACAAAGCTACACAAATCAACTGTTTACGATGTTTCCGAGGGTCTTGATGAATCTGATGGGATGGGAATACCTGCAAAGAAGGCTCATGATCGTTCTGAGAGCAAAAAACGCATTCCAGACTTCCTGAAAGCCCTGCAGGGCCTGATCGAAAACGACCCCAGTATCTCCTTGAAGAACCTGGCTCTCAGGAGGTACGTGTACTCACACAAAATTAGGTCTGCCGTTCACTGTTACCTGAGGTGCAAGAACTATGTCTTGAAGGTCAGATGAGTAAGCAATCTTATAAAAGTTTTTATATAATTTATAATCAAATAATTATACAAAAATTTATATTTGTTTTGACTAATACATTGTGAGGATTCTAATCTGGAACAAGTTTAACCTCAATATCTTTGCATTCCTGAAATATGAAAGTTTACTTATCAGATTCAACCTACAAAACTGTATAAGAAATATACCAAATCCTTGGGATATATTCCGAATATGGACGCCGTTCGTCCATTATTGTGCATTTCCGTTGCAGGTGCACGCCCAACAAGATTATTGAGTTTACGAAGTTGCCAAAATTAACTGTTTACGATGTGGCTAAGGCTTTCAAGGAGTCTGATGGGCTGGGAATAACTGCAATGAAGACTAATGATTGTTTCTGGCTAATGATTGATAATAAGTTAATGGAATACAGGATTATAATGAATGGACATGTGCCCTCCCAGCTAACGGGATCTGAAGCCTTATTACCCTAAAAACTATATTACGCCCCATCTGGAGAGATAGTCTGATAAGCATGCACATACAACTAGTTACTGCTTGCAGGCTTCCATTCTCAAGGGTGCGACCAATATGGACAAGAAGTTCCTCATCAAGGCTAAGTAAGTTTGGAGACTGGGGCTGTTTTGAGTGATTTACTTCACTATGGTACCCTACATGTAATAGAAAAATTAATTTTGGGAAAATAATTGTTATATACATTATCTATATATTTTTTAGATATAAAACCTCCACCCTATGTATACATATTTTGTACTTCTCCACGAATAATAATCACCCTCCAAGGATTCGGTTATTTTCAGTGATTTATCGACATCTTCGACCACAAGCCTGCCAGTACATAGAGGAGCATTCACTTCCACTACACGAGAACGAAATTGCCCTTTCAGGTTGTAAAAATGTAAAATTATTGATCTCCATACTCGAGGCATGATAATTCACGACTGAACTTGCCAAGCGCAATAGTCTTCAAAAAGTGGTTGTAGTATATACTGACGCCTTTACATTGCCTTATCGTATGATCTGATGTGGCCAATAATGACAAAATACACTTTACTCCGAACCTAATAATAATACATTAACAATAACAATGGATATCTATAATCAGTCCAAAAAAAAATTGTACAAGTTTAAACATTCAATAGGGCCTTTCAGAACATATTAATTTGACTATAGTCTATTCCACACGTTATCAGTGACATAAAGAAGTATTCAATGCAAATATTAAGTATTATTTTATTCTTAAATTTATTTTATTGAGTTCAATGAAGATGTATTGAATATTAGTTCGTTTTATTTAGTAAAAATATCAACTTTGAAACCCAACTATGAAGCAATCTATGACGTCACTAAATTAAATGGGGAATTGAATAATAACAATTCTCTAAAGGAAAAATAAGATTATTTTTTCGGTAAATATATTTATTCTATGTCATCAGAATAATAATCATAAAAAAAGGTTTGTTGGTTTTTTGGTGAAGACATTCATAACAAGATTGTTATAAATCAATTATCTCTCCCTTTCTATCCATAACAATTCTACAAATATATTTTAATAGATGAATACTTCCTAGAGGTTAGAAGGCAATTGGACGAACATACATCAAGTTTGTACAAACGATATCTGGCAATGGAGGATTAGAAAAAGAATTTTATAGGAAATAGGTTTCAAGTCTCAAGAGCTCATGGAAGATATAATGATAGTTTCTATCCTCAAACCAACCAACTCCAGTCTCCAACATAGTACTGAACCTGGCCTACACCTTCATGATGAACTCCTGAAAAGAGTAACCAGTTTTATGTCTGTGTTTATTGGACTCTCTCTCTCCAAGACGCCCAAAACATAGAAGTACAAAGGGTTCAGATCCGGCGAGATAGGAGGTTGCATGTCCATTCATTTTGATCGTGTATTCAATTAATTTAATAACAGCTATTAGCCCAAAACGATCATGAATCTTCCTTTCAGGTCTTCCCAACCCATCAGATCCATTAAAAGCCTTGGAAAGCCGTAAACAGTTGATTTTAGGAGCTTCTTAAATTCAATAACCTCCGGGCGTGCAGCCAGCACGGAGGAACACAATTATGACTGCACAGCGTTCATATTGGAAAAATATATCAAGGATTTTTGTCAGTTACATTTGATGGGCACACTTTTATAAACATAGATCTCAGGGTTACTAAGATATTGAGGTCTATAGTCAAGGCATCAATGCGTGTTAAGGTGAATAATTAATTAACACTCGATTGAGGAATTCGTTAATATTTGATGTTTTTTTATTTTTTTTTTAAACTTTAAATCCAAGTCCAAAGTATCTTGACAATTTGAGTCACCCTCCTAAAAAATTATCTTCCCCTACGTTTATTGACTCCGCAATAACAAAAAGGTTGGGAATTTGTAGACTACAAAACAAAGAAGAAATGACCAACTATACAGTGTGCTTAAGTAAATCATACCATTTATGATTATCAGATTAAAATCAACTTCAACAAGAATAGCATGCTACAAATATCAAGAGGATTTAATTATTATAATTATACCTTCTAATCGTCAGTCTGTCTGGGGTTGAAGGTTTTGGACACCTTGACGACGTAGTCGTTTTCATTTTCCCTAGTTTTACCGCTTTATGCAGTTATGACTAAATTAAGTATTTCTCTTTTTCCTGATTTTTATTCAAGATTTGCCATTTTTGTAATACTCAACTCAATGGAGCATCATATATTCTAACTTTTTTATAAACAAGGAAAAGTAATTGCAAAAGACATGTTGGCGCTCAGGACTGATATATGCACAAAGGTAATTTATTACGTATTCTGTAAAATAATACGAGCTGCAATATATACAATATGTTAGGTTACATTTGTCATTCAAAAAATGCAAGCATTCGTTAAAAAGAATAATGCAAGAATATGTAACTAATACGTAGCTTATCATACTATTAAATGACGGTGTGAGTCACAATCAGGTCATAAGAGTGTTTGTTTGCTTGTTTTTTAAATATTAATTATATGTCCTGTGCACAAAAGAACATTGATTTATGTAGATGCATCGCATGCTTTTTTTCTACTTATAGTTAGGGTAAGAGTAAATACTGGGGCGTCCGTAGGATTATATATAAAGAAAAAAAAATTGGGGGGGGTGGAGGGGGGTTGGTGTTGTATTGAAAATTCAAAAATTTTTGAAAATCCACGGAGTTACTTGTTTTTGTGAAATTTTTTGAAAAAAAAAAATATTCTAAATGAAATTTCAAATATTTAATTTTTTTGAAAAAATTTCAAAAATCTACGTTGTTCAAATAAATTTAATTTTTTTTTGAAAAAAATTTCAAAAATGAAATTATTATATATTCAATTTTTTGAAAAAAAACTTTAAATATACAATGTTTTGGTATAAAATTTCCAAACTGCATAGTTATTTACAAAAAAAAAAAAATTTTGACTAAACAAATCTAGAATCCACAGTTGTTCAAAAAAAAATGTAATTTTTTGAAAAAAAGTTTCTTAAATTATATTTATTATTTTTTTTTTTTTTTTCAAAAACCCATAGCAATTTATTGAAAATTACATTTTTTGAAGATTTGGATATTGGGCGGGGGCTACAACCCTGTGCGGACCCCCCTGATATATAATATTGTATAGAGTACACTTGAGTAGAAAACAGTCTGCAGGGTTATATATAAAGAAAAAAATTGAGTGGGAGGGGAAGGGTGGTGGGGAATTAGTTTTTCTGAACTTTTTTGAAAAAATAAAAAAAATACATTTTTTCGAAAAAAATTTAGAAAAAAACCAGTGGCCACTCACAAAAAAAATTCAAAAATAGAAAATAAAATTTTAAGCATATTTCAAAAATCCATAGCTATTCACAAAAACATTGATTTTTTTAGAAAAAAGTTCCAAAAATCCACTAATGTTAAAAAAAATTACAAAAATTCACAACTGTTCAAAAAATCTCAATTTAAAAAAAAAATATATACTATATGAAATTTCAAATATTTAAATTTTTTGAAAAAATTTCAAAAATCTAAATAGTTCAGATAAATGTATATTTTCTAGCAAAAAATTTCAAAAATGAAATTATTATATGTATATTCAATTTTTTGAAAAAAAACACTTTAAATATAGAATGTTTTGGAATAAAATTCCAAAAAGTTCATAGTTATTTACAAAAAAAAATCGAAAATACACAACTGTTAACAAAAAAAATTAATTTTTGAAGATTTGTATATTTCCGAGGAGGGGGGTACAACCCCTCTAGTCCACCCCCTGTTGAGGCCTGTAGAAAACCGTAGAATCCACATAATCTGTATTAATAAAGCAAAGTTCTTCTGGATTGATGATTGGCTTGAAAAACAGTCATTTTTGATCTAAGAAATAACTATGAATTCATATTAATGAAATCTTGTAGCCGTTTTGCATGTGGCATAGAGCATGTATGTGTTCAAACAGTAAGGTGACTTTTCAAATTTTGCAGCCAACAATATTTAGTACATTGTTAGTACATTCGAAAAAGTACATATATTTGTTGTTTAAAGCTATATAATATATTAAGTTTATTTGGGACCGGTCTTTAAGACTTTCGGATTGATTAATAAAATATGAAATGAAGTTAAATGACGTCATCAAGGACCGAACTTTATCAGTTTTAAGACTGATATGCAGGACTGAACTGGACTTGACTGATACTGAAAAGGACGTGACTACAGTCTTCAGTCCTAAATAAAGATCGAAACAGAACTATGCCTCAATCCCTCACTTTCATGAAGGATATAAATTATTCGGTGTACCTGACTTGATATTATGACTAATCCTTCGGGATAGGAATATTCATTAATTTAAATAATATTTGTTTCATTTAGTATTTATACACAGAGACATAATGCTTATAAAAGGTAATTATTATTCTAGAGTAATGTGGGGGATTTAATGTACCTTTATGAATACATATTTCACATTCTAGAGACTACTTTAAGCCTGCCTATCATTCCTCAATGTGAATATTTCCAAATAAGTATGTATAATATATAATCCATTCCTTTCATTTCTTTGAAAAAATAATTTTGAATGCATTGTGACACAGTTAATGGATTAAACTTGCTTGTACATGGATACGAGTAAATTATATATTTATTTCTATTATCAAAATAAAATAATTAATTTCAGTATACGTAATATACATTGATAGATCTGGTGGTTAACCATATCATATTGAGATCGAGTAGATAATAATCAGGTTAATTGATTATAGGTATAATTATTTACTGGGTGAGTCCTTAGTCGAAGAACACTTTTAAGTATGAAGTAATGGCTTTATGGAGGGTTGAGAGTCATCAATATAAAATATTTGAAAATATTATGACTATATTTATGATAAAAAAAAAGTTTGCTCAAAAATAAAAAGTAAAGCCACCATTTTAAAATAGCGGATCTACAAGAATGAGAGCGTCCGCTTTTATTAGCTAAACACTGAAATGTATATATTTTAAACACTTTTGCGTCTCTAGGTCACTGTTTATAATATAAAATAATGATTAACGACTGTAGCAACGTGACTTGAGCCAATGTCTAGGAAATCTCCATTTCTTCGATGCGAGAGCTTTGTTACGTACGGCAATTCTAAGATATCTTAAAATCTTCGAATTACAATAAGAAACCAAGAAGGAAGTTTGTATCCAGTGATGCCACTCACGCGTTACTTGGTAATGAGTTAATCTAATCCAACTACTTTTGTTGCAGTAGCGAGTAATCTAACGGGCTACTGTTTCCAAGGAAGTAGCCAGATTAAAGTTACTTACCAGTGTATGGCTCGTTACTATTTTTGTCATTTTGTTTCGAAAGTAACCTCCTCAAGAAATTCTAACACCGAGAATCGAAATATTATAGAAATAATCCGAATAATTGTTTAAAAGAACATCAAAACTACACGCATCTAAAGGGCTTTTCATTAACAGCGCTCACACTTTTTTTTTAAATAAAACGAAAACGGTTTAAGATATCGACGATTTCTTTATTTGCCGTTAAAACAGATTCAAGTTAATTTATGAATGAAATTCGATGTTGTTTGAATGACCAGCACGTGCACGTTTTACGAAGTCCAATCGTTGAACCCAATTTTCGACTACTTTTCCGCATAAATTGGGTGAAACTACAGCAATTTCGCGTTGAATATTTGTTCTGAGCTCTTCTAACGTCGACGGATTATTGGTGTAGACCAGGGCTTTCACGTGACCCCAAAGAAAATAGTCTAGAGGCGTTAAATCGCACGAGCGAGGCGGCCAATTGACTGGTTCATTCCCGGAGATAAGACGCTCACCAAACTTACTCTTCAATAAATTGATTGTAACATTTGCTGTGTGTGAAGTGGCACCATCTTGTTGAAACCACATATCGTCCAAGTCCATATCTTCCTATTCAGGCCAAAAAAAAAATCGGTTATCATGGCGCGCTAACAATTTCCATTCACAGTAACGTGGCGATTGACATCGTCGACGAAAAAGTACGGCCCAATGACACCGCCAGCATGCAATCCACACCAAACAGTAATTTTTTGGGGATGTAATGGCGCCATCAATATTTTTTACACTTTGTGCATTTCTTTGTCTCACTGGCACAGGAAAATTATGTAGCGTGTATGTGGACTCAAATTTTTTCACCAAACGTTGAATTGTTGATTTTGCAGGTCGATTACGTTGACTATAAATTGGTGTTAACGCTCTTAAAGTTTTGGATCAAAGACTCACCCCTTTTGTAATATATTTTAATAATTTGCAAGCGTTGCTCGAGTGTGTACTGCTTCATGATAAAACTACAATTATTTCTGAGCACAGTTGTTAAAGTAACAATAACAAATATGACGTTGTTTTTGAAACCTATCAACGTAAAGTGTGAGCGTCCCTATTGAAAAACCCTCTATAATTAGGACCCAAAATCCTTCTTTGCATAAAAAACAACCTCAAATCCATGGTCCATTGGTTAATATTTGAATCGAGTCATTATATATATATATATATCAAATAATACAACTTTTACAAATGTGTGATACGTCAACATAAAAACAATCTTTAACAAAAATCAACGGGAAAAAAAATTCCATACTTTTTTTACTTCACATATACATGCAGCCCAATAATATCTTGAATTATTAATCTAATTTGTGCGAATAGTTAATATACCCAAGAACTATAGTTATCGTCTCAAACCCTTATTTGATTTAAGAGACTTATTTTGTAAAGCCCCTTTCGAATAAAATTTATCAATTCTTATTCTTTAATGTAATTATCAGTTTTTGCTACTTTAACAGGGGCGTCCACAGGGCGGTGAGCTGAAGGGGCCGTTGTCCACCTCCCAAATTAAGGAATTTTTGCTTTTTACTAGAAAATGCACAATTACAAATTTAATTTTTGAATTTTCTTTTCAAAAATTTAATATTCTTTGAACAACTCTTGGTTTTTGAATTTTTTTTCAAAAAACTTAATATTTTGATTGTTTGGGAATAGCTTCTGATTTTTCAAATTTCTTTCGAAAAAAGTTATGGTTTGATTTTTTTTTTTTTTAAATACAATATATGTAATTAATTTTTTTTTTAGAAACATTAGTATTTGATTTTTTTGGGAATAGTTTTAGATTTTTCAATTTATTTTGAAAAAAAAAAATGTTTGAAATTTTTTTCAAAAGGTTAATTTTTAGAAATTTTTTTCCAAAAAAATTTAATATTTGGTTTTTTTTGCTAACAAAATCCAAAAACCATGCCGCCATCCCCACCAAAAAAACATATATATATAATCTTGCGGACCCCCTGATAAAGGCAATTATCACACTTACAGAGTAACTAATAATAATTATTTCTTCATTAAAAATTTCAATTAGTCCTCAAAAAATAACAATAGACACTCATTTTTAACATTTAGCCATAGTTTTTTACATATTATTAAATATTTTTATTAATATAACTTTTAAAATGTGCCACTTGTCAAAATAAGAGCAAATACAGACAAGGAGTACATTCCAATTTATTATTTACTAGCCAATATGTAATTGACATATTTGTGTCAATTATAGGCTATGAAAATAAATTTCTGGAATTAGTTAATATACCCTTAAATATTAACTATAGTATAGAATCATTATTTGATTTAAGACACTTATATTAGCCCCGATATGGTATTTCAAATAAAATATATCTATATCTAATTATTTCATTGTGACTATGGTTGCGGAGCCCATATCAAGAGTCGCTAAATTTGTACTGACACCAACTAAAAAAATTATTATAATTTTTGAAAATAAAACTTGATTATAATCTAAGGCTAACATTGACTGTTCGTAAAGTGTTTTTTTTTTTTAAATGATTATAAATTTTAGGGTTAAATTACTACTAATTTATGAGACTTGAAAGCTTACTCATATATAAATTTACTTTACAAATTCAAACGTGCTTTCATAGCCAATAGTATACAATCACAATTCCTGAGCATCTCTAAAGTTTTAACGATTATGTGTGGGTAGAGCATAGCCACTATCCATGCTAGTTCATTACTAAGTCTAGTGAATATTCAATGTCATCAATCTATATTTATATCCTCTAGACTCAAATGATTCAATGTTATTTTTATAGGCTAAAAATATATCATTAAAAAAATGTGTGTTAGAGTCGGGTTCGGGCATTTTATTTACCGAGTCCAAAGCCGTGATTGTTACAATGGATTTTGTCTAAATTAGTGTAATTTGCAACATACCCAAGAGGCTAATAAAAATAAAATGCCGATAGAAAGTTATATAAATATTATCATTCTAGCTTGTTTTTGTGTTGAAAGCGCCCTTTACAAAGTTCAATTTCCATATAACGTTGTATAACGACTTAAGCAACGTGAATGGGAAGACAACGTCTAGAAAATATCCATTGTTTCGATGCAAGAGCTTTGTTACGTACGACAAGTCTAAGATATCTTAAAATCCGCGAATTACAATAAGAGGCCAAGAAGGAAGTTTGTGATCAGTGATGTCACTAACGCGTTAATTAGTAATGCGTTACTCTAATCCGACTACATTTTCGCAATAGCAAGTAATCTAACGCGCTACTAGTTCCAAAGGAGTAGTCTGGTGAATGTTACTTACCAGTTCATGCTGCGACACTATTTTGGTCATCATGTTTCGAAAGTATCCTCTCCCGTTTGAATAGTCTAATAACACTTAGACCATTAACCATTAGAGGGCTGCATAACGTACCTGTTTCTATGACATGCGGTGCATACACCACACCACTCTGCGGGGGTCAGCTGCTGAGAGTAACTTGTAGTCCAAGTTAGTACTTTGAAAATTAAATAGTCAATAAAGTAACTAAGTAATCAGCGGGCGAACTACTTTTTCCATAATATGACCTCTTCAATAAAAAGTTTGCAGAGCCTTGCCCTAGTCCCAAAGAGAGATTGGACTGATATTTTATTTATTTTTAATAGAAGGGAATGAGCAAAAAATTTCGCAATATGTACAGTTACTTTGAATATCCTATGAATGGGTGGGTATGATTGCAATTCGGAGTGAATGCTGCAGATAATTTGAGGAGGGGGGGAAATGAAATCATTTTCAAGGTTTTCAAATGAAAGTAAAACTTATCTTCTTTTTCTCATTTTCTTCTTTATAACCAACATACAATAATGGTAATAATAACCCCAAGAATGAAGGAAGGAAAGTAAATTTCCTTTTCATTTGAAGGTCAAGACGATGAAGAAGCAGCAGTGGTAGCGGTGAGGATAAAGGTGAAAATATATATTATTCTTTAGATGAAAGTTTTAAAAGTCTACGGCGACTTCCAATACATACAAAAACCTGTTTTGTACCATGGTAATCATTCGTGATTACTTACATTGATGAACATTAGACTGTTCCGTTTTTGGGCTCATATTTTTAACCCTCTCAACACGTTGACTTTTTCTGCTGCGAGCAATCAAAAATAACTTTGAGAATGGTTAATGCCTTTCTGGCAATTTTTGGTAGAGTAAATGTTCTGGGTTTTTTTTGTGTTTTTATTCTTTTTTTATTATTATTAGTTTTAATTGGTTAGATGGAGTTGCACTGATTAAGTATAATTAAACATAAAAAATATTACAATTACTCCAACTAACCTAGGAATCTTGTGGAAGTCCATATTTATTAAGTATATTTATTTCTCTATAAATCACCTGGGCGCGAACCTAAGTACATTGAGTTCCATAGAATAGTTTATCACGAGAACGTTGTCCATTTAACTACAATGTTCCAATAAATGTATTTTTTATTTAGAAAAACATGGATTTAAGGTCGAAATTGGTCTATTTTAACACCGCCCGTTTTTGGAATTGTTTTTCATAAATATACAACCAGAAGAGGACAATTCAAAGTCTCCTTTTACGTCCCTCATGATGGTCCGAGTAGCCATGGAGAAGTTGTAGGCTAGGCAATTCATAGATTTTGTGGGGGTTTCCTTGATCTTATTCTCCAAGCTGTACAGGAACTCTGGATCCCTCTTTAAATTGTGGTCTCCCCTTCCTGCTTTCTTGAAGAAGTTTTCTCCATGTTTGCCACCTTGAAAACCAGGCTCCATACAATGTCCATAATCCTCGCCACTTCTAATTCCTAATCTGGGACATCTAAGATACTCTGCCTTTTGGTTTTTCTCACTTATAATGAGGAGTAAGACGAAAAGCTTATAATAATTTGTTAAAGCACTAGAGATGGCTCAACTAGAATGACAAAAAAAATCTCTAAACCTTCCTTCATTAATGAGAAAATTAACATTAATTAACAGTCCACAGTTTGCAGCCTCCCCTGTACATACGAGCTATCAATGATAAATATGAAACCGGATTGATCATAAAAGACAAAGAGGGACCGTGAGGATTTGTTGCAGTTATAATTTTAGTTCCTGGTTGGACTTAAAGTAGAATGAAGGATCTAAATCGATATCATTCTTACTTACTTTTTATCCTTGTTTACTTCCTTGTCCCTCTCCTCCCTCGTTACAGCTGATTGTAGCTGATCTAATTAAACGAAAGGACACCTAAGCTACTTTCCTCCGAAACATTCGTCAAACAATCAGGATTGCCACGCTGATTTTCGATTTATCTTGATAATATGTTGCATAAACCATATTTGTACAACTTATAATAAATCAAGATAGTAGATAAAATCAGTACGCAGATTGATACCCAAAAAATAATTCTACCTATATCACGGCTCACTTTTGGAAATAAACAAAGATTTAGTTACCGGATGGGTGGTCCATTGAAATCTGAACACTTACTAATTCAATAATTAATTAAGATTGAGAGAATGAAATTTATTAATCTTTTGGTATATTAAAGTAAAACAATGAGTTACAAAACAAAACAGATCTGAGCTCTTTGGCTCAAGTCCAAGTCCAGAAAATGACGCTTGAACGTGATCAACGAATTTCTATTCGCGTTGTCCTAGCAGTTGGGCGTGTCCAGGACCACCGTCTACGCCGTCAGTAAGTACAAAACGTTGGAGAAGAAGAACTCTTTGAACTCTTTTTTACACTTCCCCCCTCGCAGCTTTGATGCCAACCCCTCGACTACATCTTTTGTGTGCATGACGAGGGGAATACCTGCAGTGTTTGTCATCCAAAAACAGACCCCTCAAAGCCACTGTCACCCAGCACTGGAACGTCATGTCAGAGGACTTCATCTGCAGCAGTGTGTGCCAGGCATTTCGCCACCGCTTGGTAGCCATCATTTTCGCTAAAGGCGGCTACGTTTATGATTAACAGAGCTGAGACACATATATATATTTATAGTATTAATTTTGTTGATGTTATATTGCTAATTAATAAATTATTTCTTGTAGAAGTTTAAAAATTCAAAGTGTTCATATTTTAATGGAAAAATCGCTATGATATTTTTTTTAGTGCTGTTTCAATTAATTTGCACCAATTGACTCTTGTATGAATTCATACAACAAGAGAACTGATACTATGTTTTTGTTTTGCAATGTAACAATCGTGAGTTATAGTCCACTAAAGACATCTATCGAAAAACTCACATAACTTTTTGCTTAACCTAATATTAAAACCGAAAACATAGGTTTCCGTTTTGAAAACGATTAAATTTTGTTTTACGGTATGAAATCGGAGTCTGCAAAGTCAAAAATTATATTTCCAACATTTAATAAACTGTATTCAAATAATAAGTAAAGTAAAAAATTCTGAGCGTTTTTTCCCTTTATTTTGACAATAAAATTGGATCCTATTGGAAAATAGGATTATCTTATTTAGATGGTTCCAAACGATTTTCAAGGAAATTTTTAGGGCAATGATTTACATGCCGGTCCAACTAAAGGATTTCCATTATTTTATCGACATTTTCGACGTCCATAACGGAATCGTTTGAACCACCACTTTGCTGTTAGATTCAATACTATACATATATATATATTTATTTTTTTTAGGCCTGTTCCGCCTTTTCACGTTGGTTATAGTGATATTGAATGTTCCCTTTTTTTTATTGCATATTTGAACGCTGTAACACACAACTGGCTTCGCGAATCACAAAACTCTAAATCAATTTTTGTAGGTGTACGCTTAACCTATCAGCAAACTTTAAGCTTTTTTTTGATACGATGTAACAATCGTGAGATATAGCTCACTAAAGACATCTAGCAAAAAACACTCAGAACTTTTCACTAAACCTAATTTATGTACATACGTTTGTGGTGTCACACATTCTGTTTAAGTGAAACTAACGCTAAGCAATTTAGCCCAAAAAGTCTTGTAACTATCCCCGCTCTTTCCCTCATCATGTTTATTAGTTTAAAATATTGTGCAATATAAGGGATCGAAGACTATTTGGGGTTTTGTCTTTTTTATCATAGAGAATGTTTTTTCTGCGTTTCTTTAATAATTTTAACAAATTTCATTCAATTTCCCTGTCTGAATATTTTACATTTAAAATTTATTTTTTTAATACCAATTTGTGATATCACGTTCATTATGTTAAGTTTTAATAAGTTTAACTGATGATTTGTTGTTTTATAGAAATACATTCTTTTCGTAAAAAAAAATCATTGAAAAAAATGTAGATAGTCTGTACCACGTCAAATATGACATGAGAGCTTTATAACTTTGCAACAGTAATTTTTTTAGTTGTATCTACTAGAAAAAATTATTGAGCAGGTAGCAATATCTATGAACCCAAAATTTGGACAGTCTAATGTACAACTATTATATACGTTTATACAAGGTAGGTACCATACTTATTATCTACTAGTGTTATTTTTAGAAACGCTGAACAAATATTTTATGTGTAGGGTTTACCATACCTACACCAATAAACATAGTTGCTCTGATATACTGACATTCCAAAAGACCCACCGGATGTTTGTCAATCCAAATATTATTATGTACACACCCAAGATAATTGGGAATGGGTAAAAGATTATAAGAACATCACGTTGCACATATCATTAGTTTATATTTAGGTAATAACTAACTAGTGATGCCATTCGGTCCGAGCCAGAACTTCTTTTTGGTTCGGTTTTAAGTTATTGTTTTAGATCAGTCGTTCCCAACCTGAGGGGCACGGCCCCAAATGGACTGGCTAAGGCCATCTAAAAAGATGTTGTATGATACCAAATATCCTTATGTTGTATTCTCCTGTTAATATAAATATTCTCTAACAAAAGTTGTGCCCGGCTAAGGTTCATTTATTAGTATTAATTTTTTTGAAGTTCTAATGAATGCAGCTATCTTATACGCAGAGTAGTACCCCAAATTTTAGTAGGGACCCCGAAAACTAAGGTTACTTAAGGCAATGGTTATTTTTCAAGGCAAAACAGACAATCGGCCCGGAGGCCTACTATAAGGTGCTTCCCATGGTGGAAGACCAACTACCCGGAGGGTAACTACACGCGCACTCAGAACGGTACCCTCCCTCTCACACATCGGCCAAGTGCCAAACGTTTGTGGGTCGATTCTGGTCCAAAGAGATTTGACCGCCTTCCTTACTTACTTGATTTGACCCACTTGACTTTTCTATATGGCCCACTTTGAAGAGGGAAACCAACTGGACCTCACCCCAAAATGTGGACTCACTTAAGTCCTCCATCGTGGCTGCATGGAACAACTTGTCAGAGGAGTTTGTCATCAACTCCTGTATGGCCTTCAAGGTACCTGTAAAGGATGTGACTGATAATGAAGTTGGCCATATATAGGGAAAAAAGTTTTACAAAACCTTGTCTACATGTTTTGTAGCATTTTTTTTTTTGCCCTATTATTGAAAATTAATCAAAAGTAAGTAGAAAATTTAGTGTATCAAATTCAATGTTTATCGTGTATTTCTGCTGCATTCATTTTTTCCTTTAGTAATTTCCCCTAGAAGAGATTTTTACGACATGGGACATTTGCAGGTTTATATATATATAAAAATATACATTTGAATAGGAACTGTTGTATCTCAACTATAAATCAGAAAAGAAAAAAAATGTAAAATAGTAAGGACAAAAGTGTCACGGATCCAGGATCTTGAGTATATTCCCAAAGGACTAATTGGCTTGTAGTAACTTAATCATAGTCATGAAGAAATGTAATAAACTCCCCATCGATAGAAAAAAAAAAGTTTCGAGAGAAAAACAGACTAATAACTACAATGGAGACTCAGTAGAACTCAAACCTCTGCCGGCAATTATTTTTCCTAAATGATATCTCATTTCTGTTCTATGTTAAAGTCAAAAATGTGTGATTTTGTATTAAATTTAATTAAAAATATATTTTATCCATACTTTAATTTGTGTTATATATGTACACGGTACATGGTTAATCTTGTCCAGTTACGCCATTATATATTTTTTTCAAGATTAAAAGTTAAACGAGGATACGTTTTGCGTGGACATTTATAGTACAAAATCATCTAGAAATAGTGTTTTCACAAATTTTAAACAATATTCAATATATATGAGCCCTCAGCTCTAAAAATGCTCTCAATACAAGACCTAAATCCCTTGCAGACATTGACTATGTTGTCAGACTCGAGCTTGTTCTGCTCCTTCTTGATGAAAGCCTCTAGAGACTGGGCACTCCTGTGAGGAGTAGCACACGCCCTTTCTTCCATACACGCTTAGATAGAGTAGTACTAGGGATTTGTGTCTGGATAGGAAGGCGGTTATATGTTGAGGTCCCAAAAGTCTGAAAAGTTGTCTCTCAGTAAGGCCTGGATCTTAGCGACGCGATGACACGGAGCTCCGTCTTGAGTGGAAACAAAGTTGTTCCTGTATTTTTCTCTGGCTCAAGGTAACACTTTCTTATTCAAAAGTTAAATATATGCATCTGCATTTAGCCGCTCCTGCCTCTCCACAAAAATGGGAGGGCAGACTCCACAACACCAAAGACATGGTTTCAGCTGGATTTTTTTGCTCTAAAGACATGTTTCACTGAAGTGAGACATTGTGCTTGCAATGTTCGGTTGTGATATAGGGGTTGCTCAACCTATTCACAGTGATATCAAAGCTGAAACATTTTTCTTCAGAACAGAGCAAAACTTTGTCCCAATTTTTGTTGCCTTTGACAAATCTTACCAAAGGTTTCCTTTATTTTTGTTATGAGATAAGATGTCTTGCTGTCCTACTCCGTGATTTTGCACCAATATCATTCTGGAGTGAAAATAATAAAAAATCTACTACTAGATGATATCAACCCTGTATATGTATATGTGTCGACCACATATATGTATATCTGTAGTGTATATATGTAATGTAATGCATCTTGATTAAACCTCCATAATGACAACAATTTCAGCTCTGTAACTCAATACGTTCTAAAGTTATGATCGTTTATACTTTTTTTACGTTTTGTGCAACCTTGACCTTTGGCATTGACCTATCAAAATTAAAGGCCACCGTTACCATCTATAATCTGCATACTAACTTATTATAATCGATTTGTTATTTATGTCGTATTCCTTTGGTACGATCACAAAAACAAACAGTGGCATAACATATCCTTTATTCATCTTTTTAGCAGAGGTAATAAAGTTTAGATGGTTTATGATATAAAAACATAAAACAAGGTGGATATTTTATGTGACAAAATCTCCAAGAGGAGAAACTAACATAGGCGAAAGTGTATGCAGCAAAGTTATCTAGAATCTTCTACCTTGTGAGCCATTGAAATCTGAACACTTAGTAATTCAACAATTAATAAAGTTTGAGTCATTGAAATTAGTTCAGTTTTCGATAAGTTAAAGTATAAACAATTAATTACAAAACAAAACAAGTCTGAGCTCTCTAGCTCACGTACAAGTTGAAAAAATGACACTTGAAAGTGATCTATGAGTTTTTGATTCGCCCACACGGACTAGTTGGGTGTCTCCGGGACCACTGTCTATACCGTCTGCAAGTTCGAAACGTTAGAGAGGAAGAAGAGCTCTGTTAAAAAGGCCAAGCTGGTTCCAGAGGAGTTAAAGAAAACCGCACAGGCCAATCCCCTTAATTCCATGAAGCCCCATGCAAGAGATCTCGGGGTTTCACAACAGACAGTCCAGAGAGCTATCAATAAAGTGGGTGGAAAAAGTCTTGCGAAGGTGGAGAGACTACTTTTGACACAAACAATGAAGAAACCCATTCTCTCCGTTGCCAGACTCTTTCGAATGATTTTATCATTACTTTTGAACTCTTTTTTTTACACTTTTCGCCCCTCTATAGCCCTGATGTCAACACCCTCGACTACTTCTTTTAGGTACATGTCAAGGGGAAGGCCAGAAGTGCCCTTCATCCAAACACCGGGGCCCTAAAAGGCACTTTCAGCTAGCACTTGGACGCCATAACAGATGATTACATCAACTGGTGATCCCAGTCTTCCTCTGCCGCCTGGAAGCCATCATTTCCGCTGAGATAGGCTAAATTAATGATTAAGAGAGCTCAGACACACATCTGAGAATATAGTATTAATTTTTTTGAAGTTCTATTGAAGGTTAATTAATTATATCTTATTGAAGTATAAAATTCAAAGGGTTCAGATTTTAATGGACCACATGGTCCCATGCAGTCAATTTTTAGCTTGAATTAAGTTATAATAGAAAATGTACTCTTTACCCATTTCAAAAAAGCAATTATATACTTAACAAATATTCATTCTAAAATTTGAAATTTATGGTTTCTTTTGAAAAGTTTTTTTTTGTTTTTAGCTGCGCCTAAGTAATTGAAAAAGTTATTAATATCTATTTTATTAACTAGGGAAGGATATATTTTCAACTTCTGATAAATAAAATATATAACTTTTCATTTCACTCTCCCTATCTTCAAATTAAATTAATTCTTATTTTGTTTTGACATGAATATAAAGTTATTCGGCATGCTAGTGCTATAAGGGTAACAGGGTGCTTCAACATCAAAGTGATAATTCACTAATTTGGGATTTGAATCATTTCGTAATAAAATTAATGTACAGTCAAATTACTGATACCTTACCAAAAAATGTTATTGATGTAATATTTTATAATTGTCTTAAATTACTTAAAAAAAAGTATGATTTAGTACCAGTTGGTCCATTAAAATTCGAACATTTTGAATTTTAACCCTCAAGGATATAATTTATTAATTCACAATAGAACTGCAACAAAATTAATACTATAAATAGATGTGTGCATGAACTCTCTTAATCATTAATGTAGCCGCCCTTAGCGGCAATGATGGACTCCAGGCGGCGGCTGAAGACTTGACCTACGCTGCAGATCTAGTCCTCATTCATGCCGACCCATTACTGGCTGACAGTGGCTTCGAGAGCCTCCCTATTTGGAGGACGGACACTGCAGGCCTTCCTCTCGGCATGCACTCAATAGGTGAAGTTCATAGAGGTGGTATTGGGACTGCAGGAGAGTCAAAAGTGTCTTGCAACGAACGAGATGTGTGTCTTTCATTTCTTGTGTTAAAAGTAGCCTCTCCACCCTAACGAAGCTCTTTGCACCCACTTTATTTTAGCTCTCTAAACAGTTTACTGTGAAACCCTGAGATCTCTTGCATGGACCCTCATGGGATTGATGAGATTGGCCTGAGTTGTTTTGTTTAACTCCTCCATATCCAGTTTAACATTTTTGACAAAGACCTGCTTCTTCTGCAACGTTTTGGGCTTTATTGCTAATGAAAGACTGAGAGTTACAATGAGAGAGAGTTGCATGAGATTTACAACAGTAATTCCTACCTATGTAAAGGATAAAAAGTGGATTTTTTTTTTCTTCTTTCATAACTTCTTGTAACTAATCTAATTAAATTTCATGGCAGATGAACTGCTCTCTTCCAAAACAGTCTTCAAATTATTAGGGTCACCTCGTTAATATTTGGTTTCTTTTTTTACATACCGAAAAAGCTTAAGATTTTAATTCAAATAATATATAAATATAACTCGCTAGAATACCTATTAATAAGTTGCAAACTAACTACTTATATCATTCAAAAAATACAATATATAAATATTTACTTACTTTGGAAAAATGAATCATCACTTCTTCACATTGACCAACTTGGGTGAATTAGTTATTTGCCCTTGGAATAGTTTTTTATATTCTTCTGCATATTTGTTTTTCGTAATTAGGTCGATTTAATCTTTGATCATTGTACAATGAGAATAAGTAATATATTTTTTCCCCTATTTTCATTTTATCTCTTTCAAAAAAGGAAACGTGGAAAAGTGATCCATTAGTCACCATATTATCGTATAATATATTATCATTCTACAAAATTAATTAGAAATATTTGTATGGGTATTTTTGTCCTTAAATACCTAAAAAAACCATGTATCCCATTATGAAAAAATAATTATTATTATGCATCATTTGTATTTAGGACTATATGCATACGAACATACAACTTGCATTACAGAGCTTTAAAAATATATATTCAATTTTATGGGGGAAAATGTAATATCTAAAAAGAGTGAAAAAGTTGTATTACTTTTTTATTAATATTAAAAAAAACTGTTACCATGGAATAATACATATTGTGTACCACAAGCCCATTATAAAGTGTTGTGTATTGAAGTCAAAGACTGCATAAGTTACCAATAAAGACACCAATTTGCATGAATAGTCAGGGTTTCCTTAAAACACTTGTAAAAAAATGGTTATTTGGCATTTGTTGTCAGCTGTCGATGTGTCTACTTCTTTTCTCGTATTCAGTGTTCTCCACGTTGATTGGTTGATAAAATTAGCTCTTGTTAAGGTGTTTTTAAAAATTTCCATCAATTATAGAACAAAAGTTACAGAATTTGGAAGAACTACCATTTGATTTTGGGTCTTTATTCTGTTTTTTTTTCAGAGGGAAGGTTGAGTTATAGGTTTATACGAAGGGATGTGAACTTTTTGAAATGACAGGAGTCATAATTATTCATAGGTATACACTATACAGGGTCCACGGAAACTCCTGTTAAATTAACTTCATATAATATAATTATATCTAAGGTTTTGATATAATATTTTTAAAATCTAGTTGGGTCGAAATTAGATCAAAACAAACAGTTTTGAATATAATAACATTGTTGATAACCATAATGGAAGAAGCTAAGAGAGAGTCTATAATCAAGGAGAACCTGAAAGGCAAATCTCGACACCCATGTTGAGAAATTGGAAAAGCCTGGAGGTCAGCCCATGCTCATCAAGATAACCATTCAGAGTTACGTGGAGACTCAATCTATCTAGGACAGACTCATATCAGGCAGACCGAGGTAACAAAGGATGCTCGGAGTCGTCAAAGCAAAGATTGCAAGAAATCCTGTGAGGAACCTCACCAAGATATCCAAGGATTTCAACATGGGTGCAACAACAATGAGATGACCTTGGGATGTATCCCTACCAATTGAAGAGGCAACAGCACCTGTCAAGCAAGGTCAAGGCTAAAATACTTGAAAGAAGTAATGCCATTCTTAAGAAGCTGAGGACTCGCACGGCTCCCAACAGTGTATTCAGTGATGAGAAGATTTTCACCGTGGAACAGGCTTTAACCCCCCAAATGATATTAAAAAAAAAAAAAAAAACGTGAGCTGGGTGACTATGGAATCAACAGAGTGCAGAAGCCAGGATCTATGATGGCTTGGGCGGCCGTGACTGAGACAGGAAAGTCCCTCTTGGTATTTGTGGCGGCCGTTGTGAAGATCAACATCATCCTAGAGGAAGGTATTGTTCCCTGGGCCCAACAGGACCTCCAAAATGACTCATAGACCTTACCAAAAGTATTGTGCCCCCTCCTACATATTCAGAGACACGCAGTAGTGGTGTGAGGTCAATTTGAATGGATTCAAAAATAAGACAGTCTTAGTACCTCCAGCTACGAACTAAATGTCATGGATTACTCCATGTGGTCTATTCTTGAGAGTAGAGCCTGTGTGACCCCCAGCAATAATTTGGACGATCTGTAGGCCAAACTGGTAACTGCCTGGTACTATATCCCCGTGAACATGGTGCATGCAGTAAGCAAGTGCTACTTCAGGGTGTGGTCAAGGCTAAGGGTGCCCATTTCGAATGAAAGTTATGTCACATGTTTTTGAAACTTGTGTCGACCTTTGTCTTAATTAAATGCAAATTATGTAATTAACTACATCATTAGTGTTTTAATAAACATTTAACAGAACTTTTTGATTCACCTGCAGTATATTAGTGCTCATATTACTAATTTGACCTGCTGTTTTGAAAATTCAAATATATCAGCGAACAGCGAACTAATCTTTGTAAGTAAATATGTGGTCACTTAAAGATAAAATATCTTATACCCCCTCCCAGATGTGGTTTTAATTTTTTTTTTTTTTATTATATTGCTATATTTTTTTTCTTTTTAAATAGTATTCTTATTAACATTTTTAATAGTGGAAGTGTGAATTATTGTTTAATGATCTATGAAAATATTGTTGGATCATTTAATTATAGCTTTAATTTATAATGTTTATTTTACTTGAATAAATTAAGCTTTCCAAAAAAGTTTCAAAATTAGATGCTTCTATTTTGAACTTTTCTGGATAAATTGACGTCATTGACACTAACCAATCAGCCTTTGTAATTCTACAGCTTTATTTTTTTTTGTACCATCCTCTCCACACTGTCAATTAATTGCCGAGCGAGCGGAAATACTTATTTTTCTCTGCTGATGCGTTAGTGCCGAATAAGGAGGTAGCCATTCTACCTATATCGGAACCACATTTGTTCTTAAGCAGTAAAAGGGTCTCCCATTACTGATTTAGGACCACGTTAAAGCCTAAGATCCCCAGTCTACTGCAGTGTGTTTTAACAATTGATTGTCCAACGTCTGAGCTTTTGCCATCTTCAATGCGTCCATTATATTGAGATTATTGTTCGAAGTAAAAAAAAGAATGGATTCGGTGGGTAGATGAAAGCTTTGCTTTGCTTCCATTTGTTCTTTCTCACCTTGAAATCGATAATAAAATTTTAGATAGGACGACAACAAAAATGATTGATTTATTCACAACAATAATTTTGAATCTTTATTTAAAAAAACAAATCGGGGTAGATTCATTAGAATAAATTAAGAACAATTAGTATTCAAATTTGTCTTTGTTTGATTAACATCTATATATAAAGTCCAAGCATGACAACTAAGCCTGAAGTATAACTTTTCTCATAACACCATACTAAAATTACTCAATTCATTACTAAGATTTTGAAAATTAGTTCAATTAATTTTATACAAGATATTATTTTAATTGTAGATATATTATTATTATTTTTTAATAAAGGGCTGGTGTGGTAATGCCTATAATTTCATGCAATTTTCTAGTCTCTCATCATAAAAATTAAAACGATTAAAAGAAATTATAAATATACGTCTTAATTACATTGATTATCAGGGTCAATGAGATTAATTAAGGGTTATAAAGGAAATAGAACTTTCAAAAAATGCTACTCCTGCCAAGTCTGTGTTTTCCAGGGCTACGTCATTCATAGACATTTGATCTCTTTTTTATATAAACAAGAAACTATTGACTTTGTTTTTGATAAAAATTGATTTTTTTACAAAAAATATCTATAACAATCAAGTATCTTTGTCCAATTCTCTATTATGTATATATTCTTAGGCTGTACCGGGTGCAGCGAAAAAATCATCCTGTTCGTTTTGACTGTTGGCCTGGAAATCCCCGACTATTCTATTGGTTTATTTCCAGTGTCCAAAAGTGTGCAGACCGAAATTTGTTGTCACGTTCAGATGGTATTTTCTCAGCTTCTAAGACACTAAGGAATATCTGGTTATTGTGTTTATTTTTAGTATTTGATCGAAAAATTTTACTCCATTCACGAAATCCTTGATTTATGCAGCAAAAACGAAGTGTAAATATTTTTTCGTGGCACCCGGTAAATCCTAAGCATTTTTTTAGTGTGCAAGTTCATTATTGTGGGCAATATGAACTGTGTTTTTTTATTTTCTCGAATATTTTTGCGTTTATTCTTAAGGAGAGAACATCTAAGTATAAAGTGTAACCATGAGTGTTAACTCATGCATCGAAAAGAGTAAGACTGATGATTTGTGTGGGAGTTTTAAGTATAAATATTTATGCTAATCGGAAGTATTTTAGGAGCGTTACAAAATGAAAACCGGATCAAAATGGTAACCCGAACAATTTGAAGAATTCTTTGTAGGAGAGCAGCTGAGCAGTCATGACGTTTCACTAGGTCAGCTACAAGCATCTATGAAGCTTAAATTTTATGGGATAAGCCAAACTAATTTGTTAGTTAGTTTAGCTGTAATGACGTTTCATTAGATAAACTAGAAGCACCTGTGACGAGGGAAGAAGGTAATAAACAATGACATATGTAAGAATTACTCCGATGACGATCTTCAATTATACTCTGGATCAAACAAGGACATATATGTATAACTTTGCAAAAAATACTCAAGGCTTCTCTCCGTCTTTTAAGACTACACACAAAGGTTCCTGAGGTTTTGAATATGATTGAATGCAGTATAAAAGGCAATCCATTCATTAGGAGTTATGTAATAATTGCAATTGCAAAAATTTAATATTTGAAATGTTTTTTTCAAAATAATTTATAATTGAAATTTAATTTTTGAAATATTAACTGCACAAAAATGTATTTTTGAAATTAAAAAAAAAAGTTTAATATTGGTAAATTATTTTGGCAAAAATTTATTTTTCTGTATAAAGCTGTTTTTTTGAAAAAAATCAAAAAATATAATTTTTGAGAATAACTATGGATTTTTGGACTAAAAAAATACCCAAATTAAGATTTTTGTGAATAACTGTAGATTTCTTGAAATTTTTTTCGGAAGAAATTTAATTTTTAATTTTTTTTTTCCAAAAAGTTTCATTTTCCAGTCTTTTCTTCCGAAAGATTATATTTATTCAAAAAAAATTCAAGCCTCCCCTTCCCAAAAATATAATCTTACGGACGGCCCTGGTACGATATTTGTTTATTACCTTATTCACGTAACTGCTCAAAGCTAATCTAATAAAACGTCATGACAGCTAAGCTGATCTTCTTAAAGTATCTTTCAAATTGTCAAAAGTTAATTTTCGGTTTCTTTTATTTTAGGTCATTTTTTCTATAACTCAATTAATACTGCCTTCAGAGTATTTTACATGACGTTATCATTGTGAACGTCGGCCATCTTAAAAAAAGAATACACAATCTAATAGTATAATTACTTTTTTTTTGTTTTTATATGAAGGAAAATAGTGAATTATATTTCGGACTTAAAACTTTTATCGTCCATCAAAAATTATTATATCTCTGACCTTAATATGAATTATATAGTATTGAGTCATGAAATATTCGCATTTATGTACCGAATAAATTAGTTATTACTTTTGCAAAGGTTATCTTCCATTTCTGCTAAATAATTCTCCGGGGATATAACTACTCTAGGCATTTTAAAGCAATTCAGGGGGAGTTTGCAGGAATTCATTTTTGGGGAAGGCCAGGTTTTTTTTAATTTTTTTGACAAAAAATTGCAAAACCATAGCCATTTAAATAAAAATGAATTTCTTAAAAAAATAATTCAAAAATGAAATTTCCAATACTCAATTTTTATGAAAAAAAATTCAAAAATCTAAATTTTTTCGAAAAAAATTTAGCAATTGAATTTCAAATTTTCCAAAAATCCACAGCTATTTACAAAAAATTAAATTTATTCGAAAAAAATTCCAAATAATATACTTTTTAGATAAAAAATTAAAAAATCCATAGCTATCCAAAAAAAATAATTTTTTGGAAACAAATTGCAAATATTATATTTTTACTCTGCTGTATAATTTGTCCAAATAATTTTTTGTTTTGAAAAAATAAATTTTTCAAAATGAAATGTCGCCCTATTTTGGCCTAAAAAAATTTCAACCTGACTAAACAAAATTCTATTAAAAAGCAAAAATGCCTATTCAGCAGATGCCATGTTTTTTTATTGAAAAATTACGGTTTTTCTTTGACATTAAGTGATAGGTATTTAGTATTCTTTTATTCATTTAGTTATAAGATGAATAGGTTCCGACATATTTTCAGAGAAGTTTTTCAAATTTCTTTAGATAAGTTTATGTTATATAATAGGAACAACGCAGACAATTTGAAGAATTTTTTAAAGGAGAGGAGCTCATCTTTAATGACGTTTCATTAGATTAGCTGAAAGCAGCAAATAAACATAAATCCCTATTTCTAACTGTGGACAGCTGATTAACACTTAAATGGTGTTTAAATAGATTAGTTACAAGCAAAGTTAGTTACAAAATTTCAACTCCGTATCTAAGAGACATAGGCAGGAATTGCTCCAATGTGGATCCTCAATTCTACTCTAAATTCAACAAGGACTTACACTTGTAACTCTCCAACAAATCTTCAGTGTTACACTCCGTCATTCATGAGTACTTATATTCATGATTACGCTTTATACTTAAATGTTACCATTCCAAGAATTAAAGAACAATGATAATAGATTTAGAAAATATAAACACCGTTGAAGTTCACAACAACAAAAAAATGATAAAGTAATTAGTAGGGTTTGGCATTTTGGAGAGCGCGAGGAGAAGGCAGGAGCAAGAATTTATAGCTTTGTTAACATCAAATGGCTATAGAAAATCTATTACTCTGCTATAGAGTTCAGGGGAAATAACTTTATTTTATTTATACATTAAAACTTTATTTTATAATAAACAGGAATAAGAATTACAAAATAAATTAGGATGAATTAATCATTCAGAGAGAGAGAGATGTTGACACTGTGATGATCTATTAAAGAATGGACAAAAATAACAAAAGAACGAAAGCACAAACCGTCTGACATTTTCTAATATTGAAACTGTAATTTTCCTTTCAATTTTGCCCATCCTTAATTATGAGTTTGACAATCTATGAAAGAGTGAACAAAACAGGGAAAAAGAAGGATAGCAGCCATTGTTATTTTTCTTTCAGTTTTGCCCACCCATAATGATTGGTTTGAAGATAGTCGAAATTGCGGTGAGTAAAAAGAACCCCCACGCCTGAGAAGATGTATCAAATATATATTGAAGAGACGACATACTTGCTGACAAAGATCAGCTCGCTGCCTTCTGATACATTTGAATTTAAAAAAAGGGAGGGATAATTATTAATATACTATAGCTTACCAATATATACCTAATAATAATTACGTCTGCCGTCATTTCGACAATTTTCACATCTCTCAGTATCAATCTCTGTCTTTTATAAAGTAACACTCAAAGGTAGTTACTTTATACTCAGAAATTCTCCTTTCAAGAATGAATGAATAATGATAGCAGCTGTGGCAAGTAAACCTATAACGCAACCTCTCCCTCGAAAAGAAACAAAAAAAGGCCAAAATCAATTGGTAGTCAGTCAATTCTACCAAACTATGGAATTATTCTTCAATAATTGTTGGAAATTGTTAAAAACACCTTAACAAGAGCTAATTTAATTCGACCAATTAACGTTGCAAAAACTGAATAATAGAAAATAAATAGAAACATCGACAGATGACAGCAAAATTCACTTTATATTTTGTAATTCTAATTACCAAATTCGATTTTTGTATAAGTGTTCTAAGACAACTCTAACTATTTATGCAAATTGGCGTCTTTTTTGGTTACTTACACAGTCTTTGACCTAAATACAATACTTTTTTTATGGGGTTTGTGTTATACAAAATGTATATTAATTCCAAGGCAAATGTTGTTTTTTTTAATATTCATAAAAAAGTAGTACAACTTTTTTACTCTCTTTAAACATTACATTTTTTGCATAAACTTGCACTTATTTTTTTAAAGCTCTGTGATGTAAGTTGTATGTTTGTCGAAATGATGTATACTTATGCGCATACATATGCCTAAATACAAATGATGCATTATAATCCTTATTTTCTTATAATGGGATATATATAGTTATATTATACTTATTTAAGGACATAAACACCCACATAAATATTTCCAATTGAGTTTGTGTAATGATGATATGTAATAAAATGGAGGCGAATGGATCACTTTTCCTTTTCGAAAGAGATAAAATAAAAGTTAGTTTAAAAAATGAATTACTTATTCTCAATGATCAAAGATTAAATCGACCTAACTACGGGAAAAAATATGTAAAAAGAATATAAAAAACTGTTCCAAGGGCAAATAACTAATTCACCCAAGTTAGTCGATCTGAACAAGTGATGATTCATTTATCCAAGGAAATAAATATTTAAAAATTATATTTTTAAAATACCATTGGTAGGTAGTTTTTACCTTAGTAATAGATATTCTAGCCAGTTATACTTATTTTTTGTACGGATGAAAAAAAAAAAAGGAATCCAAAGATTCACGTGGTCACCATTACAATTTGAAGAATGTATTGTCAGAGCAGAGCTAAGCGGGATGACACTTCATATGATTAGCTGAAAGTAGTTACACTAGGAAGGACTGCAAGGGCATATGCAGGAATTACTCCGATATATATCATACCGAGTGGGCCATTAAAATCTAAACCCTTTGATTTTTATACTTCAATAGGATATAATTTATCCTAACTAACAATAGAATTTCAACAAAATTAATACTATAAATAGAAGTATGTCTAAGGTATCTTAATCAATAATGTAGCCCCCTTTAGCGGCAATGATGGCTTCCAGGAGGCGGCAGAAGGCTGGACACCCTCTGCAGATGTAGTCCTCTTTTATGGCATTCCAGTGCTGGCCGACAATGGCTTCGAGGGCCTCGTTGTTTGGGTAACAGCCACTGCAGGCCTTCCCCTCCAACTACACCTTTTGTATGCATGTTGTAGGGGCTGAGATTAGGACTGAAAAGGGACAAAAGTGTGTGTGGACAAATAGTCCAAAAGAATCATTCAAGAGTGTCTTGCAACGGAAGAAATGAGTTTCTTTCATTGTTGGTGTCAAAAGGTGTCTCTCCACGCTCGCTAAGCTCTTTCCACCCACTTTTTTGATAGCTCTCTGGACAGTCTAGTGTGAAACCAGGGGATCTCTTGCATGTATCAACATGAAATTGAGAGAATTGGCCTTTGCTATTCCCTTTAACTCCTCCGGATCCAGTTTGGCCTTTAAGAGAGAGCCCTTCTTCCTTTCTAATGTTTTGAATTTGCTGACAGTGTAGAGAGTGGTCCTGGAGACGAAATATTTAATTTTAATAACTCAACCTTAATTATTTATTGAATTAGTAAGTGTTCAGATTTTAATGAACAACCCGGTACATTGAAATTTTTCCTAGTAAGCGATAGTTTTATATGCTAGGAGCCTCCAGCCAACCATTTTGTAAATAGACACGTTACCGCTGTAATGATGCTTGATTACTATATTTATTTACATCTGAAATACAACTTTCCTATAATATTTTGAATCAATTGGATGGTTTTTTTGTTTGTTTTTTTTTTGTGTTCAAGTGCGATCGAACAACAAACCCTTGCACCACCTAAGACAAACTTATTAATCGGATCAAGAAAGAATTCCAGGATTAGCCAAGGGACCAAGTGGTGAAGCCCTCCTCGCGCTTTTGGCCTCGTATAGAGATTCTAATTGAGACTGAATGTGAATTTAATTAATAAAATAAACCAGAATTCATCAAGCTCCTAGAATCTGCTCTTTATTTATTTTTTAAATTTGATAAATGGTTCGATAGAAAAATCCGTTTGTAACAAAAAATCATTTTCACGGGACTAATAACTTGAAATTATATTCAAAAGTTATGTTATTAATTAATTTATTACTTACTTACGGTAGTACCCGGCATTGCCCAAAAGTAATTAGGCTTCCGCTGAAAGACAATTTTGCTTTGTTGACATAGAAAATAACTCCCCAGGAAATCCTCAGTCTTATACCCTGTTTGTGACGAGTATATCCACGCATATCCATATTTGGTCTTTAAAGCTTTTTTTTTTTAAATCTTTATAGAAAATTTTACGATTCAATACCATATCCTGCCATGAAAGAACCATATAGACGGACATCAAGGTTAATAACGATTAATTAATAACATTAAATCCTTTCAAAATTGTATATTACTACTCAAATCTGTAATGTTTTAAATGCATAAATATCACGCAAAGATAAATTAAAACTTGAGATCTCTCTAAGTATTTCTCTTACTGTATTTTATGCGGGTCTGAATCCCTAAGGATGTTAGAATTATATTAAAAAAGAACGCCAGGATTTATTCCTTGCACCAATAGTTTCCAACATCAGGTTTGTCAATTTTGACGCATTTAGCGTGAGATTTATGCAATTTTTTCCTCTGAATACAATATTTCTATGAAATAAATTGACAGAACATTTCCAATTATAATACAAGTTCATAATTTGAAACTCATACATCGGTGTTTACCTAATCTGAACAAGATCTAACCGTTAGTAACCCAAGAGCAGGAGTTAATATTTTTGGAAGAGTGAATGGTATATAAAAACACGAATTCTTGCTTAGATTCAATTTTAGTTCAATCAAACAGATTAGTGTTCATTATTCAATAGTTCTGCAGTGGATTTTTTTTTATACATATGACACAGATTTCAGAAAAATAGCAAAAATGCGAGGAAATGCCCTGTAAATACTTATCCTGTCCACCTTCAATCATTAAAAATGAAATACTATTCAGTAGTGCGGGAAATATATATAACCCAACTAAAAATAAATTGACTCCTGAGGAAGGAGTGGAATTAACTTTTTGAATAATTTTAATAACAAATTAGTTTCAACTAATTATGATTGATATATTTATGTATTTCCTTGTCTAGCCCTAATATATAAAAAGTTATTCATTAAAAAATGTATATCCTTTTGTTATTTTTGTATGTTATTCTTTTATACAAAAAGAATAATCGGCATTGGGATCGTTCCGAAGGATATTATCTGAGTCAGCTTAAATTTGGTATGGTACATTTACCCTCTTTACTTATTCGCTCTTCAAGAATAGCCAGGAGCATTTGAAGGATTTTTTTTTTTGTGAGGGGTGTTAATTTTTGAAATTTTATGAAAAAATACAAAAATTTGGAAAAAAAATTGAAAGATTAAATTTTTTGTATACAAATTTCAAAAATCTAAAGCTATTCACAAAAAATTAATCTTTTTTTCAAACGTTTGAAATATTAGATTTTTTGTTTTTGCAAAAAAAATTTGAATATCCAAAGCTATTCTCAAAATATTTCAAAAATCCACAGCTTTTTGAGAAAGTACTTTTTTTGAAAAATTTCAAAAAACAATATCCCTTCACGAAAAATTTAATACTTTCCTACACGTTTAAAATATTAACACTTTTTGCAAAAAAAAAATCAAAATCAAAAGCTATTCTTTATATAATTCAAAAAATTATAAGCATCCATTGCTGCACACCAAAAAATATTTAATTTTTTGAGAAAAATTTCAAAAATGCATAGCTAATTTTTTTATTTTTTAGAATTTTTTTTTCAAAAATGAAATGTTTTGGAAATAAATATTGTAAAATTATTTTTTTTCGTAAGAATTAATTTGAAAATTTAAAAATCTTTAGCTACTCTCAAAAAATTTATTTTTTTGGAAAAAAGTTTTAAAAATTTATTTTCAAATGTAACATTTTTTGAAAAATTTAATTTAATTTTAAATATTAAGTTTTTTTGAAAAAAAAATCCAAAAATCCATAACCATTCTCTAAAAGTTTGAAAAATAAAATATTTCTTAAGTTGAGGAGGCTACACCCCCTCCAACCAACCTCCTGCAGACACCCCTAATAGTATAATAATATGATCAGTTTGGGAAAATAAAAAATATATACATATATATATTTATGAGCAACTACAAAAAGCTTCCATTATCATATTAGTTCATGAAGATAGGAATCTTTGTATGGCACACTTTTTTTTTCTTTTCTTTTTTTTTAAGCCAAATGCATTAACTCATTCATTTATGCGTGAGTATTCTGTTTATTAAGCATTTCCTTTTTACAAAAAACTGAACAACAATTTATTTTTAATAACTCCTTTCTACTGATTAAAATATCTGAGCAAATATCAAAATTTCTGAAAAGTCCCTCCAATACCGATACTACACAGATATTGAATATTTGTTCGATACTAGATGAGTAATTGAAAAGACTATTCAACTGTAAAAATGAATCAAAAACAGCATATCAAGAACTAAGCAGAGTTTGATCCCTGTATTCCAAGTATGGCCTTATTTTTTCTCTCTTAGCCTCCAGAAAAAGGGCACACATTGTTTGTTGTTTCAATGCCGAATGTTAAAAAATTATAACATCATTTTCAAAAGGTATGCATCATGCTTATAACTCGATTTATCTTTGTTGAAAGTGGAAAATAGGTGCATTTTATTCAGAGGCTCATAGCTTCAAGACGAACATGTTCAATAAGTTTAAAAGTATCTCATTGGATAGCTGAAAGTATGAACATTATTTTTTTTTAAAAAGAGCTTTCCGAAAAAGGTTTTATATTTTTGTCAATTTGAAATGAAGTCACGAAAATAATTCAAGGATAAAACTCATTTTTGAACTAATCTTATAAGAAAAGTCCATATATTCATTATGCCTAGCTAGAAAAGGAGAAAAGAGAGAGAATAAGATGAAAACGGGGAGGTATTAAAAAATGTGAAATGCAATCCCTCCTGATAGTGGAATAGTATTTGAGCGATACAGGGTGTGTATTTGAAAACTAGACACTTTGAGTCTGGAATTTTTACAAGTTTTGTTTCGAAAACTAGGGAAGCTACATTAACCAAACTTTGTAAAGATGTTGGGATATGTACTTCAATTTATAATCTTCAATGTAGCCTCTATCAGCTTGAATAATGGCCTTGATGCACTTTTGGAAGTTCTTCATCATGTAATTGGTGATCCTATATTTCCAATACTTATCAATAGAATCTTTAAGAGGTTATATATTCGGTGCCTTTGTCCGGCAGGCCCATTTTGTGGCTAGAAAAGAAAGTTAAGTGGTTTGGGATCTTGAAAAATATAGAGAACACATTGTTTTCGACTGGAACGGAATGTTGATCTCTAAAAAGAACTGTGTAACCTTCGCTGTGTGTACCGCTATGTTAAAGTACTACATTCTCGTTCGGACCTAGTCTCTTATCCAGGGAATCAACTTAGTACTCAACATGTCGACATAGTTTGAGCCTAAACCCTGTTCTTCCCCAGATGAGTTGTTTTTCCAGTACATAGGATTCAACAAACTCCAAGTTCATCAGAGATGCTGGGTGCAGCCTTCCTCTCTATGTCAATACCGTTCTTAATAGCATTTGCGACGTTGTAAATAGACTGCTTGCTCGTCCCTGTCAAGTTGAGGAACTATGTTAATGTCTGTCTGTTTTTGATATGTAGCGGCAGCAATCTTTTATCTCATTGTGATGCCATTTTTTGATTTACCGTGTTAACTTGTTTGGAGGGGGCTTGTCACCTGATTTCTTATTTATCTCTCTTTTATAAATGATCAGATTTCAACTACACACATGATATATGGTTTTTTTGATTTCGATTAGATATATCCGCTCAACGCTAATTGTTACTTCTTTGTTTTAATATAAAAACACTTTGTTAAAATTGATTTTGCTTTATCTTAATATTTGTCAATTGTCATTACACGAAGACAAACAACAGTGTGTAGCTGACATCAAATTTATTTAAATTACTTTTTTTTAAAGAACCTTACTGTGCGTATACTTGAATAGGTAAAAATATCTACAAATTTAAGAAAATGAGATATATATACAAAATTATATATTATTAAAACCTTATTGCGCCATTATATGTCATTAAACTTTGTTAAAAGTCAAATTAATTTGTTTATATTTTAAACTAATTTCATTTAACCTATTTTCACGTGGATCGATTAAATATTTCTTTATCTTTTTAAATCTGATTAAATGTATACGGATAGATAATTATTTTTGATTCGGTTTCTTTGAAAGTTTAGCCATATGACGTTGGAAGTTGGTGGTGGCCTTTTTAACCTTTGATAGAAAAGGACAGCAGAGTACTTTTAAATTAATTTATTATCTTATACAAGCATAAAAACCTTAATAGGCAGTCGGTATAACACGAAATCTTCGCTCTAAAATCAAATTTAGTTATCTTTCTCAATTTGTTCAAAAAGTTATGGTTGATTATACATTTTTCACATTATTTTGTTACCTTGAACCTTGCCCTTGACCTCTCAAAATTTAATGACCTTTTACTGTAACCCATATATAATCTTCGTGCCAAGTTTGATCAAAATCGATTCGTAACTTTTGCCATAATTGGATGACTAATAAACTTCAAAATGCAAAAACATTACCTCTGTCCAACTTTTTTTGTGGAGATAATTACATTTAGTATTAAATTGACTTCAGCTGAGATTCAAATAATATTTCCTATATAATCCTGACAATTTAAAGAATGTTTTGACGGCGAGCATCTTAGCTGTCATGACCTTTGATTAGATCAGCTGCGAGCAGCAATGAGATGAGATAATAACCCAAAACCCAACTCTGTATCCAGCAATGATATAAACTGGAATTACTTCAATGACGATCTTCAATTCTACTCTTAGTCCAACTAGGACTATCCTAGGAAAATTACTCCGTAGAAAATTGTCAGTGTGGAATTTTTCCAATCATTTAAAAACAAAATCTGAATACCTTGGCCCAAAACTTGTTTTGTAAATTGCAGGGCCACCAAGCGTGCTATAAGCCACTACCACCATTTCACAAAGCATTTAGACCCCCTCCGAATAATTCAAAAATAATTCCGAGTCCACGAGTCTTTTAAAACTACCTTAGGTACACCATCCATGTTAAAAACTCCACCATCCCTTCACAGAGCATTCTCCAGCATCTTCAAATCACTGGTGCTACTTGACAAATCATATAGGCCCCTTCCAAATGCTCTAAAATAAACCCCAGGCCCATGGATTGATTAAGACTACACTAGGGCCACCAAGAAGCTTGAAAACCACCGCCAACACTTCACAAAGTATGTAGGCCCTTAAAAATAATGCTCAATAAGTTTGCTATATAACATTTGTTACTTGGTTATGGTTTATAGAAGGTTGACCAGACGTTCCCGTTTTAACGTGATTGTTCCATTTAAAATACCTTTCTATATAAATAAATTTTTTGTATTATTAGCTACGTATTTAATGTATTTTTGAACCCATGAGCTCGGTGTTGAAGTATACAGAGGTACCCTAAATATTTTGAGAAGTGTTGGCAGTGGTTTTTAAACTACTTGGTGGTCTTGCCATTCACAAAACAAGTTTTTGGGTGAAGTATTAGGATTTTGTTAGTAAATGACCAGAGTATTTCCAATGGAAATTTTCCATACAGACAATTTTCCTCAAAAGCAATTTTCTCAATGGCAATTTTCACGACGAGAAGGGCTTATTCTTATGACTCTGCAATATCATTTTTTTAAATTTAAAACAAAAAACTAATTACTTACCATTGATGTCGTTTAATCCAGGGGTCGAGAGCCCATGGATGGCGAATGAGATGTGATCTCTTGAAGACTGCATCTGGCACGCAGTCAAATAATTTGGGTAAGTTATCCAGCAGAAGAATTTTTTTTGGGTGATTCCTAGAGAAAGAAATATACAATATGAATATGGATTTCACCAAAAGATTCCTAGGTTAGATGGAGTAATTGTAGTACTATAACGTTTACTTATACATAATCAGTGCAACTCCATCTAACCAATTAAAGGCACATTAAAAAAATATATATATTCTTAAACTCTTGAAGAGTGAACTTCCTCTTCTACAAAGTGCAATTAAACAGTTCTGTATACTTATCTAAGACAGAGAGTAACTGGAGCATATATTCTGGACTTATACTTGGGGTTCCCGTGTCTCAAAACAATCCCTAGTTGCCCTTCACTGTCCTCCTAATGGTCCTTTTATCCATGGAGAAGTAGTAGGCTAGATGATTCATTAATGTTGGTGGAGTCCTCCTTGATATTCTTCTTCAAGCTGAACAGGAACTCTTGAGCCATCTTTCAATTGTGTCTTTCACTTCCTGCGTTCCTGGAGAGGTATTCTTCAGTCTTCTTCATCTTGGCCACCTTGAAAATCAGGCTCCTTGAGCACTTTACAATGTCCATAATCCTTCCCACCTCAACTCCAGCATTTAGGAAATCTGATATGCGCTGCCTTTTAGCTTTTTGCTCACTAATCATGATGAAAAAAAGAAAAGTTTATTACAGTTTGCTTATGCACAAATGATGCCTGAAGCAGAATGTCAAAAATAATAACTAAAGCTTCCTATTTTTGTTGAGAAAATTAACATTAATGAACAGCCCACGTTTTGCTGTCCAACACTCTTCGTCACAGCTGGTTGTAGCTAACCTAATGAAATATCATGACAACTAAACTGCTCTTCTCCAAAAAATTCCTCCATGATCAAGGTTACCATGTTAATTTTACAGTTTCTTATTTTTCAGAATACCCAAAATGCCACATATTAGCATCAAAAATAATTTGTGTCAGAGGAGAGCAAGTTATCTAAAATGCTCATAGATTTAAAATATATTGAAGACTTACCATAAATTTAAATTCCTTGAATGACAATCGTTATGTATCATCAAGGTATCGAGTAACCAGAAGATGAATGTATCTCACGGTGCTATTCCACTAATAAAGTGTGTTTCATTAATTGTGTCTCACGGTGGCGTTTTTGAAATGTTAGGCTAGCTTAGTTATGGAGAAGTGCTGCATACACGAAAGTTGACATGGGAAGCAATGCTTTATTACCGACAAGTTGAGATATATTAAGTAAATATAATGATGGATTGGACAGCGTATTTTTTTAATACTATTTGCTTTGTACGTACTTTTCTTCAGGAAGGGATTAGAATGACTACAGCAGTAAAACAGTTGGAGATATAAATACGTTCAGTTTCTTGATGTTGGAACCGCCAAAAACAAAGACGGAGCCTTGAAGACACGCTTCGACCAGTACACCTGCATAGCTGAGCAGAATGGCAAAAATGGTAATTACAAGGTATATAAGAACATTTAAAACAGGTCACAGCCAAAGGTTATCCAGTCAGCAAAGATACGATTATCATTACGGTTTTATTATATATTTTTTTGGTATTGAGACACGCTTTATATTCTACGTTGTTACCTTTATTGTATCTTGTAACCTTTCCTCTAAAAATAAACAGAAAAAATGGGCCAAAACCCTTTGTTGGTTTATCAATTATTTCCTTCTGATATGAAGTTATTCTTCATTTTATAATAAATGGTTATTGACAGCTCAACAACAGTTAATTTGTATGCCACCAATCAACGTTCTTAACACTGATAAAGACATTAAAAGCATTAACTACACACCAAATAGTGAATAAGTCTTCAGGGGCGTCCGCAGGATTATTTGGGGGGGGCTTGATTTTTGAAGGAAAAAAAAACAAAAAATACAAAAAAATTAAATTTTTGGGAAGTTTTTTTAAACAAAAGATTTACAAAAAAAATCAAAATCACACAGATGTTTAAAAAAAAAAAGTTAACTTTTTAGGAAAAAAATTTCGATATTAGATTTTATGGAAAAAAAAATTCAAATATTAAATTTGTTACTCTACTGCAAAATTTTCCATGATGACAAAAAAGTTCTTGTAAAATGCAAAAATTACTTAATTTAGAGGGGGCTACAGCGCTCCAGCCCACCCCCTGAGGACGCTCCTGGTCTTGCACCACATTCTATGCTGTCTTAATTTTAATATGAATGAAGTAAAATGAACTCGTAGAGAGATTTATTCAATATTTATATTTAGGAACATTATTTAAAAATATAGCAGCCATTGGTGGGAATGACAGCCTCCAAGTGGGACCGGAAGGCCGTACACACATATGAGATGTAGCTGTAACTCATCCTCTTTTACTCATTATTCATGGAGGACTTGAAGTCAACAATGTTACTATGGCGGACCCGACAGAATCCATATTTTGAAAGTCCAGAAGATTGAGGCCCAGGCTCCGGGGTGACTAGAAGTATTTTTTTTTTTTTTATGTTGATTACATTCTCCATATTCCAATTTGTGACAGGATTAAGAAGACTCCTAAAACTCTCTACACGGTGTTCTTGATGATTTTAAGTGAAGGCCTCTCCTCATACTTCTCCCCAGTAGCCTTGACCACCTTCGACACTGTATATTGGTGAAGGGGTTCCTTTTTTGAAATTCAGCCAGAAAAATAGTCAGGTTAGCCTCATAAGTGTGTTTGGCAGATTCAGTGTTTAGCTGGACTGGCTTATCGCTTCAAAAACGATCCTTCAGGCCAATCCCATCTTCCAAGCGCTTGTGAACACGGTATATGGTATGGGAGTTGATAGTTAGCTGTTTTGTCAATATAACTTTATTGTATCTTCTAATATTTCTTACAAAAAGAAACAGAAAAATAGACCAAAAACTGTTGACATTTCGTCAATTATTACCATTTTATATTAAATTATTCTTCATTTAATGATAAATGGTTATTGACAGCTCAACAAGATTTAATTTAAATGTAACGAATCAACAGTATAAACACTAATAGAGTCAAAAAAATTGATATCCCATACAAAATACATACCAGGTAAGGAATTAATCTGTTGCTAATTTTAATATGAATGAAGACAAATGAACACCTATGGTTAGGCTCATAAAACGACAAAGGCAAGAGAGCTACTTTTCGGCCAAATGAAAATTTATAGAGACAAAAATAAGGAAATATAATTTTTTAATTAAAAATGGTGTAATATTCTTTTAATTTGCCGACTCAGATTTTTGACTGGACCCTAAGTTGAAATCCCACATTTAAAAGAAAGACTCCGTTACACTTCAGGCATTTTTTTGTATATTCTAATGGTCTGAAATGAAGTCAAATGGTTATTTTTCTATCATCAAATTTGTATTAATACAAATTAAATATAAATTATACGTCGAATTTATAAAAGCAGACAATATTTGACGGTCATTCTCGAATTTTCTCCTGATTTATTCAAGTCTTATTCGTTTTTCCGATAATTTTGGCTATTTTTGGTTGATTACTTAAGGATAAATGATCTTTCATCGTTCTCTTTTTCTCAAGTCTAATTTGGTCATTTTGTGTTTGAACAAAATGACGCATGAAAAAGTTGAACATCTTTGCCTAGATGACAGTAGCTTTATCTTTGAAGATATTATGACCAAAATTACATTCTTTTAGTAAAATTGCATCAGTGATTTCTTCATTTTCCATCTGAGCCGCACTGCAGATGCAAACAAAGATTGTGGATTCTAAGAATTGATTAAGATATTTTAATGGATTTGGTGACTTATAACAATATGATAAAAATTATTAATAAATATTCCAATGAGATATAATGAATCTAAAGGAGATCTCAGTCCACCTCAATTGCAAATGTTCAAATATTCAGTCTGAGAATTTCTCTCAACAAAATCGAATAAATTTGATCCTTTGGCTTGAAAAGATAGTAATTTTTTACAGTACTCACAGTTAATTGTTTTAGAAATGAATCCGGCAATAAAGAATTAATTTTCTTTTTTTAATTTGTGATCGAAAGTAACAGGAATTACCATGTCATCCAAATATTCAAGAAAAACAGCATTATATTCCTTCATCTATCTTTATAGCCTCTTCCAAAAAAAAATTGAGGTCTCGAATCGACAAGAATGTGTACTTCACAATGGCCCTGAGAGTATGCTGGCCTTTTCTGATTGAAATAACTGTTGGACTGTAATATAGTAATTGCAGCCACTCATGTTTCAAATTGGCCAAATCTCTGCTCAATACAATCACTCATGAATTTCCCTCCCTTTTCTTCTAGCGAGTAGCAAGCAGGAATATCCCAAGATGAAGAAGTTTGATAGATGGTCTGTAAGTGTTTCCCTAGTCAAAGATTTTTTTTTCTTTGACTACTCAAACCAGCAATGAATCCATGATACAATTTTTCTGAGAAATTTGAGCTGTTCACAGCCTGTTGATGCAAAAGTCTCTCGAGATCATTCTTTGTTACGCTTTCCAGATCTAGAGCTCCTAACATTGATAATATTCCACCACTTCCTTATGATTTTTAAGAAATTGAGAGTAGATTTAAATTCATGATGCCCTTTTTCATAATAATACTGCATGCCACTTATTGTACTGTCATGAAATATGATGTCACAAAGTTTCACGTATGTTTTTTTTCTTCATTTAATGTTGGATTGAAAGCTATTTCATTCAAACGATGAGATCCGATTTGTTTGTCACAGAAATCTGGGCATTCAAAAATTGTTTCTTTTTCCAATTGTTATATATATTCGAGATCCATCAAACATAGGGAAAATGATTTTTCTGGATCAACACGATTTGAAATTGACCGTTTGAACTCTCCTTGGTACAAGTTTTGCTTAATAGCCCGTCTATTCGAAGCATGATTGACTACTACAAAACCTATTTTTCAAATCTCAATTTGGTGACTTCCTTAGTTATAAAATTCAAACATTTGTTAATATCTGAATGACTCTGCATATGACATGGTTTTATATTAATTGTGTCTTCATATGATCCAACAACACTATAAAGCAGGAACACACTAAAGGTATTAGTCGCTTTATTATTTACAAGGCCACTCAGCTTCCCGCGGTGAAATTGTACTTGCTTTGCAGTATAAACTGCATCCCTTATGACCATACAAATCTTTTCTTTACTAGATAGATAGTCAATTCTTTTTGGATAGCTAAGATCTTGTAACTTCCGTGAAAGATTTACTATATTATTATTTTTTCTGAACGTTGATTGGTTGAACTTGAACTCTCTAGTTAACTAATGACAATTATCTACCATTAAATGAAAATAATGTCATAGATGGATAGAATAGCTACTTAGAACTAACTAATTTTGAGCAATATTATCAAACTTTATAAGGAAGTTGGAAGATTTCTAGATACAAATCACGAATTTGGATTTTTTTTTTTTTTTCATATAATTTTCAGAGTATTTTCAAATTCAATTTGTTGTATATAATTATTATTTCTGTCAGTTTGAAAAATATTTTGAAGGGTACAAAATATATAAATTATACAATAGAAAATAAACTGATTGAATTACTCGTACTTTTTGAAAGGGTTCTCAAATCATTATTTATGCTCAATTAGATCCGTTTGCTTTTTTATAAACTAAATGTCAAACATACTTGTATTTGCTACAAAAATAATTTATTCAATTAACATCAAAACTTCCTTATCTTTTTGTAGTCTGCTGTCAATTTTTCTACTTATCTTGTCCTTATTAATATTTTGCATTCGAATTAACTCTTGTTATCTATAATCAATTATAACTTAATATGGTATATAGATTAGTTTAATATTTGGGAGTAAGTTGGAAAAACATCAACTGATTTCGGGTTTTTGTCTCTTTATTTTGAAAAAAGAGTGCGTGATACAATCAAGTGTGTTCACCTTATTAGTATTCTGATCGTTGATTTGTTGAATTCGAATTAACGTTAGTTAATCATGAGTAGAGATGATATATTTCTAATGAAATAACTATATTTACCAATTAGAAAAAGAAAAACAATTTTTTTGTGAGCTTTTTCTTCTTTTTGGGTCATTATTTACTAGATTGACGTGGTGTAACTTCTTCCTCTGAAGTAAACATTCGTGTTTATCTTGGCTGTAAATTGGTTTATTATTTTCTCGTTATATAAGCTTTTAATTGAGTTTGGATTTTTTACATTTTTTAATGTTTTCAGTCATAATTATTGTTTAATATCTTATTGAGTTTTTCCGCGATACTAGCCCCGTGCATCTACTTACAAGTCGTGCCGCACGTTAAAAAGTCCCTATATTTGGTGTGGTGCTTCATTTCCCTCTAAAAGAAGAATATCTTTGCTGTAAATTGAATAGATAATAAAATATAGATATATGAATTTAAATATAGTTATAATATTTTCCCTACACTAAGGCTACTTTAAATGTAGAAAGTTCTTCTCCTTACAGTAGTAACTCATTTTCTCCCCTCAAAATCATAGAAAAGGCAGCTGATATTAAAAAGTGTCATTTGTATCGCTCCAGCCAACTCATCGCGCTCTTTTTTTCCTTAACAGAATGTAAATTTTAATCACTACACACGTAAAAGGCCGTTGCTAGGATAAATTTCAAATTTTCCCAAACAAAAAATAAATGACAATAATATAAACAAAGCATCTGATTTTTCTCAAACTCCAAATTCTTTTCAACCTTTTTAAAAATTAAATATTTTATTTTATAAATGACTTTTTTTAGAAAAGATCAACTCATAGACATTGAAATCAATTGTGTCCATATTTTATATTATGAAATTTTTATAGAAAAAATAGTTTTTACTTTTTTAAAATAGTTTGAAAAAAGAAAGAAAAAAAAGGTCAATAACATTTTTTCAACTCAAATATGAAATGACAGACATTTTCAGTCTTTACCTAGACACTGATAATTTTTGGGGCAGTGTCCCACATGGTGACAGCCCATTTTTAATACCAAATCTGGGGACTGGGAATTAAGTCATATTATTTACTCTGACTCATATATCAAAGCCTCTGAGTTGATCTGAACTCGTAATCAAAAGATTTCAGACTCAAACAGGACTCGCAGTAAAAAAAAACTCTCGAACAATTGTTAATATTCAAAGCCCATCATGTGATTAATAACTATTATGTAGTATCTAAAACAATTTATTTTATTAATAGAAACAAAATATTTATTTGAATTGACGTCGAGGACTTTATTCACAAACCAAAGTCTATTTAACGCTCGTTCATTGTAATAAGAAAGTTGTATTTATACAGGAAATTCTATGTAATACTTTTATGAGTTTGTTTATTCAACTATAAAAAGATATAAATTGTATTCAATTACTTGTAATAACAAATTATTACGATTTTATCCCTTTATTTTTAAGTATGAGGTTTCATTACGCAACCAAACGACAGTTAAAACAAAACAAAACATTTTTTGTTTTTATCCTATACCTCTAAGTGTAAAAATGCCGCAGTAACCAAGGTTAATAGAAATACAAGGTATACCATCATGTAATCGGCCTTGCTAAAAATTTTCAATCTGATGCATTGTACCGATTGCTGGTCAAGACAGGCAGATTTTGACAAACACGTAACCACTCATAGTCTATGACGTCACTATTGCTAGAATTTTAAATTTAATGTATGGCACTGATTACTGGGCAATAAAAACAGATGTTACAAAACACGCAACCTCTCATTTACTATGGGGTCAATATTTAAAGTGTGGTGGAAGTCAAACATCAGTTGTACATGCGTTTTAGCATAACCTTGTATTTCTATTAACCTGGGAGAAATAACAAAAAAAAAACGGAAAAAGTATGTCGAGGACAAGAGAGGCAAGGTCACCGTCAGTGACCTCTCCAGGGAGTTCAACGTCAGCAGAAGGACCATGGACCTGCTAGTGAAAAAAGATCTGGGCCTTAAGGTCTACAAGAGAACCCCTTGTCAAGCCTTCAAGCCTGTAGACAAGGAAAAACACCTAAAATTTAAAGTAGTGCTCAGTTTTAGACGAGCACACCTGTAGAATAAGCATCCCTTATATTACCCCAACCCTCCCCCACCCCAAAAAAAAAAAATGCCACACCTTTTTTAGCCTGATCCGGTTCAAACAGGGCACCTATGCAAAATTATCCTCCTAGGCCTAACATTATGGACACCCATATGATAAAAAAAGGTCACATATGAGAACAACAGCCGAAAAAGATCAAATTATGAATTATCACTGTGTTCAAAGCACAGTGAAACGGCTCAAACGATCAGCAAGCCCAGATAAACGGTGAAGAAGGTTATGCTTTGTGTTTGGTGGGATTGGATGGTGCTCCCATCGGTCAAAACACAAAATTTGGACATAAATGGTCAATAACTTATCAGATTGAAGCATGCAATCGAATAGAAGCGGCCAGAATTGGCCAATATAAAGGTTGTATTGTATTACCAAGACAACACCCGGCTACACACATCTTTAACGACGCGCCAGGAGCTCCTAGAACTTGGATGGAAGGTTTCTATAGTACCTGTCGTATAGTCCAGATATGGCAACAAGCAATTATGCAAAATTGTCTTGGCGTTACAAAACTAGCCTCAAGAGAGACTTGTCAAAATGAGCTGGTCAAGTTTTTTACCAATAGAGACGAATACTTCTTCAATCGTGGAATTATGAAATTCCCTTCAAAATGAACAAAAGATTATTTATTTGGACGAACAATTTGTATTACTTTAAGTACAATTAGCGGTGCTTCCAAAGAGAGATTAGAATTAATGAGGAAAATTGTTCTATCTTGCTTTCTGGTATAAGGACCATATTTCTAAAAAAAAAAAAAAAAAAAAAAAAAAAAATCCGACATAGTAAGTTGGAATTTTAACTGAAGTTAATTATTTTATTTAAAGTTCTGATGATGTAATTTGATTTTATAAAAAATGGTACATGCATCAGCTGTTTTTCCTTCTTTAATTTATAAATTATTTTATTTTCAAGAAACCCTTCTCTAATCATTTCATACTCAGCCACAGGTTCCTATAGTGATAAAATTGTTAATTGAATAAATATAATAATTAATAACTATTCTATAAATAATAATATACAGTTTGCAAAAAGAAAAATACAAAAGACTAGCTAACATATGTTTTAGTCAAATTTTTCTTTTGGTCAGTTGATGTTGTGAGATGATATAAAAGCTAAATGAGAGATGAAAGTAGTTTTCCTCTTTGGTGAAAGCGACAGCATTTTCCCAAAGGAACTAAATAATACAATTTATATTTTAATCTAAAAAATTACTTATTTTCTAGTGATTGTTGAATGTTGACTCTCATTTCATACCCACAAAGAAAATAAATTGGTTGTCAAAATCATAATATTACCACTTACCACAAAAAAAAATTATTCATAGGAAAAATAATTATCTAGAAAGGGATTTCACAAAAGAAATGTTTTGTCCAAAAAACATAATTTATTTACACATTATAATAAAGTCTGTATTATAAAAAAGTTTGATCACATTTCTAACTTATTAGTGTTGAGACTCAGCCCAATTGGATGACGTCCCCAGGAGCCCCAAAAAGCCTCGAAGATACCAGAGGATGACCCCAACATTCCTGACCTGCCGGAAGAGAACAATTGAGGAAAATCTAACAGAGCCCACATCGAAGCTGGCTAAGGACCGATCAGTGAGCACAATGAAGTTAAATAGGGCCGTTAAGGACTAAGGCCTCGCCTCTTACGTGTAGAACCGAGTTCACTTACTCTCAGTTGCTGCCAAAGCCAATCACCTAGAGCGTTGCACCAAGATTTTGAGGCAGTTGAAGATTGGTCATATTTGTCCTCCGAATAGACGAAAAAGTGTTTACTGCCGACGCCTGCGGCAACAAGTTGATCGCCTAGAGCAAGGGTAAGGAAGTCCTGAAGCAGAAGAGTAGGTACCCCCTTCCTCCATTATGGTGTTCGTATCAAATGAGGCCTTTTTCTTCCAGCCAAAGAAAAGGCTCATAGAAAAGACATCAACCTCTTCAATAACACATTTTTCCTGTGGATCGTAATCCAAATTGACCTTTCTTAAAGAACTGAGTTAGTGTTCATTAAATAATTATTTTAGCAGTATTGACTGGGCCCTCACTATACTTAAATACCTCATTGCATTCATTAGCAACGCCCACACTTTTGTATTGTGATTCATTATAGTACTAAAAAAGTCAGCTATAATTTAATTTACACCCGCTATGACTAATTTAGTATTAGATTTTCTCCTTTTCCCGATTTTTTTTAACGGGATCCGTTAATAAATAGTGTGAAATTTAAGTATTTAGTTTTATTCGAAAGAAAAAGTAATCATATTTTAGCTATTTTTTACTCATAAATTATTGATTTTATTCTTAATTTTTATCATTATCATGGTTCACGGATTATTTCTTAGAGCCCTTTTTTGTATTCCATAACCAGAGTTGCATAAAATATGTCCTGTCGATATGTGAAAAATAAAAGACCCCAAAAATTACCCTGGAAATCTACAAAATTTGAAGACTGATTGGGAAGAGAATTAACAATTAAAGAAGAATTAAGCTGCTGCTTAATTGTCATTACGTTTTATTAGACCAACTGCAAGCAGCCTTGAGAGGAAGAAAATAAACACAAATCTTACTCCATATCTAGCAATGGTATAGGCTGAAATACACCGATCTTGATCCTCAATTCTACAATAAGTTGAACAAAGACCAACAACACTTATATATCCCGATCCGACAATCTAAAAAAAATAATAGAATCGTGAATGATGAACAATCAGATTTTTGGAGGCGTGAAAGTGGGCAAATGTCATCTTGCCAATCAGCACTGATGAAAATTATCATATTTTGGCAGAGGGTACCTGAATAGATGTTTTTTTATTTTTATCTAAAGCTGTTCTTAGTATTATTTCATCTTGAGGAGAGAACATACTGGATGTAGAAAAAGTAATGAGACGTTGTAATAATACATTTTTGAATAAATGTTGTTGATTACATCAGAAAGTTTCGATTATTTTTGAATAACTAGATTCTATGCCTTGGATTGATCTACATTTTCTATTCAAAAATTATGTTTATGTAGCGCTGGTATCAAGAAGAGCCATTTTCGGCAATTTAATCTGCTCTGGAAGAACCACCTCAAACATCATGAAGGCCTTAAACATCATCAAGACCACAGTCTGTCGGATCAGAGATCCTTTAGCTGGTGGGACAAACCCAAGAGTGGAAGACCCGCCAAAGTGAAGCCTGAAGACATCATCTAAGGTCAACCCAACAATAAAGCTGTCAGAGTATACCAAGAAGAAGAAGATCATCGGTCTACTGTGAAAAAAATTGGAGGGAGGTCGTTTAGAAGAATTGAGAGGCTACTCCTGCCCCAACGTCACAAAGAACTCCATCTTCAGCAATGTCAACAACTCTTGAATAATCTGAAGAACAACAGCACCAGGTTAATTTTTTTTCTCTTCTGAAAAAACCTATACTGTTGACCCCGCCTACAACAAGCAAAATGATTGGGTGATATGTTTGAAAGCTTGAAAAAAGCATCAGGATAGTCACCATGACCAAACATCCGGCATCTGTTATTATGTTGGGGGTTGTGGAATCAACTGGAGAAAAAAGGACTCCAATTTGGTTTCCTGTTGGATACTGGTTACCCGTAGCCAACTACTTAATAGTGTTGAAGGAAAATGTGGTCCCAAAGATCACCAAGACAATGAAGAAGTCCAACAAGGTCACGTACGTATTTCAACAGGACGGGCTCCGGCCCATACTGCTAAAGTTGTACAAGAGTGGATGAGTAGCAACAAGAACTTCTGGTCCACGAATCTTTGACCACCTCAGAGCCCAGATTTGAATCCACTGAATTACTCCATTTGGTGGCATATTGAGAAGAAGGCCTTCAAAGTCCATCACCCGCATATTGATCCCTTGAATACCTCTGTTAGCCAGTAGGGGAGAATAATGAAAAAAGACTACATTGTAGTTGGCTGATTGTGTCCAGACTCATAATTACTGTTACTTGTTATAGTAAAAAATATTATAAAATAAAGTTTTCTATTTAAAATATCATCCTGATCAATTATGAGTATTTTAATGACTACTTAGAGGCAGGTCTCAGTACTTTTTTTACACCCAGTATACTATATCGAATGAACTATTAAGTGTAACAACGAATGGGTTTACTCATGAATAACGAAGAGTAACACTGTGGTCCTTTTGGACTCGGAGTAGAAGTAATTCCAGTCAATATCATCGTTAGATAAGTAGACCCTTTCTATTTATTACCTTGATGGCATAGCTGCTAAAAGCTAACTAAATGAAAGCTGCTCTTCTCCAAAACATGGATAGTATTATTTTCATCTATGCTCATCACTATAATAAATGATATATTTTTATAAAAGTATTAGACATCTGAAAAGTAACATCTCATACTTATATGACATTGGTAGAAATTAGGGGTCGACTAAAAGACAAATTTCACTTTAATAATATAAAAGACAAGTCCCCAAGAAATCCTCAGTGTTATGCTTCGTTTTTTATAAACACACTACCACGTAACTACTCAATACTTATATCAATTCATGTGACGCATTATCTCCTAAAGAATTATGAAAAAGAGTTTGAAAAAAACAACAATATTTTGGGATGACTCATGAGTACTTTAGTCTTAAGAATGTAAAAAAAAGTCACATTTTTACATAGAAGCGTTAATATTTTTTTTCAAATCTTAACATATATTGTAAATGCAATTGAATTATGATATACAAAAGAGACCAATAAAAAACACAGAAACACTGCTTTTGTTATACGTACACGTCGGCGTATTTAATTAATACGACTACATTATGATTTCTTATAGGAAAATATGTATCTGATATACATCACAGTGCACCCGATATACACATTTTAGGCTCTATGGACATGAACGTAATATTTCTTTAATACGACTAAGCACAGAGATGAAAATCCGGTGTATATTTTAGCTGGTCCGTTTTTTGAAATTGGAAAACTGAAGAATGAATTTTCCTTTTCTTTAGTAGTCGTCATTATTATTTAATTTCATAGTTGTGAAAATCCTTCCTAAATAGATTCAATTATATTCAAAATCGGATTGAACGTTCGTGTGTGCTCATATAAGGCGGAGCATACCCCTGAGGATTTGTTGCAGAGCTTATAATTGTAATTCCTTGTTAGACTCAGAGTAGAATTGAGGATCAACATTAAAGTAATTCGACCAAAAGTCCTTTTAATATCCTTTTCTCCTTCAATCCTAGTCAAAACTGATTGTAGCTGAAACGTAATGAGCATTTCTCTCTCTTTCTTCCAAAATATTCTTCAAATTCTCAGGGTTACCATGTTGATTTTTGGTATCTTTTTTTTAACATGCCCATTCTACACTGGATTTCCATCACTGACTAGTGACTATGCTTATGAATTATGATATATGTAAGAGACCGATAAAGATAAAACAATGAGAAACAGTGTCCTTGTTATACCTGTGCACCCCTGCAATATTTCATTACATTTTTTGATTTCTTATTATCAAATATATATATACAAATTATTTACATCAGGGAGCACAAAATGCAGGGGACCTGTATAAATGTTTGATGCAATATTTTATGAATACGACTACATTGTTATTTGTTAAACCAAAACATGCCTATGATATACCACAGGTATATTTATATACTTTCAACCCGGTGACTTGTTGTGATATATTCAAACATTCATTCGGACAAACTTTGCTTTATTAGTATAGATGTGATTCTTTAATATACATTTAACGTTTGGGTTAATGAGTTATATATAATTAAATTAAGCGTATATTATGAACTAATTAAATAAGGTGGGAAACCATGAATGCAATTTTTAAAATGTAAGAAACAAATAATTAGACCATACTAGCAATTCGTTTTGTTTTTTGTTTATTAATTATCGTGGATAAATATAGGATTTTATTAGTAGGAAAATGTCCGTCTGGTCACTTTACAATAAAAATTATTTATTTATTTTTATACTATTACAACAAAAGTATTAAATCTTAATTACAGATTATGCTATTTACTGATGGATTTAAAAATACAGATCGTGGTTCGAAAGAAAATATGTAACAAATCACTTTTTGCAAAAAAAGAGAATTTTGCAGAAATATATAATAATTATTAATTAATCTCAATATTTGACAAATATTGTATGGAAAAACAATTTCAATACCTAAGTTGTACAATCTACGCTACAAAAGGTTTACTAATATACTTCATGGACAAATTTTTACTCTAGATATGTGGTGTATCAAAATAAAAACAATATTGAACAAAAATCAAAAATAGGAAAAAATTCCAATTAATTCTTTTAATTAATATATACCTAAAGCCTAATATTTCATTGACATAGTCAATTATAGGCTTATCATTACCAACTCTGGGATGAGTTAAAATATTCAAAGATGTTTACTATAGTTTAGATAAGTGATCGGGGAACAGGGGTAATTTAGAAAATTTCGGGGGTTATGCGAGTACTACTTCCTCGTATTAAATTAAATAAACAACATGCCACTACAGGGGCGTCCTCAGGGGTAGGCTGAAAATTTTACTAATTTTTTTTTGGTCAGCCTGAAAAATTTTATGCAAAATAAGGTGAAAAAATTTCATTTTTTGTGAATAACTATGGATTTCTTTCCAAAAATTTAATATTGGACAAAAAAAATATATTATAAATTTGATTTTTAAAATTGTTATACAACAAATTTGATATTTAAATTTTCTCCCAAAAAATTAACTTTTTCTAAATAGCAGTGTATTTTTGAAATTTTTTTCCAACAATTTTCTTTTTCACATTTTTTTCAAAAAAATGTCATTTTTCTAAATATTGCACTTATAATTTTTTTTTCCAAATAAATTAATTTTTCGTGAATAGCTATTAATTTTTGAAATATTTTACCAAAAAAATTTATGATTGAATTTTTTTCAAAAATGTTATTTTATGTGAATAGCTGTAGATTTTTGAAATGTTTTTCAAAAAAATTCCAAAAACTAGCTCCCCCCTCAAAATATAATCCTGCGAACGCCCCTGCCCTAGTTAGTGTTAATTAATTTTAGTACAAGTTCTTTTGAATTAGCGCTAAAAAAAGTTACTCGACCTCTGGTTTAAATCCTTTATTTAATTTAAGAAACTTGAATTCCCACAATATGGCCCATATGCCTCATTTCTCATTATTTTACAAAGACTATCAATTTTAGTTACTTTAAGAACAGTTTGAGAGTCCTCTAAAGAGTTAATAAGAATAATTTGTTTATAGAAATTGATAATAATTCGTAGTATAATACAAATATAATCCACTAGGGGTGGTATGCTATAGAGTTGTACCGGTGTTCGATTATGTACAACCCTTACTGTTTCGTACCTTTTAACACTCTGTATGGTACGTATATATATAATCACATATTAAATATATTGATTCTATTCTATTATTCATGGATTTAGATTTAGTTGTAGTAAGATTTTAATCCATAAGTATCCTTTAATATAATAAATAATTTCTCTATTTGCTTATACTAAAAAGAGTTAATGACTTTAAAAATGATAAAAGACATCCCAGTTGACAAAAAATAATGGGTATGGAGAAGGGAATATATGTAAACTTCCCAATATTTCCAAGTTAGCTTCACGATACTTCGCAACTACAGGAACATCTCTATCAAATGAAATATTTTTTCTCGGCCGCTGGCAATATTGCAACTGCTAATCGGTCTTGTTTATTATCAGAAAATGTAGACAAGTTCATCTTTTTCTAAACCTTTGTGTTACAGAGAAGTTAAGTATATTTATAAATAACTTATTTGTATAAATTTTTAAATTATTAAGGAATAAAATATCGAAAAAATTTGGAGAAATACAAAAATTCTATTAGAAATATTCTACTAATTTACCGTTCCGAATCGAGTAGCGTGAAAGGTGTACCACAATTTGTACCAAACCGTTGGTTTAGTGCAGCGTTCCATCCCTACAATCCACATTCAATTTTCATAAAAATCATACTAGCTTGCATTAGTGTTGAAGGATCACATATAGACAAAACCCATCATATCATGTATGTAAATTAAACGGTTTTCTGTGATGTATTTTATTAAACAAACGGTCAGTATAATAAGAGTCTGACCGATATAATGATGAGTCAATTGAATGGGCAGATTTTGGGCAGCTTTAGATTAATAGGTAATTAGCGATTATTATAGATATGTTATTTTTCTTCAAAATAAATTCCAATTTTTTAAATAAAAGGGATTTTCAACCATGAACTATTGACATTCCAAAGTTTCCTGTACGGTAGTTTCTAGAAATTCTCTCATTTTGTGTGAAAGACAATTGTTTTGTCAAATTTTAAATTAATTTGACAGAAAATGAAAATTTATTTCAAATTTTTCATTATTATTGGATCGTAATGAAAATTTTACTTTTTCTTAAAAAAAAGTCAAAAAAGTTAGTCAAAAAGGAAATTATGCACTCAAAATTCAAAAAAAAATCTCCGCAAAAGAATATTTTATCTAATAACACATGGGCTGAAAAGTCCGGGGCTTAAAAAAGAAAACTCGTTTTTTTAAATTATTATAATAATTTTTTCGTTTTATGGAGTGGAGTCCCCATAACACTATCCAAGCCATTGCTTAGCTTCTAAGCTATTTTTTCCCATTAACAAGCAGTATAAAATTAAAACACAAAATTGATTTGATCCATTGTTTTGGAAATAACAAAAGTAGAGTCCCACACTAATTACTCACAAAAAAAAGAATATATTGTCATGAAATTTTGACAGCTGTCTTTTGAAGATAAATGCTGACTTAAAATAAGGTAAATTCAAAAAAGTCATCATGTGTGAAGCCCTGGACTTTTCAGACTATGAGTTACACTTTATATTCCCGAATTCTTACACAAATGACATTGTTGTGTCGGTCTTTATTTAGGATTGAAGACTGCAGTATAGTTCGGTCCGATTCTATCCAGTCCAGTCCTGAAAAGAAGGATAAATTGATCCTTTGTCCTTCATTGAGGGTGTTTTACCTATTTTTTAATTATTCCGTTATATACCTAATGGGAAAAAATGATATAACTAAGTAAAAATATTAATATAAATATTGTATTATAAAGAAAAGAAGGATATTTTCGCAAGATAGGCGTATTTTCTTAATACATGTCTGATATATCTTATTTGGTTTAATAAACCATCGACATTTTTAGGTAGAAATGACCAGTCCTAGAATGGACTGTACTGAACTGAATAAATAAGGACCGAGACAACACCAGACTCATTATAATTTTTCGTTTTATTTTCTACTGCCTAGAGCTTATTATTAGAGATGCCATTTTTATAATTAAAAAGCTAAGTTTAGAAATTAGAGAAAGAAAAACGGTTGTTGCGTGCGCTCCTTCTTCTTTTTGTTAATAATTTAATTGGCGGTTGTGGTGTTAACGTCTCTCTTTGAAGTAAGCATTCCTGCCTATCCTGGGTGTCAATTATTTTAAAATGCATAGCAAAATAAATATATGATTATAATATTTTCCACGCAAGAGTGTTATTTTACAGGGGGAAAATTTGAAACTTCCACACTTGGAAATAAATAAGAAATTAGCCCGTTATTCTTTAATTATGTGTTAAATGCAAATCTTAATTTATCTTTTTCTGGTACATAGCCAATAGCCAATTGGTTTATTCTATCCTGCCTCCATTGGCCTCATGGATGGCGACAAGCCTCTTGCGAAAAAAGTTACACGAATTAAAAAGGATGTTTAAGTCTATAGTAGACCACTCCCTGTCGACAGAGGCCTTCATGGTTTCAACGTTTACGTGATGGATGCTACTGGTTGATGTGTGGTTAGAAAGAAAACTCGAGGGGATTGACATCCTGACTGTATGGTGGCCACAATCTCGTGTCCTAGAAAGTGAAGTTGACATAGGCCAGACTCATATTACTGAAAGACAGCAATCCCGTAGGATAAATTTGTCAGGATCCAGATGAGCAGGTTGGCCCTAGAAAAGTTAATGTACAAGGCTGTCAGGAGCCTGTTACACTCAGAGAAACAGGTTAGGGAGTCCGTGAGGGTATCGAAAATAATGTTGGTTTTTTTCGGAGCCCTCTTTTTCTCTATAGTGTTGCTGTGGTCTAGCCTCTTATTAACTTTGTAGATGGTCTTACGAGCCATTTCCGTCAGCCTGACCATATCTCTTTTACCTGTACGATGAAGGGTTGATGCCCTAATCCATGAATCTCGCTGAAATGATATTTCTCGTCTGATTTAAAAAAAAAAAAGCTGCAGGTACTTGAGATACATGGCAGCCTATATAGTTAGAGACACAACTTTTCAAATCAATATAATACAAGAGTGTAAATTTCAAATTTGTGTCCTGTAGATGTAGAAAGTTCTCCTCTTTATCGTAGTAATTCATTTTCTCCTCCCAAAATTATAAAACAGGCAGCTGATAGTAATAGGGATCTTAATTCAGTAATATCATTAGTCTCGCTCCTGTCTTCTCCTCGCGCTCATTTCTCCATAAAAAGACAACTTTCCTTCTTTCTATAATATTTTAAGAACTTTTTTCCGGGAGATATGGGATCTAGCTCAGAAATTTGAGTTTAAAGTAACGGACGGTCCAATATTTTTATGATGTAATGACGCTTCATGGTCCGTACTATGGTGCCATTATATATACGGGAATATCCAAGAACACTACGTAAAAACATAACTACATAACTTTTGTGCAGATTAATAGCAGCGTTAAGACTTGTCAACAGAAAGCAGAAAGAGATTTTCTCCATATTGAATGTGGATTGAGCGTCAGTTTCTATGAACAAATTATTCTTATCGACCCTTTGGGTGATTCGCAAATTGCTCATAAAATAGGGAAAATTCATTTGACATTACAATTAAAGAATGAGAAATTAACATATTTAGTTTGAAAGAGGCCATATCTGAGCGAATATAAGTATTTTAAATCAAATAAAGGTTCTAAGCTATAGTTACTAGTATCTTAACTCATCCCATAAATTTAAGTAATAAGCCTATAATTGACTCAAATATGTCTATGAAATATTGGGCTGTAATTATATTGTACATATGAAGCAAAAAAATAATATTAGGGTTTTCTCCTTTGATGATTTTTGTAAAAGATTGTTTTTATTTTGACAAACAACAGTTATTAGTAATTCTAACAGCCTAATCTTATTATGTAGTAGTGAAAGGTATCCTTATTTATAATATGACATAATTAAACCATTATATATATATATATACTTCTAGGAAAGCCATAAAATATCTGTCTATTGACAAATAGAAATGATTTCTTAATAGTGCATGTGCTTGTTCACTTTTATTCGTTTGTAAACACATCGCCAGTGAGTAGTGCCGCATTTCAGAAAAATGATAAACCTCCCTGAATAATAATTATGATTATCCGAGCAAAGAGTTCTAGCAAGAGAAAGACTTCAGAGAAAGTATAAACCTAAGATAAACCGGTTGACAAAAGTCCTTTCATTTTATTACTCATTATTTTTTGAAACTTTATAAAAGGGATTTTAGTAAGTGATAATTAAATTATAAGTATTCTATACTCAAAGTGGTTCTTCCAAAGATGAGTTGGACAACCCAAGAAGTTAATTTCAAAAATCTACTCTTTTCAACAAATAAGAAACATATGAAGTCCTTCTCGCTAGTAGTCTTTGTATCATAATTTGTATTTAAATCCATTAAAACTAATCCATCAATTAGTCAATGTTACTAGAACAAGGTTAGGCAACAAGAAAAGAGTTTCTAGATGTGTATGGATTGCTTCTCCTTATTTCGATGCTAATGTCAAATAAGTTCAGGTCTCGGAATCTGTTTCTTTAGTGAGCAAGGACTGACTCACCAAGATAACAAAGAGCAATCATCCTTTTGGATCAGGATTTTTCAAGATTATATGCATATAGTCCATTCATGAATTACTCATTCTCATGAAGTTGAGGAAAGGAACCAACATTTCTTCTCATGAAAGTCAAGATAGTTTTTATGGAGGAATGATTATTTTCTAGCTTCTTTAAATAAAGACAACAATAACAGTCAGCATCTATGAATAATTTATCTTCATACAAATTTTAGAAATCTAAATACTAGTATGTTTATCGGAGCCCTCTGATCTCTTATGCAATGGAAAGAAATTAGTATATTTAATATTTTGTAGTACATTTTCTAGCATTTTTGAATTAAATACTCAGGACCGCCGATACTTATCACTACTTCCACTTTCCTTTTTTTATGTTAATATTTAATACATACATGATGATATTCATATAGTCCTTTTCAATGTTGATTAAACTAAAACTAAGTCTACTATAATACCCAACTATAAAGTCAATAAAAATTTGCTGACAACAAATACATGGGTTAAAAAAAGGCAATTTAACTATTGGCAGGTTTTGTGAGGAGCCAGAAGAGGAGGACATTTATTTTTTTCAGGGGTGTGCTTTTTCACAAAATAGAGGAACGATAGTTAGAAAATATTTTGGGATCGGTGATTGGAGGATGTTTACTGGTCTTTGGAGTAAGCGAGGGCTTTAGTTTGTGTCTATAATTTATAGACTCTTATCAATCGACAATAAACCAAAAGCGCTAAATGGAAGTTTTATTGACTATGAATGGTCGATTTTAAGACTAAAACAAATTTTAACTATGTAAATAATTCTATATTGGATTTTTAAGAGTTATTCCTTTTAAATATTTATATTTTAATTATTTTAAAGGCATAGTCGTTTTTATAAAGGTGTATTTTGTTTATGTTACTAAAAAAGAAATGTCTATTATGAATAAGACCATCAATAAATATATTTTTTATAAAGGTCATCCTTGCCTTTTTTGAGCCTTTGATGAAAAGAATATAATTAGGGGTGATGCCCATTAGGAGTAGAGACTTTTTTAAAAGGACAGCAAATTTTGCAAATATTTAACTATTTTAAAAATGGTAATGATAAAAATCTCTTTAAAAAAACTCCATATTCTTAAATATCCAGAGGAAAATGTATAGCCCCCCCCCCTTCCAACAAAATTATTCTTTTATATACACAAAGCAGTGATTTCTAAAGGGAGCTAAAAAAAAAGGTTATTAAAAGTATTTTCTTTTTAAGGTCAAACAAGAATTTCATTTAAAGTTCATCAATTATGTCTTTTTCTATGTTAATCAAGGCTTTTTGAGCCTTTGGAGAAAAATAAACGTATATTAACAATATTGAAAGGATTAGTGGTTTTTGAAAGGAGTATTTTGAAATTATTACTAAAAAAAATCGTGAGCGGAAAACTACTCTCGAGAAAATAGCTATGGAGGAAAATTGCCAGTGGGAAAATTCCTCGTATTTTGTTCAAACTTCATGATGAACAATAACACATTATAAATTCGCTTAATATTATTTATGAAAAATAACTAAACTTATTTGTGTGTTCTATCCCTCAGGGGAGTACCTTCAAGTGTGAGTAATATTATTGCAATATATGGGAGATGGTAATAATAAATAGCTTAGGGCCTCTTAAAATAGGGTAATATCCTTCCTCGGATTGCCAGTGTCCCAGGGTAGTGATCGATTGTTAAAAACCACCGCCAAACCATCACATACATACAAGATATCCCTCTTATGTCAAAAAAAAGTTCCAAGTCGTCGGGATGCGTGAAATACTTGAGAGTACCCCTGGATCCTTAAAAGCAACCACCAAAGAATCAGAGAAATCCAAAGAACCCCTCTAATACCAAAGAAAAAAAAGTTTCAAGGATTTTGATTAGGCGTGAAAGCCTTGTTGGGGTTAAACCCCAAATGTCATGGGCCGAGTGAACAATGTGTCACGCTTTGCAATCTTATAGTCTATGTTAGCTCAAGCTATTTCTCCCCCGCCCCCCCCTTTCTTCTCCTTACCAAACCTCTCGATCCATTTCATAGAAGAATGGAGTACTCCCTCGGGGGATGGAACAAACAAATATGTTTTAGGTATTTGTCATAAATAATATCAAGCGAATTTATAATGTGTTGTTATTCATTATAAAGTTTGAACTAAATACGGGTAATTTTCAGGCGGGGAGTTTTCCTAGTTCCTAAAAATATGTATTTTCTAAAAAAAAAAAGGCATCAATAAATGTATTTTTCATAAATGTTCTCTGCCTCTTTTTTGAAGTATTTGCAAAAAGAATATACAATAGTGTTATGCCCATTATGACAGGGAATATTTTAAAAGGGCGACAAATTTTCCAAAATTCCTTTATTTAAAAAAGGTCATACAAAAATCAGAGGCCTAAATATTTGGGGAAAAATTGTTATCCCTCTCAAAAATAAATATCTCCTACGTCCATAGCAGTGATTCCGAAGGGGTGCTCAGCGAAGTTATGAAGGTGATAAAAAATATATTCTCTATTAATAGGTATTTTTATAGAAAAATATTTTTTCTAAATAATAGTCTCAAACATTCTGGGAAAATGTGTTACGCCCCCCCCCCCCTATAAAGTTCATCTTCTTTTCTTACACCCATAAAAGTGATTTCTAATGTCATGAAGAAAATATTTTTTTAAAGGTCATAAAAAAAAAGTACTATTCAAAAAAAGTTCATAATAAGTAATTTATTTAACCCTTTGTTAGATATCTGGGATTTTCTGCACCCCAATTTTGATAAATTATTTCAAATCTGTTTAAAATAGATTTTAATGTTGGAAAAGTATTAATATACTCCTGAAACATCTTTCAGAATAAATTCAACTTTATGTTAATGAAAAACTATATTTTATTCAAACTATTCATAATTTTTAATCTATGTTTGGGTAATTTGATGAATTTGTTCAATTTTAAGTCATTCTTTTGCTTTTTCAATTTATCTTCTTTTTTTTTTCTTTTAATTTTAGTTATACGCATTAATCTAATTGAAAGACCAGCTACTGTTCTATATATCATTCTCAATCTCACATTAAAGTTAATCAGTCAAATTTTAGTACCAAAAGTTCGTTACAAGTAGTTAATATATCATAGAAGTTTTTATCCAAAATGAAATTATAATATTTCAACTATAATAATCACAAACTATAGGTTATTTAAAATATCATAGACCGAAATATTTTGGAAAAATTTGATACCCTCTAAAAATTATTATCTCCTAAGTCCGTAGTAGTGATTCTCAACGGGAGCTACAAGAGGTTACATGGTCATCAATTATGTATTTTTTTAAAGGTTATCAAAAAACGTCTTTGTTAAGCCTTTGGAGAAAGAAAATACTTAATATTATTTTCAATAGGAGTGGATAATTTTTTAGAAATGCAGATTGTTTAGCAAAAATTCAACATTTAATTATATTTGGGGAGGGGGAACCTGATTTTTGATTTATTGAAAAAATATCCGAATATTAAACTTTTCGGAAAAACTTAGCTATCCATTAGAAATCCATAGCTATTCTCTTACAATTTCAAAAACCTATGGCTATTCTCAAAAAATCTCAAAAATCCATAGCTGTTCTAAAAATTGCAATTTTTGAAGAAAAAAAATCCCTTAGTATCAGAAATATTAATTTTTTTGAAAAAAAAATCCCTTAGTATCGGAAATATTAACTTTTTGGACAAAACAATTCAAAAATCCATAGCCATTCTAAAAAAAAAGTTCAAAAATTCATAGTTATTCTCAAAAAGTTTCAAAAATCTATAGCTATTCTAAAAAAATTTCAAAAATCCATAGCTATTCTCAAAAATTACAATTTTTGAAGAAAAAAAATCTACAGTTCTTCAGAAAAAATTAATTTTTTTGAAAAATAATTGCAAAAATTCATAGCTATTCTGAAAAAAGTTCAAAAGTCTACAGTTCTTCAGAAAAATTAATTTTTTTGGAAAATAATAGTAAAAATTCATAGCTATTCTGAAAAAAAGTTCAAAAATCTATAGTTATTTTCAAAAAAGTTCAAAAATCTATAGTTATTTTCAAAAATTTCAAAAATCCAAATCTATTTTTGAAAAAAAAAAAATCCATATTTCTTCACTAAAAATTAATTTTTGAGAAAGAATTTCAAAAATCCACAGCAATTCACAAGAACTTAAAAATATTAAATTTCACAAAGTCACTAATATTTTTTTTTTTTTTGATAAAAATTTATAATTGTAAATTCTTTTGAAAAAACAATCAAACATCGATAACCATTCTCTAAAAGTTTGATTTTTTGAAAAAATTATTTCAAATATTAAGTTTTTGGAAAATAATTTCAAAAGTCCACAGCTATTTAGAGAAATTTATTTTTTAGAAAAAAAAAAAAAAAATCCACAGCTATTCACTATTTGACGCCTATAGGGCTTTAATATTAACTTAAGTACCCTACATCTTTTCTCCAAAAGGCTCAAAAAAATATAAATGATGCATTTACTCAACTTTTTTTTCTTCTCTTCCACAGACTCCTTTTTGATGGTAGTGATGGTACTATAAATGGTTTGTGTAGAAATAGTGTGAGCACTGATTACATTCAATAAATATCACGCACACGCAAATAGAAGATACTACTACTAAATAAAAGCGCTCTCCAAGCAGCAGAAGAAATAGGTTCCAATGTGTCCTTCCTTGCGCTCTTATGTACTAAGCGCTTGCACGATGTTTATAAACTTTTTTCTTTACAGAGTATGTGAACTTTTTATCAAGCTCGATCATTAGTACGATTATCAAGCCGTGTGCGGAAGTAGTTGGACATTCATTTTTATAGAGTATTTTTTGTCAAACAAAATTGTCATTATACTTAAATATAAGAGTAATTTTTGTCGGTAGTGATATTTTTTAAAAAAAAAAAAAAAAAATATTAAGAAGATTAAAGTGTTACATATTATTATAAAGATTAGACAAAATAATTTAACAATATACCATTTCAATTTCAAGGTAAGGATCTATTTACATATATAATAATATAATTTTTGCATATCAGTTGCAATTTCTTTGTCAGTATTTAATTGCAATATCTGAATAATGACCAACTATTATTTTGATATGATTTATTAGAATTATAATGTCTTTATGAGTAATATAACTATTGTGGACATTTGATCATTATAATTATAAAGATATGGACCATTGATGAAATATTGAATTAGTGCACTCTCTTCATTACAAATCCACTCTAACTTCTTCATTTTTATTATGTAATTACGAGTAATGTAACTGTGAGCCTTTTTACTGTTATAATGTCCCACATATTGCTTTTAATTAATTAATAATTGTCATTGAATATGACAAAAATTACATCTCATGTATATCAAATATTCTTCATATTGATTTTTAGTTTGCAAATCTTCATTTTTATTATATAATTACTCTGTGCATTATAAATCCATTATTTGCCATGGAGTACTTATATACAATTAGCAATTTTTTATAATTTATAAAAGTCATAATTACATGAGTAATATATTGTCCATCCATGGAATATTCAATTGTTCCTTTTTTCTCATAAAAAGTTTTTACTGTGAGATTAAGCATCTCATTTTTTTGGTTGCAACGTATGTAAAAAATTCAAAAATAACAGCATTAATAATTATAGAAACCAGCAATGGACGATTCAATTAATGTAGTATCCTTTAATTACAAGTTCTACTCTAAATTCTTCATTAATTAATAATATTAAACTCATTTTTCGATTGCAACTTGAACAATTTTGTCTTTACAAGGTATAACCTCTTCAAAACATATATAAATAAATCTTTTAAAGGGGTACTCAATTGTACCTCTTAAATTTGTCCTTCTCTCTGCGGACGTCCATGCCATTAAATTTACTGATAACATGTAAATATGTACGAAAACGTTTTCTTTTAAAATTTTCATCTTAATTTTTGGTTGTCAACTTATTCCCTTTACCTTATATATACAACAGCTTTTACAAAACATAGATCAATAAATTTACACTCTATACTTTAACTCCAATCCCTCCTTAAAACTACCCCTATTCCCGTCCCTGCTGACGCCTTTTTTATTAAATTTATTGATTGTAATTACTAAAAACTCTTCATTTTAAATTCTTCATCAGAATTTTGTAGGTTTACAAATTATACAAAACCTATATCAATAAAATAAAAACACGTAAAAGTAGAGGTGGATTCGGGCAATGCCCATGCTCGGACGCCTGTCCTCCGAACTTCATTTTGACAAGCCCAAAAAGCCCGTGGCCCGATCCTTTCAGCTCAACATTTATTTATAATGTAAAATGATTACTTTACAACTCATCGATAACGTAATTTTCGATTTGACAACCCCCAAATGAAGAAATTTTTGTTCTGTACTAGAATATTTTTTCATGGGGAAGAAAAATTTTAATGAAAATTAGAGGTAAAATTTACTAAAATGTGGCTTTTATGTCCCTCACACAACCAAACTTATCCTTTTCCCTCTGGAGACGCCCCTCATGCCTTATCATGTAATTTATTGAGTAGTGAAACATCTTAATTTAAAATGTTTCATCTCAAATTTTGGTTTGCAACTGGTACGAAATATATATATATAAATAAGACGATTAAAAGTGGCGCTAATACCCCCAAAAACAACCCTAATCCCTTGCCCCTGCAGGGGACCCTGTCTTTAAATTTAGTGAGTTATATTCCTAATAAATCTTGATATAAAGTTATTCATCTCAATTTTTGGTTAGCAACTTGAACAGAGCATACATCAATAAAATCATTTAAAAGTGGATCGTATGCCCCTTTACAACAAGCCTTATGCCCTTTGGCCCTGTCATGTAATTTATTGAGTACAGAAACATCTTCATTTAATAGTCTTCATCTGAAATTATTCAGAACATATATAAAATAGGTAATTTAATGTGGCTTTAATAACCACCCTGATTAAATTGATTATTAATTTTATATTTTAAAATTATGCATCTCAATTTTTTTGTTTGGAACTGGTTGAAGTTGCTTATACAAGTTAGAACATGAATACGAGAATAATAACAATAATATTATTCTTTCAATGAGAGCTTCACCATAGTTGCTGTGAACGGCCTTGATAGGGCATGTATATATGCCGACCCGGTTATTATTATACAGCATTCACATTGTTGTGTGAATGTTATTTTATGTTGAAGGTGAAATATATGTTTGTATGGTTTTATGTAGTGCTTGCTTGTAATTATCAAGGAATTATTATAGATGTCCCAGACCTCTCTTTTTTAAGTGGCAGGAATTTCCATGTTCATTTTGTTACAAAAATGTTTTATATACATATTAAATGTGAATCTGCATCAAACTTTCACTCGGCCTAGAAGTGAAGTAAGGATAATGATGTAAATTGTAATTATTATTATTTAATAAATAGCATCGCATTCAGAGAGAGGTTGACTATGCATAGTAGTGTAGAGGTATTGCAAAAGTGCGTACGGAAATATGTTTTGTAAGAGCGAGTATTATTGCTCAAAGTAAATAATGTTAAGTACCTTCAAAATTTAATACTCATTTTGTATATATTTACATCTGTTCGTTTTTTATCAATTTAAATAATCTATTATGTGTTGTATTGGTCCGTATTTAGGACTGAAGACTGCAAGTACGTCCAGTTCAGTCTTGATCTAAAACTAGGATGAATGACTTCTAAGATCCGTAAAACTTCGAGTACCCGAACCCTGTTCAGATCCCACATCTTGTATAATACAAATTTCCCTATATTGTACTCGGTACTTCTGATACGGATTCAATGCTTTATTAAGCAATACTAAGTTTTTAATATACCCGATAATCCTTTGTATTTTTTTTAAGATCCCTAAAAGTTCGAAACCCCAAAGCCTGTTCGGATCATGGATCTTTTTGCATGATACAACCTTATCTATACCGTACCCGGGTACTTTGGATACGGGTCCAATGCCTGTTTTATCTTGATTAAGTAATACTATAAGCTTTTTAAGATCCAAAAAATCCCTTGGATCTTTTTTAAGATCCGTAAAGTTCGAGTACCCGAAACAAGTTCTGGTCTTGGATCTTTTCGGATAATACAAGGTTAATTACATTTTAGACGGTTCCAAATCCTGGGTTATCTTTAACAAGCAATACAACAAGCTTTATATTAATCCGAAAAATCCCTCAAATCTATTTATAGATCTGTAAAAGTGTGAGTACCTGCAGTTTGTTCGGATACCAGATAATACATATTTCCCTTCACCTTAGCCGAGTACTTCAGATCCGGATCCAAGACTTGTCCTATGTTTATGAAACAATACTATAAGCGTTTTAATATCCCAATATTCTTTCGGATCTTTTTTAAGATCCCTAAAAGTTCTAGTACCTAAAGTCTGTTTGGGTCTCGGATCTTTTTGGATAATACCAGTTTACTTATACTGTATCCAGATACTGTGAATAAGGATTTGTCCTATCTCTATTATCATAAGATTTTGGCCTGTTATATTTAGGGGAAAGGTTGAGAGATACGATGAAGGTAAGGAAGTGATATATTATATATTTTTAAATCTACTTATGGTAAGGTTTGTACAAGTTACTTCTACGTGTTATCTGTATAATTTGTGTTTGATTACAATTATAATACTACATACGCACGTATCCTTGAACTTCATTCAACCGACGAGATAACCTTCACACCTATGGTTTTTCCTCGACATTTAAAATAAAAAGAAGTATGTATACAAAAATATATGTACTGTTGCTGGTATCTAAAATGTATCTCTCTATGAGCCCTGATTGATTTATTTATTTAGTGAAGTACCATTATTCAATTTCCTTGTATCAAGGTAGAATCAACAACAAAAAATATCTATAAAAAAATAGTTCTGAGCAAGTAAACTCTGTATTTTGTATTGGCTTTACGAATTGAGTTAGGAAATAATAGTTAAATTGAATACTTATCGAAAAGGTGATGCATTAAGACTAAGTTTCATAGTGGTAATAGTTACTCCCAATATAAAAAAATTTAAGCATCGGAGGAAAAACAACGTAGTGACTATAATTTTTACTCTGCAAGAACATAGGGATTTCAAATTGGATAGTCTCAAATGTGACTAAAGTCCCAATTCTGGGGCCTTGAGTCTGCAAACAAGCAAAGAAGACTCAGCACCTTGTCATGCTTGAGACTGAAGTAGCTGAGTCAGAATTTCTATGAATTCATTAAGAAGGAAATATGGCCTCCAGTAGTCCGGATCTTAAGCGTTATTTTGTCTGAGTTTACGTTGAATCTATAACAAATAGAACATCTCATGCAATCAAGGACCCACTGATTACCTTCATCAATGAGACAGTGGCCAACGAACTACTTGCTCAACTATTTGATCTCCTGGAACGAGCTCTCATTTATGTACAATTAAAGCCAAGATCCACCATGGGATTGATCCTGGCAGTTGTCAGATTTTTTTCTTCTTTTCAAAAAATGGGCAGCTCTTCTTTAACATTTATATGTACAATTAAAGCCAATTTTGGGCCTTTTTTTCTTTTAGTTTTTGGGTGAAAAGTTGCGTGAGACAATAAACGTACCAATGTGAATTCCTTACAAAAATAGTTATAATTAACTGTTCAACAGCTTGCAGCTTAAGATCTATTTGTATGAATTTGGGCTTAAATAAGGCATTTTAATATAGTCACGTCAGCATTTTTAATGTCAGCCATCTATGAAATAGGGTTTTCTCACTAAAATAAAAAACTCCGCTACATTTGTTGTCAACTGTAGATGTTTCTCCTTCTTTTTCTCTTATCAGTGTTCTGAACAACGATGATTGTTTGAGATAGATTTAGTTTTTTGTTAAACTGTGAACAACCCTCAACGAGTATCGAGTAAATTCCATAGTTCCAAAGAATTGGTTAGCTCTTAACAACTAATTTTTGACATCTTTCCGGTTTCTTTTCGTAGAAAGGGCTGTGATATACAATAAACTATTGATGTCAGGCATTTTAGGGTCCTAAAACAACATTGTTTTATAACAATGAAACCTATTAAAATAGTGAACTATCGGATGTCGAAATGGGACCAAGAAATAAAAGACTTAAACCTTAGCGTTCCACCAGAGCTTAGTGGTATTATATATTTAGTGATGAAATTCGTACGTATTTTGGGCAACCCTGACAATTTGAAGAATGTTTTGGAGAAGTGCAGCTTAGCTGTCATGACGTTTCATTAGATCATCTACAATCAGGGAGGAGGGGGAGGGAGATATATATTCTACTCTGAGTCCAAGAAGGACTTACAATTATACCTCCGCAACAAATTTTCAAGGTTATAAAGCAGGAACATTTTCCCTTTCTGCATTCAAATAATACTGATTCTGCTTAAAGTTTGGGCTCGGTAAACCCTATCAAATTTAGATCACTAATAAATACCATTATTGCAATTCCTAACCATTTTTGAACTGATATAAAATGCATACCTACATACATTGAATGACAAGTCAAAAAATAGAATTATATTATTTACTTATGACGTCAATTAGAATATGAACATGATTAGTTTTTTTGAAACTAGCAAGTCAAGACGTGGTTAGTTACAATTTTAACTAATCTATTTGACATTGACCATAAAACCTTATACATTTAAATATGTTTACTTTACACGGCGTTGCTCTACTAATGAACACATTTACTCGTACTTTTTTGTATACGATTGATTTTTTTACTTCTCTTCTCCTCATTATTGTTGAACTCAAAATAGCTGTTGTTAAGCTGTTGATATTTCTTTAATATTAAATAAAGAATAAGGATTGAAAACAATGAGCTAACAACCGATTATATATTCTTTGATAATATATATCAAGAATATTTCAACAATTGGCGGTAAGAATTGACTAGCCATCAACTGATTTTGGGCCTTTTCTCCTCCCTTTTTTAAAGAAAGGTTGTGATATATTATAAAGATAAGACTGGGTTCCTCTTATCAGTGTACATAACGTTGATTGGTTGAAAATTAATTAGTTTTTGCTAATAATCTGTACACGATTCATTAGTAATATATGAGGAATACATATAAAAGTTAAGGAGCATTGACTCATTGATATAAAATGCACACTGTTTTATTTTTGTTATCAGCTGTCGATTTGTTTGCTTCTTTTCCTTCTTATTAGTGTTCAGAATTTTGATTGGTCGAATTTAAATTCGTTATTATTAAACAAATCTATGAACCAAAGGCTGAAACGAAGACAATGGTTATCAATATTTGTCCGAATATAGTTAGCTAGCGACAACTTTTTGGTCTGGTAAGGGCATTAAGTGTACTTGAATATTACTCTATAACTAACCAGACGATCTGCATGAATTCAACCTTTTAAGTTAATTAATAAGGTAAATTTTACAAATGGAAGATCAAATTGCATACGTTATGAAAGAAAACGATGAAGTAACGTTATCTGTCACAACATACAAAGCGACATTTTGTGAGGAAAAAAAAATAATAGAAATCTACTTGAGAAAACATGTACATTTCACCATTTTGCTTGTAGCTTTGTTAAGCATAGAAGAATTCTCAAGAATTATTGAAGAATCACTGCATAGTTTGTAAGAATAGACTAACTAACTACAAACTAATATTGGACCATTTCCCTGTTCTTGTTGGAGGAAAGGTTGTCAGATGCAATATAGCATAGGATATGACTATCGTAGGGACTGTTTAACGTCTGGCACAAATTTTCAGTATATGCTCAGCGCTGGTATCGTAGCAAAACTCAATTGGATTTTAAATGATAATTACGACGGAAAACATTATGAAATGTGAAAAATCTAAACTCAATGCAAAGTTTATTTACAAGAAAATGATAGAACAGAGCCATTTTAATTTTTCGGTAGAAATTTTAATTTTTCTTTGTGCTTACAAATTGAGATGAATTGCATCTTAATTAAAGCTATCTTGGGGCTCATAGTTGATATTTTTACTATAGGGTTGATTTTATCTAGTGGTAAAAATTTTATTTTTTCAATCTGGAATGACATTGGTTCAAAAATCACGGAGGAGGATAGCAAGACTTCTTATCTTTGAACAGAGCAAGATGAGACAGATGGAAAGAGCAAAGAAGATGCGAAATTTTCTCAAGGGCATCAAAAATTAGGAATTTTTTTTGTTTTTTTCGGATGAAAATTTTTTCCCCGTTGATGCCATGGTGAATAAGCAGAACAGCCACTACTACATCCCACCCCAACAATGTCTCAGCTTCAGTGAGACTTATCTTCAGAACAAAAAATCTATTGGTCAGAACAGGCAAAATCTGCCCTTCCATCTTTCTTTAGAGGAAGGAGCGGCTGGATACAGATGCTTACATCGAACTTCTGTATAAAAAAGTACTACCTTGGACCAGAGAAAAGTTCAGAGACAACTTTGTTTCCACTCAAGACGGAGCACCCTGTCATCGCACTGCAAATATCCAGGCCTTTCTAAGAGACAACTTTCCTGACTTTGGTGACCTCAACATGTAGCCGCCCTCCTCTCCAGACGCAAACCCTTGGACTACTCTACCTAGACGTATCTGGAGGGGAGGGTGCGTGCTACTCCTCACAAGAGTGCCCAGTCTCTAGAGAAGGGGTAGGCAACCTTTGAGACATAGAGGTGCCATCTTTAACATTTGTAATCAATGAGTGTGCCACTATCAACAATAACGGTAAAAAAAACATACACAAACTGCGGGAATATGTTCGAATTAGCGCGTGCCAGTCAATATTCCTCCATATGCCAGCAGTGATGAGCGTACCATAGGTTGCCGACCCCTGTTCTAGAGGCTTGTATCAAGAAGGAGTGGACTTAGCTTTAGTCTGACTACATAGTCAAGGTCTGCGAGGGATTTATGCCTCCTATGGAGGCAATTAATAGATCTGAAGACTCACATATTGAATAAAAGTTGTGCCGAGCACTATTTTCAGATTATTTTGTCAAATCAATCTCCTCACAATACCTATTGTTTAAATTTAATTCGTGAAAAATGGAAAAATATTAAGCTTGTACCATTAAAGATACATTAAATGGACAAACTTCAAATACATCTCTATTAAATTCCATCAAATGTCTTTAAGTAAACAAAAATAATAAAACAACATTGCATTGAAAACGACTTGATGTCAATAATAAACAGTGATATTTGAGTTTAATCAAGGAAATATGGACTGAAAATCCCTAGTATGAAATGTCTAAATTTGTACATATTTTTTTTATGATCGATTAAAAAAGATAAAAGATAAATAATTAGAGAAGAATATCTTATTATTTCCAATGTAATCTTTAATTAATTATCTACAATACAGCTCTATAAGAATGTAATAGCATATTTGTAATAGATATTAGGGTGTGATACAATAATAAAACTAGGCATTAGAAGCATACATTTTTAATAGACAGTAAAACAAGGGCGCTTCATGTATTTGCAAGGGGGGATTATATACAGGGTGACCCATAAGTTTTCGGACAACTTCAACAGCCAAGAAAGTAAACAATATTTATTTCTCGAAACATCTTTTGAAAGCGCGAAAATTTCTTTCAACATTTGCGAGCTCTCAGTCGATTGGGAACTGCTTTGCTTTACAGGCTGTACTGATGGTCTCCCCCTATAAGTTGTCCCATGCGGACACTACCTAGGCCTTCAAGTCGTAAACACTCTGGTAGGAGGTCTTACTAACATCAATCTCCAGAATGGACTATATGGAGAACTCCACTGGGGAATAAGGGGGTGAAATATCCTTGCTCCAAAAGTGCTTGAAAGTGGTTTGGCACCATTCTTTGATAGATACAATCAATATAAACACGTGTTAAATATCATCTTTTCTATGTTCATTCCCAAAGCTAACACTTTCATCCCATGGAATTATTCTAACTTTAAAGCACATTGTAACATAATTAATGCATCGTATAAAAATATATTCGTAATTATTTCTGGACTTGGCTCCTTCATTTATTGAGTGAGTTAATATAATATATTATGTTCTTATACATAGTTTAGTATTGATTTTTCTATTCCTTTCAAAAATAATGTTCTTTAATAATTAGAGAAACTCATGAGAAGGATATTTTGTACATATATATTATTTGTAAAGAATAGCTCTAAATAGATATTTCTCAGCTCTTTAAGGTCTTAAAAAATAAATAGACAAAGGCTCCTACTGTTAAATAACTTTTATGATTTTCATCTTTATATTTGGGTGTCTTCTCTCCTTTAGTTCATATTGTAATTATAACTCCCTTCCATTCCTCCTCCAACACGGCATTACCTCAATTAAATACCAATTTTAGAATGGTTTTTTTTTTCAGCAGTCGATTTCTTTGTATTTTTAGATACAAACAATACTACACCAAATTTCCCAGAGTTATTAATAATGATAGGACTCGTCTTGGACCCGAATCTACAGAAAGTAAACTTGTATTACCCGAACCAGATTCGGGTACGGATATTAAAAGTGTTTAAAATTTGAGATCCTGTCAAGATTTTGAGTGGATACGGGGTCCCCTAGTTATTATTTTTTTGTACAACAAATAGACTGTTTTATGTCAGCTGATGTGTGGCGCTAGTATCGTGGCAAAACTCAATAGTATTTCAAACGATAGTTATGACTGAAAACATTAGGAAATCTGATAAATCAAAGCTCAATGCAAACTTTATATCCCAAGGAAATGATAATACGGAGTAATTGAATTTTCCAAACGAATTTGACTTCCTTTTGGTGTTTAAAATCTAAGATACTGTCTGGTTTCTATTGGATAGAGGCGCCCTAATATGTATTCTTATACATAAAACAGCCTTACAGAGACTGTTTATGTCAGATGATGCGTGTTGCTACTATCGTAGAAAAACGTCATAGTATTTTAAACGATAGTTATTAGTGAAAACATTCTAAAATGTTGAAAATCTAAGCTCAAAGCAAAGTTTTATAACAACAACAAAAAATGATACAATGGAGTAATTTGAATTTTTGGATAAAAGTTCGCCTTCCTCTTGGTGTTTAAAATTTGAGATCCTGTCTGGTTTTGTCTGGATAGAGGGCGCACTAGTGGCTACAAGGGCGTCCGGAGGATTATTTATATAGATTTTTTTTTTTTTTTGGGGTTGCAATTTTTTTGCAAAAATCCAAATTCAAACTTTTACTTTGTTACATAATTTGGTCGAAAGACTATTTTTTTTTTTTTTTTTTTTAAGTATCCTTAAAAAATATTTTTTAACCACTATATTGCCGTAATTATTTTTTGGAATGATTCACAGCTTATAGGGATTATTTAACATCCCGCACGACTTGTCTGCAGATCCACGGCGAAATCAATAGGCAAAAAACTTAATAGGATTTTAAACAATAATTATAACATAAAACGTTATGAAATGTGAAAAATTTAAGCTGAAAGAAAAATTTATATCACAAGGAAATGATGCCAGGGGAGTAATTTGAATATTTGAGAGATATTCTGATTTCCTCTTAGTCAGGGACGTACGCAGGAGGTGGGCGTAGGGGATGTAGACCCCAACCCGAAATAAAGGAGTTTTGATTTTGCTAGAAAATTTCATATTTGGAATTTTTTTCCAAACATGTAATATTTCAATATAATTCAATTTTTTACCCAAAAAAAATAATTTTCTAACAATAGCTATAAATTTTTCAAATTATTCTACAAAAAATTTAATATTTGAATTTTTTTTGTAAATAACTGCGAATTTTTGAATTTTTTTTTCAAAAAATTCAAATTTTTAAAATAATTTTTTTAAAAAATTCAACTTTTTGTAGACAGCTTTTGATTTTTTTTTTCAAATTTAACAGACGAAGTTTTATTTTTCTGTTTATATTTCAAATTTAATTTTAATTTCCCAAGAAACCTTAATTTTTTTTAACAATTCAAAAGAATTCCAAAAACCAAGCCCCCCACCCCAAAAAAAATAATATATATATATATAATCCTGCAGATGCCCATGCTAGTGTTAGAAGTTTTAGATCCAGGATTGTTTTGATTGCATAAAGGGTGCCCTAGTGTCCTTTTTTGTGCATCGAACAGTCCCTATTAAAGAATGAAGAAGAGAGAGAACACGCGCCATGTGTTTCTCCTTTTCTAGTCTCCAAACATAGTTTTTGCTCGTCAAAATCCCTTTTCTCCTAATGTCTTCAGGATCTAGGACAACAAATAGATGATACATTCATTGATGTTAAACGAAAAGAAAATCAATTTATCATTCGCTAACGTCCATTTCAATTTTTGATTAATGATGTTGTCAGAAAAGACACATATATATAAATTGTACGTCATATATAGCTCTACGTACAATACATAATATGAATGCTTGTACCTATATACGTAATACAGTTTTGTGTCCTTATACATAGAGAAAAAAGATCAATCTAATGCTGTAATAAATGCCTTCAGGATAATCATTTATACACAAGAAAACCAATATTCGTATTTATACCAACTCATTCAGATATTTCTTTGAATTAATAAAGATAGAAATGTAATGATTACATAATGTGTATGATAATAGTCAATACATAATAAGGGATATAATTAGAATTGTTATAAAAAGTATGACCTGTATTTTTGTAAAATTAAAAGAAGTTTAAACAAGACATTGTAATCCTCATAACTGACCACTGATGCATAAATTATGGTCCTTCTGTTTCACAACCGATGTTTTTATTTTCTTCACTTCTAGCCCGGATTGAAGAATATAAAACAAAGAAAATCATGAATTATAGGTAGAACGTATGTATAATAGTAAGTTCTAGCCGAATACTTCCCACTTCAAAATTCAGGTATCTTGTCTCTTGGAAAAAGGTTATGTTGAACAGTTCAAAGTATCTTGTCTCTTGGAAAAAGGTTATGTTGAACAGTTCAAAGAACATAGTTAGTACCTAATTCAAAGACTTGGGCCTCACCTCCTATATCCAAGGTCAGGCTCACCTCCTCTAGGCATGTGCTGAACCAAGATTTTGAACAGTTTCTTTTGCCATTGAAGATGTGCCGAATTCCTCTTCTGATATTTTTCTCATTCGAAAGTCGAAGAGTGAGCAGGTCACCTCCGTCATAGTCCTTGGTGTCGTCTCAAGTAAGGGTGACTTCATCTCGCCCTTCTTTTCACAGCCAAAGCAAAGACTCACCATGAAGAACTAGTCCACGAACTGGAAAATATTTGACTGTTCAGCAGCTGCCTCTATTGCACCGAGGTTAAAACAGGTGGTCTCCACTCAGGTCATTGCTTTGACTTAAACGAACCTGGATTGCCTTTGTACGTCAGATACAAAATCAAGTGTTTGGTGTCAGCTCACAGCGTTCGAACCGAATAAAATGTTAATTATATACTTATATTGTTTTAATAAAGACCGTAAACCATACCATGTTACTATCCCCATTGATTTTGATGAAGTCCGACTTTGTTTGAATCTATCTTTTGGAGCGTGTATGTAAAATGAAGCTAGCTGTATTTGACCTAACATTATATATTTGCTTTAAGAATACATCATGTATGTATGTATGTAAAAATGTTATCATCATTTCTCCCTTTGTTGCTTCTTATTCATCTGAAGATGGAATAGTTGTTATTTTTGAGGGTTTTTTTCTACATAAGATGTTCATTTTCACTGTAATTGTGATGGATGGGTTAAAGATGATTCCCTTTTGTTTCTATCTCCTTCCCTCTACCGTCCCCTTCCTTTCCGACATTGCTTTTATTAACTAAAAAATGTATATGTGTATTTTGTTATCAGCTGTCAACTTTTCTCCTTCCTCCCCCCCCCCTTGTCAGCGTCCTAAACATTGATTAATTGAATTCCAAAGGTGAATAAAATATCTCATGGAAAGCGAGAGCAGCTTTTTATTTTGGCAATCTGAACAAACTTTTTTATTTTGTTTAGCTGTTATCTTTATTTTGAAGACAGAAACAGAAACTTTCTTCCCGTAAGGAAATTGTTACAAGTTCTATTGATGTGTCAGTCCTTATTTCCTACCATTCTTTACAACTGTCGTGCTGTTTATGGACTCAATACAGTATCGAATGCAACAGCAAAGCGGTGGTTCTGATGATTCTGCTCTGATAATATGGACGTCGAAAATATCGATAAAATAATGGAAATCGTTGAGTTGGACCGACGTGTGAGCACTTATTCCATTGCCCGGGAACTGAATATAAGCCATAAAACCGTTTGGAAACATCTAAATTGGATAATCCTAACTATTTCAATTTTATTGTCAAAATAAAACCCAAAAACGCTCAGAACTTTTTACTTCATCTATTAAACGGAATAATTAAAAAAAGGAAAAACAACTACTTTGACGTCACGAGGGATCATTTTACCTTCTTTATCGACCAACAAGTGGTACTGGACTGGAGGGGATCCGACTGGACCGCGTCCCTCCTAAATAAGGACCAACACAACATTAGTTACAAGGCTGGATTTTCCTCGTATGAGAGAAGAGCAATGGAGTCGCTCAGAATCTCAAATAATAAGTAGTGTCTCATGTTCTTGAAAAGGCGTATTGGATGCCACGTCAAAGACAGAAGGAAAAGTAAAGAGATGAACCCCGTACTCCATGCCATGAGGAAGCAAACTA